>NC_090930.1:76713198-77016670 GCF_040938575.1 Ambystoma mexicanum | reverse complement strand
TAAGGATACAAGAGGTGGCCCTCCAGGCTGGGGAGACCAGCCACCACATTCATCAGCTTTGTGAACACACAAGGGGCCAAGTTGAGGCAGAAAGGCAGCACCTTTTACTGTAAGTGGAACGCCATAACCGTGAACCGCAGAAATGCTCAATGCGGCTGGTAGATGGGGACATGAAGGTATGCATCCTTGAGGGCTAGGGAACACATCCAGTTCCCTGCACACAGAGATTCCACTATGTGCGTGGGAGTAATCATCTTGAAGCATTTGAGTGATAAAGACAGGTTGAGAAATGACAGGTCCAGGACTACCCTCAGGCAAGTCTGTTTGTTCTTGGGTACCTCAAAAATCCTAGTGTAGAAGCCGGAGCCCCTGCCTGACTGAGGAACCGGTTCCACTTCCTGTATCTCCAAAAGAAAATGAATCTCCCGTAAGAGACACAATCTGACGTAGAGGAGGCGACGATGGAAGAGGAAGAGGAAGAGGAAGACTGACGCCCGTGGAGACTATGTTTAATTGATATTTGCAGCTTACACATTGAAGACAACATCCAATTGGATGACGTGAAATCTTTGGTTAGATTAACCTGTTGATTCCACAAAATTGCTGAACGGAACACAAGGTTAGCATCTCCTTACTATTTAGTCAGTCATCATATGTCGAACTTCAAATTAAGAGTACTCTATTTTTGACAGAACTAAGTAAAATTGCTGTTTTTCCTGCTGAAAGTAAATTTCTAAATCCACAAGAATATTGTATTGTTAACTATCTATACAGTCGATGGTTGGTGAATGTATATTGAGAGATTACATTTTTTTCTTCAAGTATATGTCCAAATTGGGATATTGGTGAAACTAATAACATGGTGAAATTTCATTTGGTTTGACTTAGTGACAAAGAGATAAATATAATTATCATATCTAGAATGTATATAGACCTAGATGAAACATGTATTTAATTTTTTTTATGCATATTTTTTTTTAGAATTACTTCTTTGCCCCTGATGAAGAGTATTATCTCAAAACGAGATCGGCTTTTCTAACAACATGAATAAAAGAAGAACCTGTGATAACTACCTAACAGTTTTTTTTAATTCCTTTCTGTAAATACCTACTATAAGTTGACTTGTTATCCTATTCATCAAAAATTAGGAAAACTACCTTAAAGTTATTAGTCTGATTTTCACAGACCCCAGATATTGTGCAGGGGATGGGAGCTAATTGGCAACCTTTTCTTTCTCACAGGCCCGTGGAGACTATAGACAGGATCCAAGGACTCTTTAAGTCTTAGTTACTTACCTGTAATTGTATTTCTCCAGCGTTGGTATCTTTCATAGATTCACATGCTTGAATATTCCCCGTCGTCAGACTGGGAATCCTCGGTGATTAAAAAAATAGTTAAAATTTTAAAATATATACATTATTTCCATAGAAATATGACTGTAGATTGCCCATTAAGTACTATGAGCCATTCACTTTTGTAGTCCCTCCACCTCACTTTGGTCCTTTATGACCCTAACCAATGAGGTGGCAGGGCTTAAGCACCGCTCCAGTCAGCCATCTTCAGATTTTGAACCGTATAGACTACAGTATGATGGAAGCTAAATGCAGGAGCAGTCTCAAGGGGAAGCTGGTGGGCGCATGTGAATCTATGAAAGGTACCAATGCTGGAGAAATACAGTTACAGGTAAGTAACTTAGACTTCTCCAGCATTGGATCTTTCATATATTCAGATGCTTGAATAGAATACCAAGCAGTTAAAACATGCCCACATCATATAACATAGATATGCAGAACAAACTTCTGTGAGCCTTTGCCATACAGGAACACCAAGGTTACATATCCAGGGAAAGGCGGGAGGAAGGCTGATCCTAACTTATGCAAAGAGGTGGCGGAGCACTGCCTGGCCAACTGTAGATTCTTTGTTGGTATCTTCTGTCAGGCAGTAATGCTTGGCGAGCGTGTGCAGAGTGCTCCAGGTAGCGGCTCTGTAAATGTTCTTCAATGCTACCCCTGCGGGAAATGCCACTGAAGCTGCCCTCCCTCTGGTGGAGTGCACCGAAGGCGGTCTGGTGAGGGGGGTCGCCTTTAGATTGATGACAGTGGGTGATACATCAAGAGAACCAACGTGCCAAAGTTTGCTTTGAAATGTGTTGACCTTTAGTGCGTCCAGAGAAAGAAATGAATAATCTGTTGGAGGAGCGAAACTCAGTTATCTGTAAGTAAAACTTTAGAACCCTTGCCACATCTAATGAATGCAAACATCTTTCTGCATCAGATGTGTGATTCTGGAAGAAAGTTGATAGGACAATGCGTTCCATGAGAGTCATCTCCGACAAAACTTTGGGGTAGAATTTTGGATGGGTTCTCAGAATGACTTGGTCTTTGTGGAACAAGGTGCAAGGAGGTTCTGATGATAAAGCGTGTAACTCACTGATCCTCCTGGCAGATGTGATGGCTATCAGGAAAGCTGTTTTCCAAGATAAGAATTTCATGTCACGTTTATGAATAGGCTCGTAAGGTGGTTCCATTAGAGCTGTCAGTACCGTGTTTAGGCTCCAGGATGGTACTGATGTTAGCGTAGGTGGGAAAGTAAACATTAACCCCTTTAGGAAAATCTTAACAGCTGGTAGAGTGAGCAAAGACTTTTTCTGGGTTTGTTGTATATGCTGCTATGGCCGATAGATGTACCTTAATAGAGGATATAGATAATCCTGCTTTGGCCAAGTACAGTATGTAACGTAGCACTTGCTCGACCGATGCTGTGAGAGGGTTCACTGAGAAATAAGTCAATATCTGGGTATAGGTGATCTGAGTAGACGGAGCCATAGATGCCTTGATAATGTCCCAGCAATCTGCCGGGAGATCCAGATTCATTTGTTTTCGCTGCTCAGGAGCGAGGCCTTGAGAGATAGGCTCGCTTGGTCGTGGTGCAGGACCTTCCGGTTCTGTTGCGTCAAAAGCTCCTGATGAGCTTTGAGGTGAATCGGGGGCCAACGGGAGAGGTGTTGTATGGTTGAGTACCAGATCTGCTGGGCCCAATCCGGCGCTATCAGGATCATAGAACAATTCTGTTCCTTCAGTCTGCGTAGCACTCTCGCTATGAGAGGGATGGGGGGGAAGGCATAAAGGAATTTCCCTGTCCAATCCACTGAGAACGCATCTCCTATTGACTGATGTTCTGGGTACATGGAGGCGAATTTGTGGCATTTCTTGTTGGCTTTGGTGACAAACAGGTCGATCTGCGGATGACCCCATTTGGAAAATATTTGTTGGACTTCTTTCACGTCTAGTTCCCACTCGTGAGATGTCGTTAACTCTCTGCTAGTTTGTCCGCTAGGACGTTGTCCACTCACAGAAGATGTTCCGCTTTGATTTGGACTCTGAGGTGCAATGCCCATGCCCATAGCAGTTGAGCTTCTTGTGACGAGATCTCTGACTCGGTGCCTCCTTGTTTGTTCGTGTAATGCATGGAGGTTGTATTGTCTGTCTGGATGTTACCACCTGGCCGGCTAATACCGGGAGAAAAGCTTTCAGCCCCCACCGTATTGCCCTGAGCTCTAAGACATTGATGTTCAGTTGAGATTCCTGAGCAGACCATGTGCCCTTGGTTTCGAGGTCCTCTAGGTGAGCCCCCCAGCCCGACAGAGAAGCATCTGTCTTGAGGAGAAGGGTAAATGTTGGTGACAGGTTTTGAGGTGTATTGCACCATCGAAGTGCCTTGTGTAATGTCTGCGGTAGTTGGACGGTATCCTCCCATGAACCGAGTGCTTGTTTCCAGTGGTGTTCCAGGGCCTCCTGGATTGATCTCATGCGAAGTCTGCAATTTGGAATGAGGAATATACACGAGGACATCATGCCCTAGAGAGATTTGAAAGAGCATACCGTGGTCGCCGCTCTGTTTAGGAACCATGAAGTTAAGTGAGGAATAGCTGTTACTCTGTCCGCTGAGGGTCTTACCCTGGGGATGCAGGTGTCGAGGTCTGCACCCAGGAAGAGAACTGTCTTGCTGGGCACAGGGCAGGATTTAGTTTCATTGATTTAAAAACCTAACCATTTTAAGAGGTTTATCGTTCTCGAAACTGCCAAGCGTGTGAGGTTCTATGAGCTTGCCCTTATCAACCAGTCGTCCAAATATGGGAAGACCTCTGTTTCCGTCCTTCTGGGTTTTGCCTCTACCGGTGCAAGACACTTGGTAAAAACTCTGGTGCTGACTTTAGCCCGAACGGGAGCACACAGAATTGGAAGTGTAACTCCCCTATTGCGAACCTGAGGAACTGTCTGTCGCAGGGTGAATGGGAATGTGGAAGTAGGTGTCTTTCAAATCTAGAGTGGCCAGGAAGTCGTGTTGGATAGCCAAGGTAAGACACTTTGCATGAATATCATCTTGAATGTTATGCGCTTGATGATCTTGTTGAGCGCTTTTAGATCCAGTATATGTCTCCACTGACCGTTTTTCTTTTTGATCAGGAAGAAACAGGAGTAGAAACCTCTTCCCTTCTGTTGTTCTTGGACTGGTTCGATAGCTGATTTTAGGAGCAGTTTTCGAATTTCGGAAATAACATGTCTTAAAAGATGTACCTTGCGAGGGGTGGGAGCACAGGATGGCGTCTGCGGCGGCTGTTTTGGCCTTTGGTTTATACGTGGATGACGGAATTAACTTTGTCGTTGACAGTGCCGATGTATGCTTCATCGACGGTGGTTTTGTGGACGATGACTTCGTCTACGGTTGAGTGTGTTTCTCCGTCGATGGGATCTTTGTGGATGACAGATTCGTGGACGAGTGATGGGACTCCTTCGTCGACTAATGTTTCGTGGAGGCTGATTTGGATGATGACGATTTGGTCGTCGATGACGAGGTTTTAAGTGTCGTCGCCGTGGACGATAAGGGTTTTGTCGACGGCTTGGTCGTCGATGGGCCTCTATAACTATGGCTGCTCATAGACGGCTTATCCGTGGACGATTGCGCCCCCGGGTTTTTTTAAAACGCCTCCTTACCTTTGGAAGTTGTTTTTTCTTCAGGATGCCATTGTTTGTGATCCACAGAGCCCAAAAGGGGGTATTGCCACCTTCCTCTAAGACACTCGTTTCCACTGAAGAGGCCCTTCTCTTAGAAGCTTGTCTCTCAGATAGTTTACAAGAATGTACTGGAGCTGTTTTGGCAGATTCTTCGTCCGAAGATAGACCTTTGGCTTCTAAATGGAGAAGAGGTTTCCTGTGTCTATCCTGCAGAGTCTTGGTGGAGAAAGTCCTGCAAATGTCCCATTTATTCATATCATGAGGATACAGGCAGTTTATGCATTGCTCATGAGGATCCTTCATGTAGACTAGTTTCTTAATGCACCTCGTGCAGTCCCTGAACAGGGAAGGCTTTTTGGCAGTTGGAAGTTCAGCCATGTTATGAAGAGGATTTCACTCGACGAATTTTAGGTGAAAAATAGCGTTTTCTGAGCCCAGAAACAGAGAGCAGCAAGAGCTTGAACAGGAGATTTCAAAAAGATTTATTCTAGGTAAAACCAATATATTTAACATGAGAAAGATTACGAAAAGCTCAGAGAGCTGCAGGATTCCCTCTGTCAGACTGCAGTGAAAAATCTGAAGATGGCTGACTGGGGCGGAGCTTAAGCTCTGCCACCTCATTGGTTAGGGTCATAAAGGACCAAAGTGAGGTGGGGGGGACTACACAAGTGAATGGTTCATAGTACTTAATGGTAAATCTACAGACATATTTCTATGGAAATAATGTATATATTTTAAAATGTTTATAATTTTTTAAATCATAGAGGATTCCCAGTCTGAGGACGGGGAATATTCAAGCATCTGAATCTTTGAAAGATCCAATGCTGGAGAAATAATGCTTCCAGCTTTCCTGGAAGAGAGACAACCGGCCCTCCCACAGGTGAGCTGTGTTCCCCCGATCCTGACGTTACTGCTTCTTGGCGTCTGAGGTAGGAGCGGAGGAGGGGGAGCGGAAAAATCTATGCAAAGAACTCTGCAGCTTCCTCTCAGGCCTCTGCGCACTGCCATCTCAAAACTCCTTGAAGCCGGTGAAAGTGCAGGGTTCAAAGTCGGCCCTGCCCTGAGATTGCAGTAAGGTTTTCCGCCCGGGCTTAGTCAGGATGACCAATGACTTGATGGTTTGTGCAGAGGTCTTTTTCTTTGTCAACTCGTCATCGCAGGATAAATGAAAAAGGTCCACACCCTCAAAGGGAAGATCCAGGATCCGCTCTTGCATATCAGAGGAAAATTTAGTCACATGCATCCACAATGTTCTTCTCATCTCGACCTCCAGGCAAGCCCTCTGCTGGCTGTTTCGATGTGGGAGACCGAAGACTCCATGAGGTCCTGCGCAGCAGCCCGGGCATCCACCAGACCGGCCTTGAAGGAGACTTACCTCTCCAGGGGGAGGTCAGACATAAACTCCCTGAGCTCCCTCCACAGATTCTGGTTAGCCACGGCTAAATGGGTGTCTGCATTAGCCTGTCACAAAAGTAGCCCTTAGATGGCGTAGCATAGTTTGCCTAAAGACTCTAGGACCTTGTTCTCCTTTGAGAGACAACTGGAGGTGACTACCGAGGAGGAAGACGACGAAGATGATGGTTTAGAATAGAGCGAGGCCGCAGCCACCACTGAAGAGTGCGGCTGAGGGTGGGAGACTGGCTCCCCATCAATCAGTCTGAACCTGCTGTCTAATTTCTTGTTCATCTGGGGGTTGACCTTTGGCTTCTCCCAGACCTTTCTTGCCACCTGCGGGACATCCTTCTAGAGCGGAATGCCTGAACGGCTCACAGTGTGCTTCCCCAAAACCTCTGCTAGCACTCCTGTCTCCTGGGGAGCCTCCTCCGGCAGGGGGACCCCAACAATTCTGCAAAGCCCTGAAGGTGGTCATGAAAAGCCCTTACAGATGCTAAGGGTTCGTCGTCCTTGGTGTCGTCATCATCATTGCCATCCTCGCCCCTCTGCCTTTTTTACAGACTGACAGGAGTCTGGGTCCTGGGACACAGGTGCCAGCGGGGCTCCTCCTTGGTCTGGACCCAAAGACAGTTCCAACGGTTGTTGATGGAGAGGCTTTGGTGGTACAGCAGGAGGAGGAGGAGGACTGCATAACGGCAAGGCCTGGACCGGTGGAGGGACAGGAACTGGCACCGGGAGCGCCAGAGAAACAGGCAAAGGTTCCAGAGATGGAGGCCTAGGAGGCACGAGCTGTGGGATCACCTCTTTGACTATATCCTTGAGGAGCCCCATCATCTGCGGGGAATGCATAAGGAGGAGGAATCGGTCCTCGCAAGCCGCCAGGTCCTGAGAATGCCAGCCCTCTGCAGCACTGGGAGTCCACTCCTGGTTGAAGTACCAAGGCGCATGAGGCATGTAGCTGTAAGGCTGCAATGGATAGATGTATGTCTGAGGAGAACAACCACCTGTACCATAAATTCTGCCACCATTTCCAGAGGGAAGGGGGCTGGAGGCTTCTTGCATGGCCCACTCCATAGCGAGAGCACAGGAAGGTCCTGTTCCAAATCCAAGATGCCTGCCGGTACAGAAGGCTCCTCCACATGCTTATCCACCATCTTGGGGCCTTTTGCCATACCCTGAGCGGGAGGGCGCGAAGGCCCCATGCCACATGCTGTCTCAGACATGGTAGGAAACGCCTTGGGGCTAGAACCCAAAACAGAAGCGTCAACCTCAGTGCTCGCTCTGGAAGGCCCCAAGCCCTCAGCCTGCTGGCCGGTAGTGGAATCGCTCTGACTCATGACCTCATAGGCGGTTCCAGTAGGCTGAGCACCCTTAGCAGTCGAGCTGGTAGTCGTGCTGGATCATGCTAAGGACTGACTCTTGGATGTTGAACATGACTATCCCTTGCCCCTGGGGCCGATGAGGAGGACTAACTTGATTGTACCTCTGTGGACCGTCCAGTAGAGCTCCTGAGACCCTCGGCTTGGTAGCCAGTAGCCTTGATGGTGTTGGGTCTGCCAGCGGACCGCCCAGAAGAGCCCTAGAGCCCCTCGGCTTGGGAGCCGGTAGCCTTAGAGGCCTCAGGCCTGCCAGAACCTGAATTCAAGATACTGTACTAAACAGAGGGTCTAACTTGTCTTGACGTGGGGTCCAGGAGACAAACTCTAAGATGTCCTGTAGGAGAAGCGTGGAAGATCTCCCTCCAAAGTGACAACCGATTCTTCAATGCCCTGGTGTGAGGGAACTCATGTTTGTTTCCTTAGGTCAGTGGGATGGGGACAGGCGGATGGGCACGTCCCGTCGAAAGGTTTACAGCACTGATATGGGAGTTGGTGTTGGCTCGTCCCTCTCCTTGGGTGATCCTCTCTCTGCCTGCCACAATCTAACTTTGTGGTGGTTTTATTAGGAGTAAGGGGAGCCAATAGTGCAGACTCAGCTGGCTCTGCAGAATTGCTGCTCTGACATGGTTCCCCCTTCAAGGTAGCAGTGTGACAAGCTCTGTCTCCACGCATTCAATGCGTGTAGGGAGGGGATCTTCTTCCCGCTGTCCCAGATACCAGGATCACCTACATTGCACACTGCCTCCTTGGTGATCCCGCCTTTCATCAGCAGGGTCAGGCCCGGGACTTTGTCACAATAAGGACCATAATCAATGGACCTTTATAAGTATCTGCTGTCTCCACAATCCCCTTTCCAGGCCATGGAACATTGAAAGTCCCGGATGGCACATGCACAGCATTGCACAGGGCAGCCCTTCTACCCTTTTTAATTGTATATTTGTAACACTCCCTGCTTTCAAACAGTCACACATCCATTCACCAATCACTTCCAAAAACTGTACATATCACTTTCTTTGGCATCAGTTTGTTTCCCTATGTGAGAGAGGGTATGCCCATTGGTGGCAGTACCTGACTGATTTGCATATGGTTGGACACCTTTTGCAATGGCGCAGACCGGCTAAAAAATGGTGGTGTGGAAGGTTGCCCAGAGCAATGCCAGTGGCTTTGATTTATTCAAAACCTTCCACCCATCACTTTTTTGGTTTCATATAACGCTATGACCATATTAAGCTTCCACACAACAAATGTCACTTAATCTTCTACAAATCTTTTGCATCTGCATTTCCCTTACTTATACAAAACATTGTACACAGTGCTCCTATAAATGACCATATATGTTGTGCAGTGAGAGAAGTGCATAAATAGAAGGGGCAGTATGGATGGGCAAGTGCTCATGAGAGCTATGGTGGGGATGCCACTGGCTAACTACTGAAGCAGAGGTTCCCCAAAGGTGGGATGCATCCCTTTAACAAAGGTTTTTCTGTCAATAGGTTTTTATAAGTGAAAATGTTTCATGGTGTTACATCACTGCATATAAGTTATTAATAATTCCTCTTTTCTTATATATGAACTATCTTCATATATATGAACTATAAACCTCCTTTAAGAAACATATTTTTTGCAACATATACTAATGTCTGTCGTTATCAGCAGTGCATGCTGGGGATGCAAATCATTGGTCAATTGCCTACGGCATAAGGCTCACCACTTCAGATTGTAACCACAAGCAGAATATTTTTATCCCATTCAAACCCACCGCTTCAGCCAAGCCGCATGCCGCAAACCCCATGCCCCAATAAGAAAATTACAGTACACATTTCTCCTTGCTGACGGCCAGGCCCAGTGCCCAGACACCAATGTTATATCACTGTGTTCTGTACTTACATGTTCACACTTTCCAAAAAATAAAACACAGGACATATTTGCAAAACCATGCTTTGAAGTTCTTGCTGACCCTCCTCGTGCATATTTGCTGTATTCCCATCCAGCACTTCAACCTGTACACACAAGCAGATTTTTTTTTCCCATTCATCCCTTTCCCAATTTCAAAAAACGCTACCACATAGCAGGTCTCTTGTGGCCATGCCCACTTTAACCCCATTGCTGGTCTTTTGTGGTCATAGCCAGTAGCCAGATTGTCCGTTACATGGCCTTAGGCTATACCTCAGTCACCAAAGGTGTATCACTATTGTTTGTACCTACATAATGACACTTTTGAAAAAATAAAACACAGAGGGCCTCATTACGAGTTTGGAGGCTGCCTCCAAACCGGGCTCCATTACCGGGTTCCTGCAATGAGGAATAACCGGCTCATTCCGACATAGGAGGACCTGGTAATTCCTCCTTGCAGGAACCATTCCCCATTCTCATTTGAGCCCCCATAGGGCTCAATGGGAATGGGGATGGAGGTAACAACAGGCACATTACAAGTGTCCCGTTGTTACCTCCCTCTTCCCCTCGCGGGACCCGGAAAAGACGTCTGATCTGGGTCCCGCAAAGGGAACCTCGTAATCGGCCCTGACGGAATGAAGCGGGCCGGTCCCGTACCAGCCGCCTTCATTCAGTCAGGGCTGTAATGAGGCCCAGACACATTTGCAAAACCATGCTTTCAGGTCCTTTCCAATGCTCCTTACTCGAGTTTGCTGTAAATCCACCATGTTTTATTTTTGGAAAAGTGTCAAACTGTACGTACATAAATTAGTCATATACCTTAGCCCTCACTTGACAAACTCCATTCAATGTTGGGTCTATAATCTTTCTGAAAACCTTTGTCCACATTCGTGAAATGGCAACAAAGTTATAGGTCTTCTAACAATGTTGAGACGCCCTCTCTAATTTTGACAAAATCCCACCAACCTTGGCAAAAACATTAATATCTAGGTGTAAAATAATTTTGCATCCTTTAGTGCAGATTCGTCAAATGGCACCACATTTATAGGCCTCCCACTCTAATTTTGTTCCCTCTTGACGAAACAGCACCACACTTTGCAGAACCATTCAGAGTCAAGTCTAAAATGGTAAACCCAATAGCCATGCAGTTTCATTGAGTGGCGCCAAAGTTATAAGCCATCCAAAAACTGTTTTTCACCAACTCTGTAATGCAGAAATAGGCCCCTGACATCCAGACTGTTGGCAGACGTCAGAGTTGAAAAACACCAGGTTTTTGGGGCTTTTTAAAGCCATATCCCAGCCCATCCTCATCACTCCTCACATGTTTTATTAGTTTGACAAGTGCAATGTGTTTTTTTAATGTCTTTACTCCAATGTTCGCGGACATCGGCCAATGTCTGGGAATCCAAAATGGCAGGTGTTTCCAAAACCTGACGCAACTCATGCTTTTCACGATCCAATCAGCAGGCACGTCCGATGTCATGCGGACATCAACCGTCCTCTGGACCAATTGGAGGCCCGTCCGGGACCGAACTGGAAAGTGAGTCCGTGGACCGAATTCAGATAACACCAATTTCTTTTGACCTACTTTTTGGTCATTTTAAAAAAAAACGACTTGACGGATTTACACCAAATTTACAAAAGCACACTTTCGAGACAACGCCACTGCTCCTGCCGCAAATTTGGTGAAAATACGTCCAGCGGTTTGGGCTGTAGGTGTGAGCAAAACTTTTTTCCATTGCATCTATGGGAAAACCACAACTTTTGGGACCCCACCTATATCTTTGCCCCCAATACAAGAAACCACACCACATTTCGCAGATCCAATTTGACGGGGCCATATACTGTTCCTGCAAAGTTTCGTGAGGATTTGTCCAGGGAGGGCAAAGTTATAAGCTGCCCAAAAATATTGCTCTTCCTATGGGTGGAGCAACTTAACCATAACTACACTCCCGCTACCGCATGCCGTGTAATATATATATATATTATAGAGCAGCGATAGTTGCCCTATAGTTAAGGTGAGTCGGACCCCTAAAGGAACCCCTAAAAATTCTATTAATAACTTTTGATTCGAGTAACAGATTTGACTGAAATTTCAAAAGATACGTTAAAAATTAAGAAAGTTATTAAGATGACAAATATTTTTTTCCAAAGTTGCGGCCTACTACCCATTCATTTTCCCATAGACAAACAACGTAAATGTTTGCCAAAACACACAGCCCAAACCGTTGGAAGGATTTGGACCAAGTCTGAAAATATGTGGACAATAAGCGTTGAATCGCGATTCATGCTTGGTTTGGGATTATTGCGTGCAATAGTTGTTTAGATATTTGATGGAGAAGGGGGTGCCCTCTTCTCAAAAATGGATAGTTATATTGCCCATGGTGCATTGCAGGATCATCGTTTTCAAAAATGAAAAAAACGCCAATGCGAGAGATATTGAAGGCTATAGCCGAGGATATGGGAAAATGAAACGCAAGAAAAAAGCTATTTGCAGGTCAAAAACATGCAAATGGCATCAGGCTAGAGGTTGACAGGGGCAGGGGGCTAGAGGGCACCAAGTTAAATCTGGGAGTTGGATGGGGTCTAGGGACTGAGTTTACAACAAAAAGCTTTGCAACAAAAAGCTTTCTGTAGCCTCGGCTATAGCCGTGAATAGCCGACATCTCAAAGCAAACTGCATCACAGAAACAGCGTGTGTTGTGGGGGGAAAGGGAGGGGGGTGAGGAGGCCACCTGAGGAGTGGGGGAGCTGACACAGATAAGGGGGGCACTTGGTGAGGGCCTGTGGGGGAACAAAAGCATTTTCTTCGGCTGCTTCTCTGATATTCACGGCTAAAAAGGACTAAGGATAGTCGAGGGTAGGAGTAGCTTGATTCCCGCGGTTTCAGTTTTCTTTTTCTGTTTTTGAAAGATATTTGTACAACTGTAGTGACGTTGGGGTGAAAAATCCCTAGCCATGTGTTTTCCTAGTTTTAAATATCTCATCAGCATCTGCATATTTTTTTTAAACTGTGCTACTGTCAGTCCTTGAAAGTTTTGCACTCAGAGACAATTTCTTTGCCTTTTGCTAAATTTCTTTGCCTTTTGCTAAATTGCATTCTGGTATTTGTAGTCGCATAATAATGTAATAATGACACAGTCGTTGACATGCTACCCCCAAATCAACTAGACCAAGTAATACACCAAACAAGGATACACGTGGAATAGCATGAAAGGATGCAATATGGCTCCGAATTCTTCTTCTCAACATTCACTGAAGTATCCCCAAGGAAAAAACCTTTCTATTGATTTCACCCATTGCCCAATCTAATAACACGGTCAGAGCGAGGAATCAATTAAAAGGGTGAGTAACAATGCACATTCTCCAATCCAATGTACAAGAAAATAATAAGGTAAGTAACTATACTATTCAACCCCCTCTTTAAATCCCACTGTCGCTACACTAACCTGTAGGAGTAGTTTGTAGAGTTGAGGCAAACTGAAGATCCAGATGAATCCAAGATACAAAAACGACGACAAGGAAAGGGAAGGTTAGTAGGAAACTAATCCCGAACGGAACGAGGGCCGAGCTATAGTCGGGTAGGTGCACTCTGGATAGCGTCCTTAGGTCTGTGCACAAAGCAAAACACAAAATAATCCTGGCATCTCCAGCAGGGTGTAATTGGAAAGTCCTCTGGTTGGCAGTTTGTTAACACCCTTGATAACTATTATGAAACAAATAATCCTGGCCCCTCCATTATTCAAACAGTCAATCTTTTGTTATAATAAGCGTTCACCCTTAATGCTTACTTGGAAAGAATAATTCCCAACCGGGACATGGAACTGATGAGTTTCAGTAAATAATGGACGTAATCCAAGAAAGAAAATAATAAGCTATAGTGTCACTCCCGCAACTTTGAGGGTAGCATGGATGATTATAAGTGAAAGGTCAACACACAGGAGCAGACATGTGTTGGAGTCTAACTTACGGCAGGACCCATCCGGGACTGAATAGGAGCGGTCTCGGATGATGAATCAGACAGGCAGCACACCTCCGCGAGGAGCAGGGGTCAGTTTTAGAAAACCTCCACAAGGTGCAACAAACGTCTGAGAGATTCCCTTTCTCAGGAGTGAACGTCCGGAATCAAAGTAATGCAAAGTGAAAAGATTCCGTATGTATTCGGAAGCAGAAGCAGCCTTAAGAATCCAGGCCGAAGGATGCGGTTCGAGCGTAATCCGACCGCCAGCTGGAAACAAAGTAGCAGCAACAATCAGAAGCGCGGGGCGCTTCGATGAAAGGACCTAAATACGTGCTGAAGCACGTGACTATTGTGCCCAGAAGGGTATCATGTGACCTTAGGAGCCGGAATGCAATAACGTTTAGCGGAGAGTTTGGAAAACACACTCCACCTGTTGTAGAACGGTCTTGCTGCCGTTCCGAAGGCATATGGACTCCTGCTACCATATGCAACAGGTGAGCGAGGCGTGACAGTACTAACCCCCAAAGGCATCTCCAAACTCCTCCTAGCATGGAACCTATGAAGCAACACTGGTGCATGTATGTTGGCAAGTGGTTCCCATGTCCGGTCTTCAGGGCCGTAACCCTTCCAATCAATCAAATAGTGAGGTTTGCCAGCACGCATCTTCATGTCCAGAATGGCCTTTACCTCGTATTCATCAGAACCCCTGACTTTTACGGCCAAGGGTCTAACAGGCAACCGAGTATTCGGATTGCATGGTTTGATCAAAGAGACATGGAACACAGGATGTACTCTCCAACGAGCAGGCAATTCCAGCAGACAGCTGCAGGATTGATAAGTCTAGTAATGGCAAAAGGACTGATAAACCGTGGAAGGAGTTTCTTCTTGCCTGGATCTTCAGATTCCTAGCTGATAACCATACTTTCATCCCCACCTGATATACCGGTGCAGAGGATCTCTTGGCATCTGCGTATCGTTTGGTATTCTGTTGAGCGCAATGCAATTGATGCCGGATTCGTGTATGTAGCATCGACATGTCCCGCAATGTACAGGTGGATGCTGGATTGTCTGTAGACAGGTCAGGATCCAATGGAATGGATCTAGGATGTTGGCCATACAAGGCAAAAAATGGAGTGCTACCAATAGAAGAATGAAGTGAATTATTATACGCAAATTCTGCTGACGGTAACATGGACAACCAGTTAGACTGATACTGCAAGCAGAGACATCTTAAGTACTGATCCATGGTACAGTTTGTTCTTTCCGTTTGTCCATCCGTTTGAGGATGGAACGAGCTAGACATTCTGTCATCTATTAATAAAGCAGAAGTTAGTGCCTTCCAGAAATGGGAGGAAAACTGGGAACCTCTGTCTGTAATGATGATAGTAGGTAGGCCAAAGAAACGAAAAACATGTCGCAGAAAAAGGTCTGCTAGCACTGCAGCAGTGGGCAAACCCTTACAGGGTATGAATAGTGCAAGTTTGGTAAAGTAATCCACCACAACCCATATTGTGTTAAAACCCTGTACTAATGGCAATTCAACCACGAAATCCACGAAAATCATGTACCAGGGTTTATGGGGTATAGATAGTCACTGCATTAACCCCATGGGTTTGCCAGGTTGATTTTTGCACTGGGCGCATACAGAACATGAGTTGACATAATCAATCACGTCTCTAGACATGGAAGGCCACCAACACCATCGACGTAATAGTTCTACAGTTTTCTTTTTACCCAGATGAGCCACCATTATTGAATCATGTCCCCAGCGCATGACTCTAGAACCGGTATCCTCAGTAGGTAGATACAGGACCCCTTGAATAAACGGCAGACCCTTCTGGATATCCAAGTTCAATGCAACTACTTCCTGCGGACGTTGAGATATCTACTCCTGTAGCTCGTGTTTTAACGAAGACTGAGCCGAACAACTGCACACTACGTGCTTTGCCACCAAAGGATGTGGTTCTGACTTGACTTTGTCATTACCAAGACTTGATAAGGCGTCAGCCTTGAACACTTCACGTGAAGGACGGTAAGTGATCTGAAAATCAAACTGGGTAAAGAAAGCATGCCATCTGGGTTGGCGTGCGGTTAAACATTTCATTGTTTTGAAGGCTTGTAGATAACGATGATCTGAATATATAGTCACCGGATGTTTAGCTCCCAATAGATGGTGACGCCACTCCTGTGGTGCGTCTTTGATCGCTAGGAGTTCTCGCTCCGTGACCGTATAATTGCGCTCGTATGGATTCAGCTTCGAGAAAGAAAAGCAACAGGGTGCTCCTCATTACTGTCTGGACAGATTTGAGAAAGAATGCCCCCAACTGTAATGTTAGAAGCATCCGCCTCTACGTAAAATGGAAGATTGATGTCTGGATGTTGCAAAACCGGGGCAGTAGTAAAAGCCTCCTTTAGTGCATCGAATGACCAGGCAAAGGACAATTTGGAACTGGTGAGAGCTGTTAATGGAGCTACCGTCTGAGAGAAAGATTTAATAAAGCGACGGTAGAAATTGGCGAATCCTAAAAAGGATTGCAATGCTTTGGCATTGGTAGGAATGGGCCAGTTCAGAATGGCATTGACTTTGGAGTTACTCATACATACTCCCGTGCTTGTGATGTCATAGCCTAGGAACTCAACCTCCTGAGTGTGAAAAACACACTTCTCAGCTTTCACAAACAGTGTGTGCTCTCGTAGTCTTTGTAGCACTTGAGTGACATGACATATATGCTCCTGGTATGAGGTGGAGTATATGAGGATATCATCCAAATAAATGACAACAAACCGGTCCAAAATGTCCCGAAAAATGTAATTAATAAAAAACTGAAAAGTAGCAGAGGCATTACATAAGCCGAACAGCATAACAAGGTACTCAGAGTCCATACCGGGTCTTGAAAGCCGTCTTCCATTCGTCTCCTTCGCGAATGCGTACCAAATTATATGCCCCACGGAGATCTAGTTTTGTGTAAATGACTGATGAACCCAATTGATCTAACAAGACACTGATTAACAGCAAAGGATATTGATTTTTTACCGTTATTTCGTTTATAGCTCTGTAGTCAATACAAGGTCTAAGATCACCCTCCTTTTTTGGAACAAAAAACAAAGGAGAGGCTGCTGGGGACTGCAAAGGACGAATGAACCCCATCTTAAGCGCCTTATCAATGTATTCCTTGAGCACTGCATCTTCCTGTTGATTTAAGGAATAGACTCTTCCTGTTGGAACCTTAGAACCAGGTAGTAGTTCTATGGGACAATCATAAGGACGATGAGGTGGTAAGTGTTCAGCCATACCTTTGTCGAATACATCGGCAAAAGCATTGTATTCCTGTGGTACTTGGATATCAGGTGCAGGCACTGCTCCTATAGTAAAGGCGGTGTCAAGTAAAGAAGCAACAGATGAATCCCTGACCAATTCCGCTTCTTTAAAGCATTTTTCATTGCAAAATGATGAAGGATATTGTATTTGACCTGTTGTCCAATAAATCAATGGATTGTGTAGGGTCAGCCATGAAATACCCAGAATCAACTTGTATTGGGGTGCTGCAATAACATCAAAAACCACTTCCTCCGTATGTCCATTGCATTGAAGCACTGTAATTGGAATGGTTTCTTTAGTGACCAAACCTGAAGCGAGAATAGAACCATCGACAGTATTAACTGTTTCTGGGACTTTCTTAGTCATCATAGGTATAGCAGCCGTTTTCAGGAATGAAAGATCAATGTAATTGTTAGTAGTTCTATGGGACAATCATAAGGACGATGAGGTGGTAAGTGTTCAGCCATACCTTTGTCGAATACATCGGCAAAAGCATTGTATTCCTGTGGTACTTGGATATCAGGTGCAGGCACTGCTCCTATAGTAAAGGCGGTGTCAAGTAAAGAAGCAACAGATGAATCCCTGACCAATTCCGCTTCTTTAAAGCATTTTTCATTGCAAAATGATGAAGGATATTGTATTTGACCTGTTGTCCAATAAATCAATGGATTGTGTAGGGTCAGCCATGAAATACCCAGAATCAACTTGTATTGGGGTGCTGCAATAACATCAAAAACCACTTCCTCCGTATGTCCATTGCATTGAAGCAATGTAATTGGAATGGTTTCTTTAGTGACCAAACCTGAAGCGAGAATAGAACCATCGACAGTATTAACTGTTTCTGGGACTTTCTTAGTCATCATAGGTATAGCAGCCGTTTTCAGGAATGAAAGATCAATGTAATTGTTAGTAGCCCCTGAATCAATCATTGCCCGAGTCTGAATTTTAGAACGGTGAAAGCATAATTACACAGAGATGGCTATGGGAGCAGAAGAGGTAACTTTACTGGAGCCCGTTTTGAAACTCGGCAGAGTGGCTCCTACTGAGGCCGAGTTTTGGCGTTTCCCGGATGCCTATTTGGCTTTTTTGGGCAAGAGACCAACAAATTGTCTGCAGAACCACAATACATGCAGAGATTATTCTTCCGCCTGTTTTCCCATTCCGCACTTGAAAGACGACCTCGTATGGCCCCTATCTGCATGGGTTCAGGATCGTTGGAGGTCGCCACTGGAGGATCGGAACGTGCCATTGGTGGTAGGAATGGTTTCTTTTCACCTTTACGGGCATTTCTGCGAGCATCTATTTGTAGAATAAGGTCCAGGAGTTCTGTAAACTCTGCAGGTACCACTGGAACAGTGGAAAGGGCATCTTTAAGATCCTCAGAAAGGCCTTTGTAAAAGACAGCCATTTTCCTCTCCTCAGGCCAACAGGTTTCAGCTGTTAACTGATTGAATCCGGCCAAATAGGACAACAGGGGTTGGTTTCCTTGCTGGAGACTCAACAATTCCAGATCATTGGCTTGTATAGCAAATCGCATGTCAAAAACCTTGCTCATGGCTTCTAGTAAGGCATCACAGTCATATAATAACGGACTGCTGTTTTCTAACAGTGGATTGGCCCATGCCGCAGCTGTGCTACCCAAGTATGATAGAACAAATGCCGCCTTGGTAGTTAAATCCGGAAATGAGCTAGGCCGACACAAAACATGTAAGCGGCACTGATTAACGAATGTACAATATACTTTAGGGTCGCCAGTAAACCTCTCAGGAGGAGCGTAGGCATCAACACTTGTACTGATTCCCGTGGTGGTAGAGACGAACCGGAAGCCCTGGCTGCCGGGATATCAGCTCCCTGATTTGGAGAAGAATGCATTGCGTCTTGTAGAACATCCATGCGGTGACGCAATGAATCCTGTGCAGTGAGGATCTCATTACGTAGATCCGCTATCAACCGCATAAGGGCTTCCAGGGGGTCTACTACCGCCATTGCTATGGCTTCTGATTCTGACATGCTACCCTCGAATCAACTAGACCAAGTAATACACCAAAAAAGGATACAAGTGGAATAGCATGAAAGGATACAATATGGCCCCGAATTCTTCTTCTCAACCTTCACTGAAGTATCCTCAAGGAAAAAACCTTTCTATTGATTTCACCCACTGCCCAATCTAATAACACGGTCAGAGCGAGGAATCAATTGAAAGGGTGAGTAACAATGCACATTCTCCAATCTGTGTACAAGAAAATAATAAGGTAAGTAACTATACTATTCAACCCCCTCTTTAAATCCCACTGTCGCTACACTAACCTGTAGGAGTAGTTTGTAGAGTTGAGGCGAACTGAAGATCCAGATGAATCCAAGATACAAAAACAACGATAAGGAAAGGGAAGGTTAGTAGGAAACTAATCCCGAACGGAACGAGGGCCGAGCTAGAGTCGGGTAGGTGCACTCTGGATAACATCCTTAGTTCTGTGCACAAAACAAAACACAAAATAATCCTGGCATCTCCAGCAGGGTGTAATTGGAAAGTCCTCTGGTTGGCAGTTTGTTAACAGCCTTGATAACTATTATGAAACAAATAATGCTGGCCTCTCCAGTATTCAAACAGTCAATCTTTTGTTATAATAAGCGTTCACCCTTAATGCTTACTTGGAAAGAATAATTCCCAACCGGGACATGGAACTGATGAGTTTCAGTAAATAATGGACTTAAACCAAGAAAGAAAATAATAAGCTATAGTGTCACTCCCGCAACTTTGAGAGTAGCATGGATGGTTATAAGTGAAAGGTCAACGCACAGGAGCAGACATGTGTTGGAGTCTAACTTATGGCAGGACCCCTCCGGGACTGAATAGGAGCGGTCTCGGATGATGAATCAGACAGGAAGCACACCTCCGCGAAGAGCAGGGGTCAGTTCTGGAAAACCTCCACAAGGTGCAACAAACGTCTGAGAGATTCCCTTTCTCAGGAACGAAGGTCCGGAATCAAAGTAATGCAGAGTGAAAAGATTCCATATGTATTCGGAAGCAGAAGCAGCCTTAAGAATCCAGGCTGAAGGACGCGGTCCGAGCGTAATCCGACCACCAGCAGGAAACAAAGTAGCAGCAACAATCAGAAACACTGGGCGCTTCGAGGAAAGGACCTAAATACATGCCAAAGCACGTGACTGTTGTGCCCAGAACAGTATCATGTGACCTTAGGAGACGGAATGCAATACCGTTTAGCGGGGAGTTTGGAAAACAGACTCCACCTGTTGTAGAATGGTCTTGCTGCCATTCTGAAGGCATATGGACTCCTGCTACCATATGCAGCAGGTGAGCGAGGCGTGGCAGTCATACACTTTTTGCCTAACAAAGTTCTAGAAGGATTTATATATTTGTGTGACACTATGATATGTGTAGTTTTCAAGTTAGCTTTATAAAGCAGAGTATTGTTGAAAGCCAGACATGGGGGTGAGGAGGGGAAATGATGAGAGGACAAGTCATGAGTATTTTCCCACAATGTGGCAAGAGAGTTTGCAATCCTGGACACTGGTGCAGTTATTTTCCACTAATTGTGGCTGCTTTTCAGGGCACAAGTAAAGGACACATGTGGGCGGACAGCATAACTTTTCTTCAGAGGGTGGACGAAACCCCTTGTTTTTTTTTGAGATTGTCAAGCTTGCTTAAGTATTTGTCTACCAGGATTTTACTCAGGTTGTCATGTTCTGAGTGCAGACGCTTACTCATAAGACTACAAGCACTTGTTTCGTATTGGGATTTAGTTTTCCAGGGAATATTTCACGACGGAGTGTTGGGTTTAGAAGGTGAGCACCATTTATTCTTTGCCAGCCTATTTATTGGAACATTTTGTCTATCAGGTTATTTTTCTGGTGTTCATTACTTTTTTTTTTAGAAGTCCAATGTTATTTTGTCTTATGCACATTCGTCTAAGGAGTAGGTCTATTGAACCAAATTTCTATATTTCACTTTATGTATATGTATGATATATGTTGGCTTACTGTGCATATATTCATGGGTGCCCGCTTTTTATTTTCGCTATAGGGGCAAAAGTACCTGGGCATGTGTTATTTTTTCAGCTGATAATTTTTTACCCGTTTCCGTGTTGCTTAAATGCCGTCAGTTGGGGTTGTGCAATATATCACAACAGTCACCAAGAGATCGGCCATAGAACAATGGGCTTGTAAAACGCTACTTTAAAAAAGTGTGTGATCCTCGGAAAATAATTTCATCACAAAGGGCATTAACTAAAAACATTAAGAGTTCTCAAAGTCTGCAATCTTTTATACATAATTAAAAGAAATAGATATTTTTACAGCTATAGTGAGAACGAGAGGGGGCGGGGGTTACTGGTGATCCGGGTCTCCCATACATGCAGTAACCAGGACTGACGCTGCTTAGCTTTAAAGCAAGGAAATGGCCAGCCCCCTCAGGCCATGGTGCCTAATAAATTAGACAAAGTTACAAGACCACTTAGAGCAACAGTGGCTGAGGGGGGCGGCCCCTTCCTCATTTTGAAGCTAAGCAGGGTTGGTCCCAGTTACTGCATGGATGTAAACAGTCCACAGTATGGTACCTTTTGTTTCTTCATTTTAAATATCTCATTATACACTAAAAACTTTTTTTTTTGTGTGTGTGTACTATACAACACTAACTAGCTACAAGCTATGGCCTTCGCCGTGCCACCTGTTTATTATATACACTAACCAGCCACTAGCCATGGTCTTCAACACAATTCTAGCCAGTGGCCACTGCCTTTGGTTGTGCCGACTGTATATTCTAACAAATTAATGGGCACTAGATACGGCCTTTAGCCATTTCCATGCACTAGAGCTTTCAACGATGCCCACTGTATATTTTAAAACAGTGATGGGCTACTAGGCATGACTTTAACCATGCATATTGGTATTTTTTAACACTAACCGACCACTAGTATTGGCCTTTGGTGCTGGCCAGTGACTCCAGCCTTTGTCATGGCCAAGTCCATGGCCTAAATTGTTATTAAGGTAATCAATGTTTTCATGGGCTAAAATAAATGCTGCTATGTCTAATAACATTATTGATGTAATCAGTTATACACAATGAAATTAGTGTTGCCACCAGTGATGGCATCAGTGATGTTATTTGTAATTGGGGATGTCATCAGTGATGTGATCTGTGATCAGCCCCTTGACTATATGTTTTTGGGCCGTTTATAACTTTGGTGCCATTCAACGAATACACACATAACTTTGCACAAAAAAACCCTTCAAATCCAAATAGACATAAATGGAAACAAATTATGCTTGCGGCTACAGCCCAAACTGCTTGACTAATTTGCACCAAAATTGCACAAGGAACAGCGACATTTTTTAACAATGCCCAAAAAGTTGGTAAAAACCATATAGTAATATATCAGTTCATTCCACGGGATCCCTGGTTCGGTGTCTGAATGGTCAATTAAGAAACGTGCGGTGAGTCAATAGTTATGAAACGGACAGCATGTTGGATTTGCAAATGGTGCCCATAGTCCGTGAACATCACGGTAAAAACATATTCAAAAAGACAACATTACACTTTTCAAGCAAATTAAACAATTTCTGGGGAGGTGCGGGGTGATGAGGATGGGATTGTGTGTTTTTTCTTCTCGGTTGTCTGCAAACATCTCAGATGCTGTAATGTTTGCGAACTTGACAAATGTTCAAGGACATCCATGCATATGTGTGTATTACAGAGTCGGTGAAGAGCAGTTTTTGATGGCTTATAGCTTAGGTGCCATTCAACGAAACTCTGTGCCATTTGCAATAAACATATAGAACCGTGGGAACGAGAAGCTATAAAGTCTTTAGGGGCAGGGGGAGAGGGGAATTGTTAAACTATTGAGTACAAATAAATGCTAGCTTTTCTACACAAAGCCATGTATGTAATCTGCTGTAGCCGGATTTAAATAAAGTTTAAAAAAAATATATAGACCAAACTTTGAATGTTTTTGCATTGGCATGGACCCAAAAGCATGCTTTTACAGACTTGTCCTGTGTTTCATTTTTTCCAAAGTGTCAATATGGAGGTACAGAAAATAGTGATATAACTTTGGTGCCTGGGCAGTAGGCCTGGCCCCCGGAAAGGACAAATATCTACTCTGATTTGCTTATTAGGGTCTGCAGTATTGTCGAAGTCCATGCCCCATGTATTGTGGATACTGGGATCGTTGCATGTCACGAACACTTTACATTGGTGACCATTAATACATATTTTACTCACTGTATTGACTATAATACTCCTAGTCCTAAATCCCCTTTCCTTCATCCTAATTAATGGCTTGAATTATGTTCTTCTTTGCAGCCCCCCTTCCCTGAGCCCTGTAGAGCCCTGGAGAGCGAGTTGACCTCTAGCACACGAATAGAAACTAGGAGATAGCGAGGCCTGGAATGTGTCTCTCCCCTGCACGCAGCTTACTTGCAAAAACAGAAGCAATGTGTTCTCTAAAACAAAGAACTGTTGCTAAAATTAATATCTGAAGGTGTCATACTCGTCACAATTGTCAATCATCAAACCCAATTCAAAGGAAATACATTATGAGCGGTATTGAATATGTCACTGCTGATTGTGAGATGCCCATTTTGTATATATGTGACTGTTGTACAATGAATCGCTCTCTTGCGTCCCTCGGGGTCTGGAGACACACGTCACGGGGCGTGAGACCCAGTTGGCCAACTGAGACTATTTGCTTTGCAATAAACCCTAGCTTTTGGGAATACAACCTCATGTCTGGCGTATCAGTTTGTGTGTGGTGATTGCGCCTTGTTTCCATACACGAGGGTCCCCTAGGGGCCACATCAGTATGGGCTTCCTCGGGGTGGGGATGGGGATGGGGATTTAGAACTAGGAGTATTATAGACACTACAGTGAGTAACATTTTATTACTCCTATGTCCCGTTCCCTTTCCTTCACCTGTATGGGCGATTGCAACATACCTCTGAGATTGGGAGAAGGACATGTACAACCTAAGATGCAGCGAACAGGTTCCTTAACACACTGTCCGAATTCTGCATCCACTTTCAAGCTGGTATCCAGTGAGTAGTGCTTACAAAAGGCTGAAGGGGTAGTCTAGGTGACTGCCTTGTTGATGATATCCCAGGAAGCTTGTCTTTGGAAAGCAGCAGCAGTGGCATTGGCCCTTACTGCGCGTAAATTGACTCCCCTAGGGACAGTCTTATTTTGCACCCTGTAGGATTCATGAATAGCAGAGACCATCCATCTAGCAATGGACGCTTTGGATGCCTGCAAAGCCGGAGAGGCCACACCAAATTTGACAAAGTGGGCCTCAGTTTTCCTGATTTCCTTTGTGCGAGAGAGGTAGAATTTGAGGACCCTGTGGCGGCCCAAAAGATGCAGAACCTTCTCCTCTTCAGATTGAGGTGTTGGGAAAAACATTGGTAAGCATATTTCCTGGTTCAGATGAAATGAGGACACCACCTTTGGAAGGAATTTGGGGTGCATCCTAAGGACTACCATGCCCCAGTGAAATATTGTGAAGGGTTCAGACGCCGTGTGCCGGAATCTCGCTAACCCATCTGGCCGACGTAATGGGTACGAGTAGGACCGTTTTGAGTGTGACCCATTTGATGTCAACCAACTCTATTGGTTTGAAGGTCTTACGAGCTAACGCTACTAGCACTATATTGAGGTCCCAAACTGGATGAGGTCTATGAACTCGCGGGAAGAACCTCGAGAGCCCCTTTGTATGGCTTTTCACTGCTGAATTGGCTGTGGTGCAAATGAGGTCTGAAGAGCTATTTTAGACCCCTATGGCTGCTAGATAGGTACGACAGGTGCCACTTGTACCCCTGAGTGTGCTAGATGTTCCCCAAAAGATAAGACGTCATCAAGAGTGCATTTGAGGGTATCTATTTGTCTGTCCTTCGCCCAGAAGTACAACCTGGTCTATTTGCTCTGGTATTGGGACCTGGTCGAGTCTTTGTAAGCAGCCTAAATAATGCAGAGGTTGTACTCAGACAAACTGCAGTGCTATAGCTTCAATTGATCAGGAACCAGGCTGCTAGGGCTTGCCCCTCCGGATCTGGGCGTTCCTCCATGCCCTCTTGCTTGGGGAGTTGATTGGCAGAGTTACCACGCCCTGAACTGCCAGGTGCTGCAGGTTGGTAAAACACACCCTAGACAGCCACCTCAAGGCTATTAGTATCAATGCACAGTCGTTGGCGGTCCTGAACTCTCAAATTACCGTCTGCAACAGAAGCATCAGAGGAAAGGCAAATGCACGAAGATGATCGCAGCTGTTCTGCAACACATCACCCAGGGAATTGAGATCTTGCCCCTGCCAGAATGCGTTCTGTGTCACTTGACGTTGAGTTCTGATGCAAGAGGTCCACCTGTGGGACCCCCCCACTGCTGAATAATGTGATAAAGAGACTGGCTCAGCAATTTCCCACTCAGGAGAGTAACCAGGAAAAACCTGTTGAGCAACCTTGTCCCACCTGGCCCCCAGGAAGATGATAACTTGTATGAGGGAGGGCTGTGATTTGTTCTGGTGAGCATTTTCGCTTATAAAAACCATTGAAATTCAGTGCCAAAACATTGTTACAGGTACGTTAGGGTTAAGTTGCACTAATAAAAACCTATTAAATTTAATGAAAGAACATCGTTAAAGGGATGTTATGGCTGCAAGGTAAAAAAGAAAATCAATTTGCCAGTTATGGCAAGCTATGCAACCATAACTCACACCACCACCATGCACTGCTAAGACTAACACCCAAGACATCAAAGATGACATCACAAATGATACAATGAACGACAAATGATACAATGAACGCGAGAAGCTCCTGTTGAAGGGTAATGTGAAAACACTGGAAGTGCCAGGTTATATTCATTTAATAGAGTTAAATACAAAGAAGGAAGTCTCCTGTCACATGGTCAGCTACACCGAGACCAGAAGATAAGGCCATGCTCACACTCCCTTTTATTCTCAGGCACAGTGATCCTTTGCAAGGCCGAGTTCAAAGGACTAATTGAATGGCAGACCGCAAGAGTGATGATTGGCTAAATGGGTGGGGAGGCATGGTCAAGTCCAACCCTCCAGCACCTGGGGTACCAGCTTGTGTGCTGCTAGCGAGTAGAATATTCCAGAAGGGTACAAGCGTGCCAACCAATCAGAGGGCCATGTAGCAAAGAGCCCTATAGTTTGAAAGCCAATGAAACGTTGTGTATTTGATGACATGGAAGATGACTTGCGCTAGGGGTGGGCACAGCTGTGTAGAGATCCAATCACACCCTTCTCCCCCATAGAAAGTATACCTAGATGGTCCCAGTAGACCAACCGCAATTTTGCCACGTAGTATGATGTCACCTATGACGAATATTTAGTATATAAATGTGTTTTTATGTGAAATTTATTGAGAGAGCTCGAGGGAACGTCCGTTGATGTCCATTGTACGCCCTGTTTCAGAAACATGTTAATAAAACAGCTAAAGATTTGCCAATTTCCTGAGTCGGTCTGATTATTGGTGCGAGGCTAAGATCTGCATCCCCATCCATCCCAGATAGCGCTACCATGCCAAAAGGGCCTACGGGTTCATCTTCATAAGTCAACATTCTATACCCAGTGCTCCGCTGCAGAACCCATTATAGAACTCTGTATTGTCAGATTGCACTGACAATTCCTATACACAATGTAGAACGGTGCACCTATGGCTGCTCCCATGTCTAATATGTATTAAACAGCTATATACATGTATAACACACCTCCTTCCATCAACAGAGTATCTACACAGAACTGTGCGCCTATTGGTGCACCCATGACTAGTAAGCTTTAAACAGCTATATACATGTACAGGGAAACTATATACATATTATGTACTCCCGGACATACGTAAGCATGCGTACTACTGTTGCAAACCACATATCGCCATCCTTTCCTTACTGTAGTGTTACCTGTTGCTAAGCAGCACCGTGCACCCAAAATCCTAAACTTCTCACAAAGAACTTGAAAATGTTGTATACCCTTTTTGCACTCTCTTTCCACTCCTCACCTTTACTTCCATCCCTTATTGCATTGTCCGCTCCTTCAGACAATTTGCTCTATCATACCTCACCTTCAATTTAACATTGACCACACATAATCCTTTCCCGTATCATCTCTTGGGGAACTACATTCCAACTACCTCCAAATATAGCCATCCAACCTGGCCTCAACCTTGAGTTTGGCAACCTTCTTCTCAACACCTCAAATGGTGAAACACCCGTCACCTGATGTGGAGCAATTCTATATTGCAATACTCGCTCCATCATGGCCCGTGGCAAATCCTCACCTGTCGCAATTGCAATACGTACAACCTCCATCAAAGTCCTGTTAAACCTTTTCAATGTTGCATTGCCTTTCAGGTGATATAGAACTGTTGTGGTATGTTTCACCCTCAAGAATTCTTCCATCTCCCTACATACAAATAGGGGACCATTGTCCAACAACAATTTCCTGGGAAAGCCTTCCCTCCAAAATACAGGTACAAAACGTACCACTGTGCGTGCACTTATGTCCTTTACCAAACAGACCTCCGGCTACTTGGACAGTAAGTCGACCGAAACTATCACATTAGCGCTTTGCTGTCCTCTCGCCGATATCGGTTCCAATATGTCCACTGCAACCACATCCCAAACTGAATTGGGTGGCTCAATCACATTCAAAGGCGGCGTCCTGGCAACATAACCTCATCACATCTTCATCCAAGCCCGGCCACCAAAAATCCTGGTGAATCAGTCTTACACACACAAAGATGTCCTTCATGGGCAATTCCAATGATTCCTTCCCTCATTCCACCATACGTTCTCCTCAAGTTAAAATTCCTTTTTCCACACTCAATTTGTTTTTTACCATCCTATAGCGACCTAGTGCCGCATCAACACCTTCCACAGGCCATCCTTCCTATACGTACCGCACAACCATGTTGTAGAGAACATCCTGCCCGCACTGGTCCCTCCACTCCTTCTCGCTTGTCAACATGCAATTCAATCACACCTCTCCTTCCTCTTCATATCCATTCCAATCACCATTCCCCTTCACAGGATTGCGAGATAACTCATCCGATATCACATTTAATTCGCCCTTCACATGCCTCACCTCCATGTCCAACCCTTGCATTCCATTCATCCACTTGGCGATCCTCCTGGAAATGCCGTCAAAGCCTCTCTTGTTGAACATACTCACCAAAGGTTTGTGATTCGTCACAATGACACATTTTCTCCCCCACAAAAATGGCTTGAATTTTTCCCCTCCCCACATGCAAGCTAATGCCTCTCTTTCTATCACTGAATATCACTGCTCAGCATCCCTCAACAAATCGAAGAATATGCCACCGTCTCTAATTTGTTACCTTTTTCCTGCATTAAAACACACCACAAACCATTCTCGCTGGCATCATTGAATAACATCACATCACAGTCTTCAGTGAATCCTTTCAAAGTGGACGCTCCGACCAAACCGTCCCTCACATCCTCAAACTCTCTCTCACATTCCTCACACCAGTCAAACCTCACACCTTTCTTGACCAACATCCTCATTGATTTGTCCTCTCTGCCACGTTTTTTATAAATTTACTGTAATATTCTACAAGACCCAGATAAGATGATAACTCTTTCTTGTGTCTTGGGGCACTCCTTTTCCTAATCACTTCTAATGTGGATACCTTGGGCTTTATCCCCTCAGCAGACAATTCATTGCGAAGATATTGTACACTATTCACCCTAAACTTGCATTTATCTACTGAGATCGTCAAATTAGCATCCTCTATCCTCCCAAAAACACTTTTTAACCTTTTGTCATGCTCCTCCATTTCTTTGCCCCAGACCAAAATATTGTCTTGATAACAACACACCCCTTGTACATTCTTGAGCAGTTTGTTCATAACTCTCTGAAACACACTAGATGCAGAAATTAAGTCAAAAGGCATCCTTCTGCATCGATACAAACAAAACAGTGTTATACATGCTGTCAAATCCATGGAGGATGGGTCTAGTTTCCCTTGATGATATGCTGCCTTTAAATCCAACGTTGAGAATATCTTCCCACCTTCTATCGCTGACAACAAATTGACAATCTTAGGTAGGGAAAATCTATCTGTCATTACACTCCTATTCAATCCCCTCAATTCAATACATAGTCTCAGGCTGCCATTCGGCTTGGGCACCGCCACTATCGGACTAATACATTCTGCAGCCTCGGCCTCTTCAATAATCCCTTCGGTCATCATCCGTTCCAACTCACTTTCAACGTCACCCCACAGAGCCAAAAGTATGGTGCTCACTTTGGACCTCACCGCCATGGCACCTGGCTTCAGTCTTCTTAGATGTGCAGATATGCAAACCCCTTTAAGCATCCTGTTTCTTTTATGAATACTTTGGGATATCATTCAGTGATCTCATTCTTCTTCTTCTCTATTGACTCCACTTTTCCTGAACTCTTTTTGTATAACCATCACTTACGCTGGCTGATCCGGATCCATGATAGCAGGTTTCCACCTTTGGTGGTGACCCTCACCATTCCCTGAGCACAGCTCTGGCCGTACTTGAATTGTGCCCAGAATTCACCCACAATGTTTATGGGTACTGCTCCATAAGCAAGTGCTTTCACTGAGGCTTCTTGAAGTTCACATCGATTGAACTTCTCTCTCCAGGTATCTAAGTTCACCAATGTGTAGTCCGCTATGCTATCTATCAGCAACTCAACAGGGACATTGTTTACACTAATCTTGGCATGGGGCTTCACTCTTGTAGGTCTTGCATCAATGGCATTTACCACACATGTCTCATCCTCAACACTGGTGTCAGTGCCACAGTGCTGCCAATAGCTTGTGCCGTCTTGAATGTTTTGATCCCTCCAGGCTGCTTGCTCCAGTGCTTGCAGCACTGTGCTATGTGACACTTTCTTCCAGATTCCCTGCATATTATGTGGTGTGAAAAATATTGCTCATCACATAGAATATGGTCCAGATTGCCACATCTATAACATATCTTGCTAAATGTTTTTCCGGCAAATTTTGTCTTTAGATCCAGCTTTCTCTTCACCACCGTTTTCCCTTCGTTTTTATTCATTGGCTGCATTATTTGTTGCACCTTCTCCACCACATTTACACTTGGCGCTAACTTTCCAGCTTCTGCATCCAGTCCTTTTATTGACTTTTCTGTGTTTTCTACAACCTTTGCTATCTCAATAGCTTTTTCTAAAGTTATATCCGCAGCACATCCTACCTTCACGCCACAGAGCTTCCCTAACCTTCTGATCACTGCACCTACTCATCAATTGGTCCCAGATGTGTTCGTCTCTGCAGTGATCATAGTTGCATTTTAACACTAAACCACGAAGCGCAGTCACAAACTCTTCAATGGATTCATTACAAATTTTTTCTCGTATTGCAATGTGATACCTTGCCAAGAACATGTTTTTTCTTATGATAAAATGTTTGTCCAGCTTTGCTATACTTTGTTCAAAACTTGACAGACTTACGCTTCGTGAGTCGAAAATTTTGGCAATTTTTAAAAAAAGGTTTGACCTTCCTGCCCTAAGAAATGGTATAGTAACTAGTCTTTTCTGTCACTAGCAAAATTGTTACCATACACACCATGTATGTATCTTGTAAATCCTTCCTTCCAGTCATCCCACTTCATGCTTCGTTTCCCTGGCTGGGGCAGAAACAACATTGGCCCAGGGATGTTCATTGTAGCAAGATTTGTAATACTGCTTGGCTTTGCCTGACCAGGCATTGTCTGCTTCTATCTCCTTGCTCCCAAGCCGCCTGCCCTTAAGATGGACAGCACTGTGGAATGTTGCTGGGATGCTGCTCGGCTTAGCCTGACCAGACAATGGCGGCTTCTATCTCCTAGCTTGTAATGTCCTCAAGCCGCCTGCCCTTAAAATGGCCTCCGCCGTGGGCTGTGGAATGTTGCTAGACAACCGTCTTCCTGTGCGCTTTGCAAATCAGCTAGGAGGGGCCTGGTTTCCTCCTACTCTTTCGCAAAACACAGCGCAAATCATGCTGTTGGTCAGTGGTTGAGGCCCACACTCCCTGCGCATCATATCAGCTTTTCCGTTCAGATGTGTTGTGAGCGCTCGCGGTTCAGCCTCCCTCCATTGAACCCTCGCTGAGCACTTGCCTTTGGAGCAGTTGATCTGTACTCCTTAAGCCTCTGGAAATGTTCTGATCAACCTCTTCACACCGGGCTCTCGGGAGCGTCTCCGTGGTACGGCTCCCACAGCTCCATCCAGTGATTAAGGCCAGGGCTGCTGCATCACCCAGTTCAGCCTCTGCAACCCCAACCTCCTTTTAATCTCTCCAACTGCCCCACCTTCATAAGTCAACACTCTATAACCAGTGTTCCGCTGCAGAACCCAATCTAGAACTCAGTATTGTCAGACTGCACTGGCAATTCCTATATACAATGTGGAACTGTGCACCTATGACTGCACCCAGGACTAATAATTTTTAAACAGCTATATACATGTATACATATATAACAGCAATACCTTCCTGGGGTTCTATTTAGAGTGTTGCTAGCAACATTTGAGGGGTGGCCTCTCATGAGCTACTCCATGCATCACAACATGTACTTATTGAAACAGGAACCTTCTAATGAGGTTTTGCTGTTAATACAGCAATCTAATAATACATACACATAACAATGTCTGCAGGTTGCACCATAGAAGTAGAGTAGTCTTAATTTGGTTAATTTGGCCAGTAGAATTATACATCCAAGCCTATCGGAATACTTACTAAGCTTAAACTTGGAATCAACAGCTAATACAAGAATTACTATACACATGTGTTAGTGTAAAAAGTATGTGTAGAGCGTCAATGCATACAAATCCGAGGCACATACAGGGCAATTCTAGTAAGGAGGAATCAAATACTATGACCAGAAAATGACACTAAGATTAGAGTTCATCATTATGTATAAAAAGTGTATTGTCTGTCTGGGTGCTGCTTAATGTTCCATGTAGATGCACCATGAGCTCAGGCCAAAACCTAAGGAAAGTACCTTAAGAACATAGCACAAGGTTAAGGCCTTCATACGCAGCACCACTGGAGTATGTGTATCATGTTTTCAATGCTGTATGGCCAGATCAAGTCCTCCTCTTAAAGGTCCTACTGTCACTAAACAAAAACAACCACCACGGGAGTTATGTACGAGCCTGACACAGTACTGACTTGCTTGTTGGCAAAGACTTTTATTATAAAAATATAGAAAAGGAAAACCTATCTTGCCCTATTTCTATGAAGGGTTGCCCTACCTCAACAAAAATATTAAGGACTCTGTCAGGATGTTTCTTAAAATAAGGTGTGCACCGTCCTGTGTCCAAACCTATTTGCGTCCCTTACACTAAACTAAGGAAAATCTGGGCGTCTTCTTGATCGAGAAGGAGGCTTCTCTGGTTCTGGATACCGACCTTTAAAAATTAGTAACATCCTAAATGTAGTGTTAAGTGAGTCCCCCCCAGATCCCCCTGGAGTATTTTGGGATCCCCCAGACTGGTCTAGCAACTCCTTTGCCTTCTATGTGGGTCCCAGACCCCTTTATGTCCTCTCAGGCTCCTTTCAGACTTGCTCTGGGCCTCAGCCCCTTGACTATATGTTCTTTGTTGTTCTTGTATGGGTTCCTGACCCGTCGGTTTTGCTTTTGTGGGCCTCAGCCCAATTACATATTGGTCCCAGACCGCTGTCTGTTGCTTCTGCCGGTTCTCTACCTCAGCTTCACTTAATGTCAAACTGAACAGTCCTGGTGTACTCTCTGGCTAGGTATTGTTCCACATAGGATATTGCATACAGTTTGTTTCAATCGCTCTCTTCTTGATTTTCCCAGAGTCTCAGACCCATTTACTTTGGCTTTGTCCCTTTGTTCACTCGGGTCCCAGAACCATTTGTATTGGCTTTCCAGGACACTTGGTGTACTTTCCTGCCTAGTGTCTACTAATGTGGCATATGTTTCTGTTTTTATATTTCTCTCAGGGTCTTTGACCCATGTGTTATCAGCTTTCATTCATATCGGGTCCCAGACCCGCCATAGACTCCCATTGTTCAGAACCAAGCCCCTCTCATGGCCACAGACAGCACCCATACCTTGTTTTCGTGACTCTCTGGGGGAGTACCTGATCCTTCTCTCTCTGCTCCCGCTGTCGTCCGCGTCCCTGCTTCAGCTTCAGTGACTTGGGCTGCATGGCATTCCACCAGGAGGTTTTCAAAGTCTTCAGCGCACTTGGTTTCTCTTCGGTTTCTTGTTGCCTGCTGGTTCTTGGCAGCGCCCTTAGAGATGGCGATTTCTCCTCACCATCATCTCGGTCTGCAGCTTCTTACCATGTCTCTCCGTCTGCGGCATTCAAACTCCACTCTCGGTTCCTCAGGGGCAGGCTTGACCTTCTTTCTGCCGGTGAAGGATTAGGCAGTCTTCTCCAGTTCACCTTCCCTTGCCGGCTGGTAAGGGTTCCCCATCTGTCTGGTGGGTAGACGGGCCCAAAATCCCTTCTCAGCAGCTCATGATTTCCCTGCTCCTGGCTCGTCGAGGGAGGGCTTGACAACACTTCCTGGTTTCCCTCCTTTATTTATGCTCTAGTTGGACCAATTGGAAGCCAGCAACCACTAGACTGTTCCTTTTGGTTCTCAAAGTTGATGCTCATGCTACCACGATTCTCCCTCTGCTAGGGACCCGACTTATCTCTCCCCACTTACTTGCTTTACCTTTTCACTGTGGGCTCTTTCCCTGTTTTCTCATCTTTACTATGGAACATACATTGAGCTTTACTGAAGATCAGATTAGTAGTATCATACTGTCACGATGCCCGCTCCCGGGGAGCCGGCGCAGGCCCTGTGTCCCCGAAAGCGGACATCAAGTCCCCGGGGAAGGTCCCAGCAACCCCTTATAGGGGCCCTTTGGACAGCGTCCTGGCGCCTATGGCGCCAGGCTCATAGAAAACGTCAGTCCTGGCGCCATAGGCGCCAGGCTCATTATGAAAGTGTTTGGGTGCACTTACCTGATGCAGACCATGCTGCAGAACCCCGGCCTCCTTGAGGCCTGAAAGGAACTACTTTACCTGTGGGACTCATTTACCACCCGGGCGTGGTCGGGGAAGGATACATACCTGATTGGAGGAAGGACACATTCTAGGAACTTCTTCCAAGGCTATTTAAACCACACCCGATCAGCCACACGTGCTTCGCGTTGTTATGCATCTAGCAGCTGGACGCTCACCGTGTCTGCTCCTGCATCTTGACTTCTGCCACACCTGCCAGCATCCTGAATCACCTGCAAAGGAAGGGAACAAGAGAACAGAAGAAGGAAAAGGCCTCACCTGCTAAATCTGCATCCCAGAGACATTTCGCCGACAATCCTGAAAAGGAAGACATTTATTTTTAAAAGCACATCGCATCGATCGCTGCAGCGCCGCATTCTACTCACCTTTACAGGGCGCCTCCATGTTCAGCAGCGACCATCCGGATTCGCAGTCGCGCCCCCGAGCCTAGGGAGAAAAAGACAAGAACAAAGGTGAGAAAGAAGGGAAAAGGGAAGCTAAAACTCCATGTCAAGACTTACCTGTTGGGTCATTCCCTTTTCATTTCGGGTCCGCGCCGCATCCAGGCATTTTCGGACCCCGGCCCCTAAGGGGAAAAAGACATCAGCGTTAATGAGTGAATGAAAAGACATTACCAAAACACTCATTAAAGACTTACCTGATTTCCACAAGGATTTCACCGCTCACCTCGGGTCGGTGCCTGTTCCCCGGCATTCCGTACCCCGGCCCCTATTGGGAAAAAGACACTAGCATTAGAACATTAATGCATGGACACAAGGGGAACCACTTATAGAAAAACTTACCTGGAAGCCAAGCAAGTTTGGTTCTCACCCATCCGAAAATCCAGTGACGTAACTGCATACCAACGCGCCCCTGCATCAGAAGCAGGATGGAGAGCTCGTCCTTCCAGACCCTAAGGTGAGACGCTACGGGGAAGCACAGAAGGGTTTTGAGGAGGGTGAGAGGGGTAAGTGGGAGGCCGATTGCATTACCCTGCAGACAGTTAACCCCCTATTCTCACCTACAGAAGGATACTTCTGTGAGTCAGACAAGCCAGATCTGGGGCCCGGTCCAGTCCGTCTTCCGAACCCTGCGCATCACCTTAGACGAGGTCTCCAGCAGCGCGAACCAGGCCAGCGCCCCCGTGGGAGTCAGGTGAGCGTTACACATACTCGGACCATCCATGTTTAACATGCAAGGAGCTAATGAACTGATTGCAACAACTTCATCGGTTGAGGAACTACTGAAACTAAAGAAAAAATGCTTCCGTACCGAAGTGCATGGGCTTTTTTTATGTGAATACTTAAGAGCAAATCTGGTACCTTTGGGTTTATTGGTTAGAAACGAACCAGCTTTGTTCTTAGATGACCCCGAATACATGCTAGATTTTAGTAAAATTTCCACTTAATGCAGTAGGGATTTGATGGCCCTAACCATTACAACCGCAAGAAGAATCCACACAAAAATACAGGGGGAACTGAAAAAAGAAGACAAGAAATTCCTGACCAATACTAGCTTGGACAATGCCAGAGAAAAACTGAAGGAAATAAACACCACTATGGACCAGTTTATGTCTGAAACCTTAGAGAAAAAACACCAAAAATTGGCCAAGGATATAAAAAATGTCAAACTAGAAACAGTATATGCATACCTCTGCCCGGAATATAAGGAAAATAAAGAGAAGGAAAGGATACAGAACCAGACGGCAGCATTTAAGCAAAAAAGAAAGTGGGTCTCGTTCAGCGATACATCCAGCTCAGGCTCAGGTTCGAGCCAGGGAGATCCTAACAACGCTTATGGCACACAGATGCCCAATAGGAACATGCCCTTTCCTCCATTCTCTAGACCACCGCCTTTTTTAGGCCAAGGGGGGCCCCCCCAAGGACCCTACTGGGGCCCCCAACCCATGCCCATGTTCCAATATCCACCTTGGAGACCAAACAGAGGACGATGGCACAACCGCCGGTAGGTATAACAACTCCTACAGAGGAAATACCAGTGTTTAATCTATCAGACACAATCCTTACCCAGACAGAACTTTCTGTCCTTGCAAAAGGACTATCTTGTGTCCCTACCAATCCCACTGACTGGTTCATATTGGAATAGGAACTGCAAGGTTTCTTCAGAACCATACGTCTTAAGATATATTTCCAAGATTCTGATTATGACGACCAATCAGAAGATACTGGACTACATCCCAAATCCTCATTTAACCCGAATGACAATGATGTACCGGACTCGGTAATTACATTTGAAAAATGCATTCGCAAGGAAGTGAGTAAACTACAGAATGATCCCAAACCAATACGACACAATCTGTCCAATGCCGAACGAAGAGCACTCAAAGATCTAGGAAACAACACTGAGATCATTATTAAGAGTGCAGATAAAGGAGGAGGAATTGTTGTCCAGAGTATTCGACAATATAAACTAATGGTGACTACACTGCTCAATGATACAACCAACTACAAAAGGATTAAAAAAGATCCCACTGAGGATATTAGAAATACCATCCAAGAGACAACTAGATTCGCCCTAGAACAAGGATGGATCACTGATAAAGAAGAAAAATATCTCAATACCTCGGAGGGCAGAATTCCAGCCTTTTATGCCCTCCCTAAAATTCACAAGAATACATCAAACCCCCCAGGGAGACCAATTGTATCCGGGTGTGGTTCCATTTTGGAACCAATCTGTAAATATATAGACCACTTCCTGAAGCCATTAAGCCAGATCACAAGGACATACCTCAGGGATACGATGTCGACCATCAATAAATTTGAAAACCTTCCATTCAACAAAACCACAGATGTACTGGTGACTCTGGATATTGCTGCTCTCTACTCTAACATCCCACAGGAAGCAGCAATAGAATGTATAAGGAATCATCTCACCCATCACTTGACAGATAAACGGGTCCCAGTGAATTTCATCACAGAACTCCTGGAATTGGCCCTCACAAAAAACTATTGCACATTCAATGATGATTTCTTCATACAGACCAACGGGACGGCCATGGGAGCTGCCTTCACCCCAAGCCTGGTAGTTATCTTCATGGCCAGTTATGAAGAAAAATATGTGTTTACACAACAGAACCCCTACTTGAGCCATATCTTCGATTGGTTCAGGTATATAGATGATATTATCTTTATCTCGCACGGGGATATGACGACACTCAATGACTTTCATGAATGGTTGAAACATTAAACTATGGAAATTCAATTCACTATGAATTGTAGCTTGGAAAGCATCAACTTCCTTGACCTCAGAATAGAAGTTAATGTAGACAGACTCTCCTGCAACCTATTAAGAAAGGAGACAGATCGCAATACCATACTGCATTACAGTAGCAACCATCACAGAAATCTACGGAACAACTTGCCATATGGACAATTTTTAAGGGTACGGCGTAATTGCACTGAAACTGGACAGTACAAAGAACATGCAGCGGAACTAGAACAGAGACTGAGGGCAAGGGGATATCCCAAGAAAATGATAAGGAATACCAACAAGAGAGCACTGTACACCCGCTGTGATGCCCTCCTTACTCCCAAAAACAGGACCATTGACAAAGACAGAATAACATGTGTTACTACCTTTGGACAGAATACCACCAAAGTTCAACAAAAATTTAAAACATTTTGCCCACTAATACAGTTGAGTTTACCCAATGAAGCACCACCAAGAATGGCACTCAAACGTGTCAAAAATCTAAAGGAACATTTAACCCATGCCCGCTTGAAGAAAACCACTCGCACAACACTTTGGAACCTGAGGGATCTCTCTGGACACCATCCGTGTGGCCAATGTGTAGCATGCAAACTAACCAAGAAGGTCAAAATGTTTAAGATTGGGTACTTAAGCATTTTTCGAATTGCAAGACCAACAATGCAATCTACCTTATTGAGTGTCCTTGTGGCCTAAGGTATGTTGGACAGACCCAAAGACTGGTCAATAAAAGAATAAGCGAACACTGCTCACGCATTCGCTGCAAAACGCATAATGCACCAATGGTTACCCACTTCCTTGAGCTCCGTCACGGCCCCGATGACTTCACCTGGTGGGTGATCGATAAGTTGGAGAGCAATACTAACATCAGAAATGCTCTCAAACATAAGGAAGCCTGGTGGATGTTTAAGCTCCAGACACTCACCCATGGCCTGAATGAGGCCAAGGTCATTTGGGATTAAGTGGACGTTCTGACACCCTTATGTTATCATTATTCTCTTCCATGTGCAAGTGCACGTTTGCTTATCCATACTACTGGACTGAACAGTGTAACCCAATACCGACATCATTATTGACCGCCATCATGATGTAGGTAGATGCCGGTCCTACTTAAGAGGGCTCAGCCCCTAAAAGAATGTGACAACCAGGACTTTCCCGGTTTCATATTCTCTAAATAGGCATGAGACCTACGATCACAGGTCTAGCACACATTAGAGCTACTACGATTCGCAGTTTGAGCTTAACCTAGCTCCATGTTCTGAGACAGTTTTCCATAAGATTAACTGTGAAATAAAAACTTGACATGCCATATTCCTGCAGCTTGCAGACCACGGCAAAAATACCACATCGTCAGACAGACCGACATTTTTACTTTTTACGTTTTACTCCTTATTTTTTACTTGTCATGTCCTGTGCCTACTTTGTCAATTCTGCACATTTCTCTGGCTCTCGTTTCTAACTTTTAGCCCACACGCTCTTTACCAGTCCCCCCCAACTCACAGACCTCGATCTGTTTGAGTGAGGGACATTTCACCAGCTTACGACATTGGTTCTGCACTAGCACGGCCTCGTACGCAGCGGCCGTGACTCTGCTAACATTGTTATGACAACACGTAGTAAACATTGGTTCTACGCATGCGCGGGGCTCTTCATACTAGTCCCCAGCGCTTGCGCACCACATTACTCGCCGCCACAGCTCCCTCGTGGCTGCAGGAGAGCCCCGCGGACAAGACGCGATGCAGACCCTTACAACCCTTTCGAGCCACCCGGCTTGATTTGTTTCTGGGTAAGCACTTCAGTTACCTAGAAATCCCTAAAAAAGCTCCTCATGTAGGTTGCTTAGCTTTCTCCCGATTATCTGCTCCCTGCTGACTTCGACATATTTTTTACTCCTTGCAGCTTGAGACTTGGTTTGATAAGGCGTGCGGACATAGAGCACTAGACTTAAATATTCAAGTACGCATGTACTTCTTTACCCCATTGAGAAAATCAACTTGAGACACTGAATTAAGGTACAGCCACCTTGGACTTATATTCCTAATGTTTTGTAGCATTCTTTCACATTTTCTCTTTTCTACTTGAAGCAAATATATAGGAATATTTCTCCATTTGAGTTGTTCCACTATTTTCTAGATTCTTCCGACATTACAGCCTGGAGTGAATCTCCTTGAAGCGGTACCCACAACGTGACAGCCGCTTTTATTTTGTATATGTATGCCCGGGATCAAGTGAATACAGGATCCCGCCCCGGCGCAGCAGAGCCTAGCGATTCCCACCCCACAGGTTAGCCTCCATGCAGCTCCACCTTTTAACATATTAGACCTCGGCTGACTTTGTTGTTGTTACACTACAAGTATCTTTTACTAAGACTACAAGTTAGGCAGCATTGCTTTACCCTCTTAGCACTTTTTGCTTTTAACAGGCTATGATACTTCATTTAAATCTCACCTGCGTTTCCCCTTCCCTCTCTTTTCTTTTTCATGTTACAGAGATCTCCATACCGGAGGCCCAGACGAAGGCGTTCTAACTACCAGCCGAATCACCCCAAGGCTAAGCACTTTATGTGCCTTATTGTTCTTTCCAACTAGATAGGGGGCCCCTCCCCCTGGCATAGACCGATGGTTTTGGTCCTCTGTTTTTGAAATTTAATTGACATTCTGATTTCATCCTCCCGGCCCTTGAAGTATAGCTGGGCTACTGGTGAACCTTGCTTTACTTGCGGACCGACAAATCGGGTTCCCCCCTCACCATTTAATTCCCCTTGTTCTCTGTTTATTGAGAATATGTATTTTTGGATTAACAAATTTGGTCCTGCCCTGACTAAATTCAATTTAGCCAGCTAAATTTAACTCATCAGATACTTAGCGTAAAGCAGGGTTACTAGCTAGCCTTAGCTGAAACTCGGGGACCAAACAATTGGCCAAGTACATTCTTTCTACTTGTACAGTACAAATATTGAACAGTTACTGTGTATTAATGCAAATATTTTACACTGTCTCCCTTCTTTATATTTTGCACAAACTTTGATTGCACACTTAAATGACACTAACTCACCAATTATGTGATTATTGAACAATGAGAGCATCCATTGTGAAATCCTTTTGTATTTATGTCCTATTTCTCCTTTTTGTAAAACAAGCCAGTTATGGTTTATGATCAAAAAAGAACAACATGAATAATCAATAAATTGAATTAAAAAACTACTAAGAATGAGGGATTTGTGCCTTATTTTGCCACATTTAATGACCTGACTATGCATTCAAAGTATACTTGGCTTACTATTTGAAGCACTAACTTGGAATAATCAGCATAGAATCATGTAGACACCCCGACATTAGGGCAGTGCCAAGAATGATATCTGTGGTTGGAGCCTTTTTCGTTCTCTATTGTATAACAGCCCTTTTTCCTTCCACAGAAGGGGCTATCCCTTTCGTTAAAACGATTCTCCCTCATCACAGTGGTTGTCAGCAGTATATCTTTCAACTCCGCCCTAGTCTTCCTCATCTCGTCTTTCTACCCTTTGTCTCCCTTGGGTCGGTTGTGCTCTTCAAAGTCCCAGTACTTTCTAGTTAAATGGTAGTGTGACAATAACTCATGACCCTATTAGGGAAGCAGCAGTTGTTAAGGCTCTAGGAAGGGGGTCTAGGGTCATGTGATTGGCAGGGATACTGCATTCTCCAGATATGGTTGTCAATGGTCTGAGAGTGTGTTATCCCTCCCACGAGATCCACCCGTTGGCCTCAACACCCTGGGCTCATGGGAAGGGCCTCCACCCATATGGAAGCAGTGACTATACCCAGGGATTTGACACACATGTCATCTGTGATGTCATTGATGATGTAATTTGTGACATAATCTTTGATGTCCTCTGTGTTAGCCTTAGCAGTGCATGGTGGTGGAACACGTTATGGTTGCATAGCTTACCATAACTGGTGAATTTCTTTGGTTTTTCAATTTTACCTTGCAATCATAACGTTCATTTAGCAATGCTTTTTCAGTGAATATTCATGGCGTACATTACTTAACGTAACATATATCTGCTTAGATTCACATGCTTTGCATAGGCCGAAATCTAGTGGTAGGTGCAGAGTATTGCACATGTTGTTTTCAAAGTTCGAAAAGAGACGTCGACATGGCGTGTTTGTAATCTTATACCTAGTGTGACGTCTACTGTATCCATGATCCATCATGCATTGAGGTCTGTCAGATTGTTTTGTTTCTGGCATGAGGTAGTATGAAGTGTATGCATGACGTATGTCTTAGTTACTTACCTGTAACTGTATTTCTCCAACATTGGTATCTTTCATAGATTCAGATGCTTGAATATTCCCAGTCGTCAGACTGGGAATCCTCAGTGATAAACAATAATTATCAAATGTTTTAATCTACATCCCTTCTTCCCTAGAGAATGCATGTTAATACTCCATTGTGGCCTATGAGCCATTCTATTGTGTAGTCCCTTCACCTCACTTTGGTCCTATATGGCCCCAACCAATGAGGTGATAGGGTTTAAGCTCTGCACCAGTCAGCCATCTTCAGATTTTGAACCGTAGAAGCTACAGTATGATGGATGCTGAGCGTAGGAGCAGCCTCTCAGGGGAGGCGGGTGCGCGCATGTGAATCTATGAAAGATACCAATGCTGGAGAAATACAGTTACAGGTAAGTAACTAAGACTTCTCCAGCATTGGATCTTTCATAGATTCAGGTGCTTGAATAGAATACCAAGCAGTTAAAGCATGCCACCATATATACATATATAAGCATAGATGCAGAAACGTTATTTCTGACAAACATTTACCATGCAGCAACACAACGGTAACCTACTCAGGGAAAGGCGGGAAAGGAGGCTGGTCCTACCTTATGCAAAGAGGTGGCAGAGCACTGCCTGTCCAACTGCAGATTCCTTGTTGGTATCTTCTGCTAGGCAGTAGTGTTTGCGAATGTGTGCAGAGTGCTCCAGGTAGCGGCTCTGCAGATGTCCTTCAAGGGTACCCTTGCGTGAAATGCTACTGATGCCGCTCTCGCTCTGGTGGAGTGTGCTGAAGGCTGTCTGGAGAGGGGGTCGCCCTTCAATTGATGACAATAGGTGATGCATAACGAGACCCATCTTGCCAGACTTTGTTTGGAGATATGTTACCCTTTTGTGCGGCCAGCGGAGGCAATGAACATTCTGTTAGATAAGCGGAACTCCTTAGCTCTCTGCAAGTAGAATTTCAAAACCCTAGTCACATCTAGGGAATGTAAAGCTCTTTGCACCTTTGAGGTATGGTTCTGGAAAAAGGCTGGTAGAACAATGTGCTCTGTGAGTGTCATTTCCGATAAGACCTTGGGCAGAAACTTTGGGTGTGTCCTCAAAATGATGTGGTCTTGCTGAAACAAAGTAAAAAGAGGTTCTGAAGACAAGGCTTGTAATTCACTGATCCTCCTGGCCGAAGTCATGGCTATCAAAAAAGCTGTTTTCCAAGATAAGAATTTTATTTCACATCTGTGAATGGGTTCGAAAGGGGGTTCCATGAGGGCCGTTAGCACAATGTTTAGGCTCCAGGAAGGAACTGATTAGGGCGTAGGAGGGTAAGTATCCATCAACCCCTTCAGGAAGATCTTGATGGCGGGAAGAGAGAGTAATGACTGCGATTCTAGAGTCGTTGTGTATGCCGATATGGCCGACAGGTGAACCTTGATGGAGGATAAGGAGAGACCTTTCTTAGCCAAATGTAATAAGTAAGGTAGTATCTGTTCTACCGAAGCTGTAAGTGTGTTAATCGTATATGTTTCACACCACTTAGAGAAGCGGGTCCATTTCCGCACGTAGGTGATCCTTGTCGAGGGGGCTCTAGAGGCCCTGATTATGTCCCAGCATTCTGCCGGAACGATCAAGTTCATGAGTTTGCGCTGAGGCCTTGAGGGAGAGGCTTGCTGGGTCGTGGTGGAGGACTTTGTGGTTCTGCTGAGTCAAGAGGTATTGATGTGCCTGGAGGCGAATTGGAGGCCACCGGGATGGATGCTGCAGAGTCGGGTACCAGATCTGTTGCGCCCAGTCCGGCGCTATTAGGATCATGAAGCAATCCTGTTCCTTCATTCTGCGCAGAACTCTGGCTATCAGTGGAATGGGGGAAGGCATAAAGGAACCTCCCTATCTAGTCCACTGAGAATGCATCTCCTGCTGACTGATGCTCCGGGTACCTTGAGGCGAATAGTTGACATTTTCTGTTGACTCTGGTGGCAAAGAGGTCGATCTGTGGATGGCCACATACGGAGAAAATCTGTTGCACTTCCTTTTCGTCTAACTCTCATTCCTGGGATGACGCGTACTCCCTGCTCAGCTTGTCTGCTAAGACATTGTCCACTCCCGGGAGATGTTCCGCCCTGATCTGGACTTTGTGGTGCAAGGCCCATGACCATAGTAGTGGAGCTTCCTGTAATAAGATCTCTGACTTCGTGCATCCTTGCTTGTTTGCGTAGTGCGTGGAGGTTGTATTGTCTGTCTGGATGGTCAAGACTTGACCCGCCACTACTGGAAGAAAAGCTTTTAGAGCTCAACATATTGCCCTGAGCTCCAGGACATTGATGTGGAGCTGTGATTCCTGGTCTGACCAAGCCCCTTTTGTCTGGAGGTCCACCAAGTGCGCTCCCCATTCCGAAAGGGGCGCATCTGTCCTTAAGAGAAGAGTATATGTTGGTGCCTGGAATGGTATCCCTTGGAGCAGGTTCTGCGGTGTATTCAACCATAGAAGTGCCTTGTGCACTGCCGTAGGTATCAGGACTACATCTTCCCATGAACCCATGGCTTGTTTCCATTGGTGGTCCAGGGCCTCCTGGATTGATCTCATGCGAGGTGTGCAGTTTGGTATGAGAAATATACATGAGGACATCATGCCCAGGAGGGATTTGAAAGAGCGTACGGCAGTCGTCTCTTTCTAGGAACAAGGATGTTGAGCGGAGGATGGCTGTTACTCTGTCCGCCGATGGTCTTACCCTGGGAATGGTGGTGTCGAACTCGGCCCCCAGAAAGAGAAACGTCTTTCTGGGTGCTGGGCAGGATTTTATGTTGTTTATCGAAAAACCTAACCCTTTTACGAGTTTTATCGGTTTCAATACTGCCAATTGAGCTTGACTGTAGGAGCTTGCCCTTATCAACCAGTCGTCAAAATATGGAAAAACCTCAGTTTCCAAACTTCTGAGGTTCGCTGCTACGAGCGCCAGACATTTGGTAAATATCCTTGGTGACGATTTCAGCCCGAACGGGAGTACACTGAATTGGAAATATACGTCTCCTATAGCGAACCTGAGGAACTGTCTGTGGGCAGGATGAATTGGAATGTGGAAATATGCTTCTTCTAAGTCCAGAATGGCTAGGAAGTCGTTTCTGTTCAGCCACAGTAAGCCTTGTAGGGATATCATTTTGAATTTGATGCGTTTGATGTATTTATTGAGTGCCCTTAAGTCCAATATGGGCCTCCATTGACTGTTTTTCTTTTTGATTAGAGAGAAGAGGGAATAGAAACCTTTTCCTTTCTGGGAATAAGGAACTGGCTCTATAGCTGCTTTGTGCAGTCATTTCTGAACTTCTGCCATGACGTTCCTCAGCATGTGAACTTTGCGAGGTGTGGGGGCAAGGGATGGAGGATGGTCTAGGAATTCTATGGTGTGACCCCTGCGGACCACCTGTAACACACACTTGTCCAACATTATCGAATTCCAGCGTTGAAAAAATTGGCTTACCCTTCGCCCCACAGGTGTTCGACATCGAATGGTCAATTTTGTTTGTTCTGGGCTTTAGCTTGGGAAGAGCCGCGCCTTCCTCTCTGGGAATACCTGTTGGCGGATTGATATCTGTTGCCTTGGAATGCGTTACCTTGTGACTTTTGACCATAGGAGGAACGCGTATATCCACTGTCTTTTGAGGCTGAACCTCGAAAGGGCCAAAAAAACCTGCAGTCTTTATATTTATCCTTCAAGGAACTGATGGCTCGAGGTGTATCCGTGTCCGTTTTAATTCCTTTTAGGTGGTCATCTCCTTTTTTGCCAAATAAGCCTTGCCCGTCGAAGGGCATGTCCAAAATTTATGCCTGCACCTCAGGCCTGAAATTCATGGCCTTCATCCATGCCCGTCTCCTTAGCACCGTTCCGTGGGCCATTTGTCTGAAACCTGATTCGGACACATCGACAGCAGTGTCGATCATGTGGCCTGAAGTAGCTTCTCCATCCGCAATGATGGACCTGGCTTCTTCCTGTAAATCTGCTGGTAGATGTTTGGTCAGCTTGGACATACAAAGCCAAAGTTCGCGGTGAAACCTGGCTGTCATGGCTAATGCGCTGCCCGCTCTAATCGTGGGAGATGCTGAGGAAGATACCTTTCTACCCATGGCTTCCAGCTTACGACCTTCCTTGTCTGGTGGTGCTGACAGTGGTGATGATGGGTTGGCTAACTTCTTTCTGGCCGCTACTGTGATGACTGAGTCTGGCTTAGTATGACCCCTTAAACAAAGCGGTGCCAAAAGTCAGGTGCCTTGTACTTCTTTTCATGTCTTGACACTAATGCAGGTGTGGATAAAGGTGTGGCCAGTATCTTGGACCCAGACTCCCATATGGTGTCGAGAAGAGGAATGCTAGTAACCGTTCTTCTGCGTTTGTCTCTGTGCTCATAAAGCACTGACTTCTTCTTTACCGATGAAACTTGTATTATGAACAAGTCCATAGCTTTACCAATTATAGTATGAAACGATACCAAATCGTCTGGAGGTGACCTGGGGAGTCTATTCTTCCTGGGTTACTCGATGATATTATCATCCCATTCAATGGGAGTATCAGGCTCCTGCGTAATCTCCCCTTCCTCAGGATCTGATAAATCCCTGAATGGATCCTCTTGCCAATCAGATACTGACACAGATGACGGTACCGTAGTTGGATCTCGAACTGGCGATCGAGGTCTATGCAGTGATGCTGGAGAGGGGACTCTTGTCGGTGCAGCACTGAGTGTTCTGCTCCTGGATCTACGTGGAGGCTCAGGTGATCGTGCTCTTTTCTGTGGTCTACTCCTGGTAGGGGAGTGTCTGGACGTGCTATGTCGAGGTGAAGCATCCCTCAGAGGGGTTCTTGGCTCATTCGGTACAGAAGACTGATTCTTTTGCTCTTGGCGCCTGTTAAATTCCTCGATGATTCTTTGCATCAAGGCCATAAGCCCCGGGCCATAAGGATCAGCCATGTCCTCTGAATCCAGTTGCCAAGGAGGGCTGTTTTCCTTAGGAATGAGGAAAGGTTGCTTACCAAGAATTTCTGTGTCTGAGAACTCCTCCTGAAGAATGACGTCCAGGAGTTCTGTCATCTCTTTTAAAGGGGACAGTTGTGCTCCAACTTGCTCAGGCATATCTGAAATTGGAGGCGTTGCTCCCAGAGACTTGTGGAGACTGCTCACATTGGATGGTTTATCCGTGACGTCAGCGAATGGTGTTGTGGGTATCAGAAGATACAGAATTTTTCGGAGACGTCGGTGGTACTTTTGTCGACGGTGGTTTCACGGACGATGGCTTCGCCGATGGCTTCGCCGATGGTGGCTTCTTGGACTAAGACTTTGAAGGTGGTTGATCCGTCGACGAAAGCTTCATGGACAAGAGCTTCGTGGATGACAGCTTCGCCGACAGGTGATGAGCTTCCTTTGTCGATGACTGCTTCGTGGACAATGACTTCGACAATGAGGATTTGGTCGTGGACGATGAGGTTTGGAGTGTTGTCGTAGTTGATGGTGGCTTCGTCGACGGCTTGGTCGTCGGTGAGTCCCTGACCTTGCTGCCGCTCTTGGATGGCTTCTCTGTGGACGACTGGCCCCTGCCCCCCGACTCCCTTGGTTTTTTGAAAACGCCTCATTACCTTTTGAGGTGTTTTTTTCTTCAGGCTGACGTACCTTGTGGTGTCCTGAGTCCAAGGAAGGCATATAAGAAGTGGCTTCCAACTTTCTTTTAGTCTTATGAGAGGGAGAGGAACTCCTTTCCACTGAAGAGGCCCTTCTCTTAGAAGTTTGTCTCTCAGATGGTTTAGTAGACGATACAGGAGCTGTCTTGGCAGACTCCTCGTCAGAGGACAGACCTTTGGCTTCTAGGTGTAACAGAAGTCTCCTGTGTCTGTCTTGCAGGGTTTTAGTGGAGAGAGTCCTGCAAATGTCACATTTGTTGATGGCATGTGGATATAAGCAGTAAATATAGTGGTCATGTGGATCCTTCATGTAGACCAGTTTCTTCCTGCACCTCGTGAAGTCCGTAAACAGGGCAGGTTTCTTGGCAGACTGAAGCTCAGCCATGCTGAGGAGAACTTTCACTCGACAAAATAGTGCCAAGAAAAACATTTTCAAGAGCCCAAAGGCTCAGAATAAGAAGCCCCTAAGGAGGGGAAACCAGTAGAATATATTACAAAAATATAAACTACACACAAAAGGCGAAACAAATTCGAAAGCTCAGAGAGCTGGAGGATTCCTTCTGTCTGACAGACTGCAGAGAAAAATCTGAAGATGGCTGACTGGGGTGGAGCTTCAACCCTGTCACCTCATTGATTGGGGGTATATAGGACCAAAGTGAGGTGGAGGGACTACACAATAGAATGGCTCATAGGGCACAATGGAGTATTTACATGAATTCTCTATGGGAGAAAGATATATTAAAAATGTTAATAATTATTTTTTATCACCGAGGATTCCCAGTCTGACGATGGGGAATATTCAAGCATCTGAATCTATTAAAGATCCATTGCTGGAGAAAGATATGTTCTGAGGAAGTGTGAAATATCTGATTTGCCCCAGAACCTTCAACACCACAGAGGGGAAGAAGAGTGGGCACATGTAAATCTAAGCAGATACAAGCATCAGAAATACAGTTACGGTAAGTAATGTATGCCTTCTGAAACTTGTAAATCTTCTTAGAATCACATGCTTTGCATAGATTAACGAGCAGTACTTGGAGATGGTGGTGCATTATTTGAAGGTACAGCAGCAAAAAGATGTTTTAACACCGCTTGACCCACCTGTACGTCTCCTCTTGAATGTGTATCAAACAGTAGTGTTGTGTGAAGGCATGTTTGTCGCAGCTTTGCAAATGGCATCAAACGGTAGATTTGCAACGAAAGCTAGAGTATCCCCCATGCCCAGAGTTGAGTGTGCTCTGGGCTTGAAAGGTAAAGTTCTCTTGGCAAGGGAATAACACAGTTAGATGTATCTGGCAATCCATTTGGAGATAGCCGATTTAGAGACAGGATCCCCTTCTCTCCCTGCAGCTCGGGACACACAAAAAGGCCTGTTTTTCTGAATGGTTTAGTGCATGACAGCTGTTCTGACATCTAAGGAATGTAGGATTTTTTCTGCTGTATTCTCTGGGTTTTGGAAGAAAATCAGAAGTTCAATGGATTGGTTTACATGGAACTTGAAGATGGATTTTGGAGAAATGCATGAATGTGTGGGTAGTACCAATTTGTCCTTGTGAATAATGACAAAAGTATCTTTCACTGAAAGGACTTGTAGTTCACTCACTCTCCCTATTGAGGTAATGACCACAAGGAAAGATGTTTTATACGTTAGATTTTTAAGACTGGCTTTGTGCATTGGCTCGAAGGGGGGCCCCATGAGCTTTGGGAGTACAACATTCAAGTCCCAGCCGGTAATTGGATTAGAAATTGGTGGATATAACCTCTTAACACCCCCCATAAATGCTTTCACTACAGGCACTTTCCACCCTGAAACCTTACTTTGTGATGTGGTGTAGGCTGAGAGTGCAACTTGGTGTACTCATATGGAGTTAAAGACTAAGGGCCTCATCACGTGTCGGGTGGTAGCCCTTAAATCTGGCGGTAACGGTATTAGCGCCACCACTACTGCTCGGCTGCATTATGAGTCAGCACACATACAGAGGTGCTAATAGCACCGACAATACAAAGCGCAATTACAGCCGTATCCCAAGTATATGTATGGCGGTATAAGTGTCGAAAATCGGCGCTAATACAGCCAAGAATTACCACCCATCTCCAGCTGGAGGTGAATGAACCCAGGTGCCAGGAATCAAGCCACAGGTGTACACAATTATATGATATAATATGATATTTATAACGCGTCTGTACACAAGTGTTTCTAGGCACGACAAGTTAAGGTGGGGGAAGCAAAGCGAGGACAAACTAACTATCGTACTAGGCTTTGTGTCATTCAGATTGCGCAAGTGCAGGGAAGAGGGAAGGGGAGAAGTGCCACGGGGTGGGGGAGGGAGAAGTGCAGTTACCTCACAAGTACAGCCAGCAGGTGGCTCATAAAATGCAGAGAGAAGGGGCTGTAGGGTTGCAGATACAGACCCTTATGTGCTGGGGAGCCCAGAGGCAGTGTGAGAGCAACTGGACATTCAGGAGCCTGGGCACGAGTTCCGAGTGTGACCAGGTGACCAGTGCGCAGAGCTGTCAGGTGTATCAGCAGGGGACAGGAAGAAAGAATGCAGAAACGAAAAGGAAGGTCTTGAATTGCTTCCTGAACCAGAGGTGTTTCTTCTCAAGTTTGAGAGAGGCAGGGAGGCTGTCCCAGAGGGAGGCCCCAGCCGAGGAGATAGATCTGCCCCCCACTCTCTGCTTGGAGAAGCGTTTGACCCTCAGAGAGTTGGAGGTGGATGAGCAGAGAGCTTGAGAAGCAAGATGTTTTGGAAGAGAAAGTTGGAGGTGGAGCGTCCCAGGCCCCAGAAAGCCTTGTGGACGATGCAGAGGGTCTTGAACTTGATCCTTGCAGCCACCGGGAGCCAGTGAAGAGATTTCAGAGCTGGAGAGTTACAATCCCTGGGCTTGAGGCCAAGGACAAGTCTTGCAGTCCGGTTCTGGATAAATTGTAAAGGTCGAAGAGTAGAGGCAGGGAGATTTATAAAGAGGCTGTTGAAATAGTCCAGCCTAGAGAAGACCAGAGCTCTGGAGACAGTGAGCTTCTGGGGGAAAGTGAGAAAAGGAAGAATTCCTCTGAGGAGGTGCAGCTGATAGTTTGACTTCTTAGAGACATCAGAGATGTGAGGCAAGAAGGAGAGGGTGGAGTCAAAGATGACACCAAGGTTCTTAGCCTCACAGGAAGGAGCAGGAAGAGGGCCAAGAGTGTGCAGCCAGAGAGATAGAGAAGACAGGAGGGATTGGGTGTCCCAATGAGGAGGTTCTCAGTCTTACTGGCATTAAGGCAGAGATCATTGGCTGCGCACCATTCCTGAATTGCAGCTAGACAGTCTGGTATGAAAGAAGAAGCAGAGGGGGCTAAGGCGAGCCTGAAAGAGAGAAGAGTGTCATCCGCATAACATTGAAAATTGGAGCAGAAAGTAGCGATGCAGTGGGCAAGAGGTGCCAAGTAGTGGTTGAAGAGCCAGGGAGAGCGGCTAGAACCCTGAGGAACACCACAAGTAGAAAGAGAGATAGAAGAGAGGAAAGACCCCAGTTGGACCTGAGAGGATCAGTTGGTGAGAAAATGGATCAACCAGGCCAGAGCATGATCAGTAATACCAAGGTTGTCGCAGAGGTGATTGAGCAGGATGGCATGCTTGACCATGTCAAAAGCTGAGGATAGATCAAGGAGAAAGAGGACAGAAGGGAGATTAGAGTCAAGATTGGAGGGTAAGTTTTCACAAGTGCTCAGGAGAGCAGTTTCTGTGCTTCTGGCATCTCTGAAGCCAGACAGGTGGTCTTGGAGGCAACCAACAGATTCAGCATGTAGATCAAGCTGGGAGATGGCCAGCTTTTCCAAGAGTTTGCCCAGGAAAGGAGTGATGGAGATAGGGCGATAGTTAGCCAGAGAGGAAGGATCGCCCGAGGGCTTCTTTAGAAGGGGGGTGCACAAGAGAATGCTTAAGGGGGGGGAGTTCCAGTGTCAAATCAGTGATTGCAGAAATTGTCCAAGACTGAAGGAGCAAGGGTGTCAATGGGGTCCTTAATGGTTCTGGATGAGCAGGGGAGAACCTGCTTTGACAAGACCTTCATAGATCAGACTTGTCTAGAAACATTGTCAGGGGTCAATAGTGGAAAGGAGGAGAAAGGAGGAGGAGGGATGTCCTCAAACGCACCAGGAGTGGTAGAAGAGGAGGAGGTACAGGAGGTGAGGGTGGACAGGATGTCCTGAAATTTAGTAGTGAAATGAGAGGCCAAGGCCGTGCAGAGGGCCTTGGAGGCAACAGGAGAGGTAGAGACTGCAGCAGGATTGTGCAGCTCCTTGTAGATTTTGAAAAGTTCAGACGAGATGCCTCAGAGATGCAGGTTTGGATGTAGGCTCTCTTCTTAGAGAGGACACAGAGTCCGTACTGCCTTTGTAGCAAGCGACAGGCCAGTTTGTCAGGGTGTGCGCCCAATGCCCTCCACTTCCTCTCCGCCTCTCTACACTTGCATTTAAGGGTGGCGAGGTCAGAATCGTACCAAGAGTTGCACTTGGATTTGGGCTTCAAGCGGATCCTCATGACAGGGGCAAGGACATCCAGAGTGTTAGAGTTAGAGATAGAGAGATGAAGGTTAGAGAGGGTTGTGTCAGGGTGTGAGTCAGCCAAAGGTGCAGGATGAGGAGAGAAAGTAGCGGCAAAAGCCTCAACTGACGCACATGGGTCGGACGACCGAGAAGGTAGGTGGCTACTGCTGTAGTCGGCTTGACCTGCGGGGAAGAGAGAGAGAGGGATGGGAAGAAAGGAGAAAGTGATCCCTCCAAGAGAGAGGAGTGGTGAGTGGATTAGAGAAGGAGAGGTCTGAGGAGATCCGAACATCTAGGGTGTGCCCTGCAGAGTGAGTCGGGCCAGAGCGAAGAATAGAGAGAGAGAATCGCAGAGGTTGTGAAAGAGTACTTCCTCTCCGCTGCCCTACAACGCTCACGAGAGGGCTGTATAAGACATATCCAGGCCCCAAACTTTGATTCCAACACCATGCTGCCATTTAATGCTGTAGACTGGAACAGGCAGCTGTTCATGCTGCGCCTGGAGCTTCAAATGTAGGCCATCCATGCCAGGGCACATGGAGTACAGGGTGGGAGGGGGGGTGGAATGAGGAGGAGGCCATTCCCAGGGCCTCACCCACACCCTGGGCCCTCAGAGACACCCAGTTAGTTACTGAGCACCGCCTGAACAGGGAGAGCATCACCGAACTGCTGGCCACAATCCAGGATGAAATCAGGAGCAGTATCTGCACAGCTGTGCCCCCACTGCTGAAGCTGGTGGCAGTCCTGCAGTTCCTGGGTACTGGCACCTTCCAGCACTCCGTGACTATGATGCATGGCATAGCGCAGTCAACATTCAGCACAGACCTGGGCCAGGTGCTGGATGCCTTCCGGCGCCATGTCAACCAACACATTGTACTGTCCACCACTCAGACCCAGGTCAACATCATGAAAGCACGGTTTTATGCCTTCGCACAACTGCCCAATGTGCTAGCCATCGACTGCACCCATGTTACATTGGTGGCGCCCCAGGCTCAATATGCAGGTGACTTGTGGCCCTGACCTCATCATTACCCATGTCTGCACCCGATACCTACGTTCCACCCACGACTCCATGGTCCGACGCAACAGCACACTGCAAGGATACATGGAGAGGCCCAGAGGATCGCAGACCTAGATAGTGGACGAGTATAAACCCTGCCACAGATGCACAGGGTAGCACAAGATGAAAAAGTGGGGGGGGGGGACAGCAATACTGAAAGGAAGCATTGCAAGCCAAGAGTATGCACTGTCAGCACCTGCACCAAAAGTGGGCGGCATCCCAGGGAGCATGCATACGTTGGACACACACACACGCTGACTGACACACTGCTGCCATCACAATGACATCAGACCACATGAACCACAATGCATCTTGAATGTGACACTGCACAGAGCCATGCAGGACCACACAGCATGCCCACCTGTTACGCTCACCTTAGTTCTGCGGGAACACCTGAAATATCTGCTTTCCTTCTGGATCCTGTGTCGAGACTCTGGGAGAAACTGGAACCCCAGGTGTGTTTCTTGATTATAGAGATGAGAAGCTCTCCATCCTGCTGTCTTTTGGGCAGGGGCGCTGTGGTGTAGAACCAGTACCGTCACTGGTTGTAAATTCTGTATCACACCCAGACCTGCTGTGACATGGTTGTTTATTATTCTTCCTTAATGCTTGCCAGGCCTATGTGCATGCTTCCCCATGCGCTGACTTAATCCATTTTTGGTCCGTTGTCTCACTTGCACACCCTGCCCTTCCGTGCGCTTTTGCTTCTTCTTAGGGGGATGTCTGTGTGCACTGCCCCTTCAGGTGCGTTGTTTTCCTTGGACTATGGCTATCTCTGTAATGCGGCGAGATGCCTGTGTGCGTTGTTCTCTGGCGTGATGTCTCCTTTGGCTTGTGCGCTAGCTGCTGTTGTTGGCACTGCTCACAATGTCCATATGCTGTTGTTGGCGCTGCTCACAATGTCCATAATAGCGCTGTGCTACGTCTACTTTCCGCACACTTTAGTACTTTCACTAACTCTTTCTTGTTCCTTTTCCCAACAGGACCAAGGCAGGTGCGACGGCCTCAATGTCGAAATCCTCTGTGCTGTCTATGCTGCTTCTAGCGATGCGAATTGGTCCAGCGCGCGTTATGCTTTCACTTACTAACTTTTCTCTTCCCCAACAGGATCAAGGCAGGTGCGATGGCGGAAGAGTCCACGGAACACTGCAGAGCTGGATTCCAGCAGGAGAGCACAAGGTAAGTGTCACAGGGATCGTGAGTCGGGTCCTTGATGCTGTATTCCGTCTAGCTGGAGCGATGCAGTGAGTGTCACGCTGCGAGGGCAGAATGATGCAAAGCAGAGATTCCCTGGCTGGGCGTGGCTTATGTAGTCAGCCACACCCAGCCACACCCAAAAAGCTGGTCTGCTGCATGTCAATGCTGCTTGGACTAGTCCTCCTCCATGTTGGAGGAACAGGAAGTGGCTGGGATAGTCTTATCCACCCAAAGGGTGGTGAATGTGGTGCCAGGCACGCCATGCTTGCACCCAACTCCTCCTCTTTTTGCTCTTCCCTAATTTGGCACAGGAACTCCAGTGGTGTATCAGGGACCCATGTGGTTGGGGTGGCCCTGAGACGTGCGCATATGTGCATGTACATGCTGTTGAACCGAGGCAGGTACAATGGGTAAGGCCAGTATTTGTGACACCTGTGCCACAGCCGCCTGCCCATGTGCAGTCACCTGGGGCACGCCACAGAACACCCACCATAATGAGACAGGGTGCATATACAGGTTAAGTAATGCATGGCATTATTAAAGAAGGCTGCACACCCATCACACATACACATTGCATGGGTGGGATGCACACATGAATGCTCACAGATAAACATGCCCAGATACATTGAGACAGCAGACCCATGCATGAGACAATTGACTGATGTCTTGTTTCCACACCATGCAGGTGACTCTGGATATCCGCAGCTTGCGTGGCTGTTGACCCGTATGCGCGACCCACGTACACTGCATGAGACCGCCTACAACCATGCCCACAGCGGTACCCGCGTATGCATCAAGTGCACCTTTGGACTCCTCAAGACAAGATTCCGGTGCCTAGATCGCACTGGTGGAGCCCTGATGTATTCCCTTGACAGGCCACACCCAGAGGAAGATGCAGATGATGAGCATGTGGCATGTGGCAGTAGCTGGAGCAGACACTCACAGGGATGACGTGAGGGGAGGGGAGGGAGACAGGCCAGGCAGGCACTAATAGACAATTACTTCTAGTAGGATGACCTGACCACTACCATCACAGCGTGAATAAGTGCACAAGAACACACACATGAATGTCCTCGCATAACTGAAATTCAACAGATTTTGATATAACCTGTTGGATCAACAGCCAGCTTCCCCCGCCTCCCACCAACACCCTAGCACAAAATCCCCCTCGCCCTCCACCAACTCCTTAGCACACAATCCCCCTACCCCTGCACTCCACCAACACCCCAGCACACAATCCCCACTACCCCCGCCCTCCACCAACACCCCAGCACACAATCCCCACTACCCCTACCCTCCACCAACACCCCAGTACACAATCCCCCCATCCCCCACCCTCCAGCATGTCCATAGAATGGGCACTCAGGCCAACAGTAGTCATACCATCTAATATGGCCTTGCCCTCTTCCCTCGACTCCCATCATCCAGTGAACATGTTCGCAGCTGGCGCACGGACTGCTGCCTAGGGGTGCTCTGGCGCGACTCCTCAGTTGGCGTGGTTGAGGAAGGAATTGATGCCACCCACTGCAGCTGTTGCCGTTGGAGGACATTGCTTTTCTGGATTTGCACAGAAAGGGCTGAGACACAGTCACACATCTCACGCAGCCTTTGGCCAAACCCTGTCAGTGATGCTTTGCATGCAGTGACAACACTCTGTGTCCTGGTATTGTCACGTGACATCCTTCTTGTGGCACTGTGGATCAATCACGTCATGGATGGCCTGCATGTGGTCAGACAGTACGTTGGCGGTGGGCTCCATCTGACTTTGCATTGCTTCCATGTCATCCAACCTCAGCATAACCATGCCCAATGCAGCGTTTGGCTGCAATGGCGAGGGGGTACACTGCCTGGATGTTGTCGACAGTGGAGCCATTGGAGGGGGTGTCTGTGTCCGGTTCAGGTGTGCCGGCTCTTGGGGCTCTGGCTACGCTGTCTGACACATGGTGAGCTCTCGGGTGTGAAGGTGGTTTGCCTGCGCAGACTGCGGCCTGGGGTCCGGGCCACTGCTGCTTCGTCATCATCACTGTTGCTGTCCCCTTGTTCCTCCAGTGGCATGGTCAGCGGTGGTGTGTCCTCTCTGGCGGTGTCAACTGCGACAGAATTGATGTCTGGGGCAACTGCTGAGCGGCTGGGGGGCTACGCGTGCCCCTGCTGCAGTGGAGTGTGGTGGGATGGGGCTTGCGCCTATGGGTCCCATGACGGCCCCTTTTCGGGGTGGTGGTGGCATGGAAGGGTGCACTTCTAGATGGGCCGGCTGCATCCTCTACCTCAGACTCCTTTGGCGAAGCTTGTATACCTGTACGGGACATGGGGGATGACCTTAGGACACATTCTCCCACGTGTATTGGCATGCACGACCGTGACTACATATTGATGTGTGCAGCACCGGGCAGTTGGACTGGGGCACAGGCCTAGCCTGGTTGCCTTTGCTTTTGGAGTGGCAATGATGGGAACAGGAGCAGAACGTGGGGGAGTCATATAGGGGGTTATCATTTGGACGGGAGGTGGCAAGGGTATCCTGTGGCTTGCATGCATCTGATCCAGTTGCCTCGACGTTGGAAACACATGTGATGATCAGGGGCGGGGGGGTGTTGCGCTTGTCACTGTCAAGTCCCTATGGGTCACTGCTGTGCTCACGCCATGGGTGTATCGTGCATGGCGCTGGGATGTGTCCCTTGGATGCCCTTGCGTCTGCTCTGACTCACAGGCGTGGCCTTGGTGCACTGGGCATATGTGTGCTGCAGTAGGTGCTTGTAGTAGCTCCCACACTCTCCCCACAGTCGCAATGCCCGGCTCATTGGTCGTCCTACTGGGGATACTGTGCTAGGCTGCTGTTGTTGTATGCACATATTGGGGGGTTGACTCACCTTCTGCCTGCTGGCTGCCGGCACCCAGCTCTGCACATCCGACACCCTCGATTTCCTCCATGTTGAGCACCGAGATGCACTTTTCCTCCCGCGGCATGAGTGGTAGTTCCGCCGGTGGGCTTCCCCCTGTGGCCATTGTGTCCTGCCTGTCCGGTCGATGGCGTTTGGGTGCCTTCTGCGGTCAGCAGTTTCTCTACCGCTTGCTTCTCACGCAGATCTCTACCCACGTCTGGGTTCTTGCGCTCAGCTGTCTTGCCGCTTGCTTCTCACTCAACTCTCCACCCAAGTCTGGGTTCTCGGGTGGAGCGGTCCCTTTTCTCAGTTGGGATATCGTTCCTTGTCCAAAGACAAACTGGAGGTTGACCAGAATTTTGATTCAGCAGCCTGCCCAGGAGGTCCTCCTCCATGGATCTCCCTTTTGCTCCCGGTTTCCTTCCCTCTCTGTGTTCTCGGTTTCACAGGACTCCTCCACGGAGTCTCTCTCCTAGCCATGCTGGATGGGTTTTTTCATATGTCCTGGCACCTATAAAATGCTCATAACTAGAGCGTGTCTCTTCATTGCTCCCTTCAGCCTCCCCGTCCCAGAGTTCCCATACATATAGGAAGGACAGGGAATTGTTGGTGTTTTACTCACCTGATATTTAGTAGGTGTTGTGGGTAGTGGAAGGGAACTATCACAATAAGCCGTAAAGGCTTGAGATAAGGAGGTAATATCTCTAAAAGGGAAAGGGGGATATGTGTTCCTCTCTGATATGATATGATATTATATGATATGATATGATAGTTTATTTGTATCACGCTCGTACACAAGTGTTTCAGAGCGCGACAAGGCAAGGGAGGGGAGGGGAACAGTGGAGAACAAACAGCAATCTTACTAGGCCCAGTGACATTGAGAATGCACAAGCGCATGGGAAAAGGAAAGGGGGAAAGTGCATGGAAGGGGGAGAGTGGAAAGCGTGGAGCAGAGGAGAACAGATAAATGATAATAAATACAAATAAATAGATAATGGAGGCAATAAACAGTGGTAGCGCAGCCAGCAAGTGCCGTGTTTACGGCAGCAGAACTGAGTAAGTCTGATAAGTGCAGAAAAAGAAGAAAAAGGGGGACGGTGGGACTGCATGGGTACAGATACAGTCCCTAGTGCAAGGGGTGGCCAGGAGGCAGTGCAGGAGGGTGGCAGGGTGAGCAGGTACCTGGGCCCAGGGGAAAGAGGGTGGCCAGGTGCACAGTGCCAAGAGAGAGCAGATCAGCAGGGGAGAGGGGGCGCAAAGGCAGAAGCAAAGAGGAAGGTCTTGAGGTGCTTCTGGAACCGGAGACAGTTCTCCTCAAGTTTTAGAGTGGCAGGGAGGCTGTTCCACAGGGAGGCCCAAGCCGAAGACAGAGATCTACCCCCAGCTCGCTTCTTTGAAAAACGACTGACCCTGAGGGAGTTGGAGGTAGAGGGAAGAGCCCGAGAGGGGAGGTTTTTGCGGATGGATAGCTGAAGGTATTTTGGACTCAGGCCCCAGAAAGCCTTGTGGACAACGCAGAGGGATTTGAATTTAATCCTTGCATCCACTGGGAGCCAATGGAGAGATTTCAGAGCTGGAGAGATACGATCCCAGGGCTTTAAGCCAAGGACAAGTCTCGCAGTACTGTTCTGTATTAGAGGGCGGAGGGTAAAGGCAGGTAGATTTAGAAAGATAGAAAGAGGCTGTTATAATAGACCAACCCAGAGAGAACCAGAGCTTGGGGGACAGTGAGCTTCTGGGGTAAGGAGAGGAAAGGCAAAGTACCTCTGAGGAGGTGAAGTAGGAAGTTTGACTTCTTAGAGACCTCAGAGATGTGGGCGGAGAGGAAAAGTGTGTAGTCAAAGATGACCTTGAGGTTCTTAGCCTTGGAGGTGGGGGTAGGAGGAGGGCCAAGAGAGGCCGGGCAGAGAGAGAGGGGAAAGGATGCTGAAGGTGTGTCGATGAGGAGGATCTCGGTCTTGCTGGCATTCAGACAAAGATCATTTGCAGCACACCAATCTTGAATGGCAGTTAGGCAATCAGAGATGAGAGAGGGAGAGGAGGTGGCCGAGGGCAGCCTGAAAATGAGTTGAGTGTCGTCAGCGTAGCACTGGAAATTTGAGCAGAAAATGGCAATGCAGTGGCCGAGAGTTGCCAGGTATTGGTTGTAAAGCCACGGCGAGAGGTTGGACCCCTGGGGAACACCACATGGAGAGAAGAAGATAGATGATAGGAAAGACCCCAGTTTGACCTGGGAGGGTCGATCAGAGAGGAAAGAGTTCAGCCAGGCCAGAGCCTGATCAGTGATACCCAGGATATCACGGAGACGGTTGAGCAGGATGGTATGGTTGACCGTGTCGAAGGCAGAAGAGATATTGAGTAGGTTGAGGACAGAGGGAATGTTAGAGTCAAGGTTGGAGAGCAGATCTTCACGGATGTTAAGGAGAGCAGTTTCCGTGCTTCTGGCCGCTCTGAAGCCAGACTGGTGATCATGGAGACAGCCAAGAGAATCAGAATGAATGTTAAGCTGAGAGATGGCTGGCTTTTCCAGGAGTTTGCCCAGAAAGGGAGTAATGGAGATTGGATGATAGTTAGCTGGACAGGAAGGATCAGCTATGGGTTTCTTGAGAAGAGGATGCACAAGGGAGTGCTTCAGAGGGGAGGGGAAGAATCCTGAGGCAAAGGAATGGTTGCAAAAATCAGCAAGGGCTGGAGCGAGGGTGTCAATGTGATCCTTGATGGTTTTAGAGGAACAGGGATGAACCTGTTTTGACGAGGCTTTCATAGATCGGACTTGTCTAGCGATCTCATCAGCGGAGAAAAGAGGAAAGGAAGAGAAGGCGAGTGGGGGTGTGGTTAATGGGGGGTTAGCAAGCACATACTGAGAGGGAATAGGAGGGGGAGGGAAGGAGAGGGTCGACAGGATGTCCTGGGTCTTTGAGATAAAGTGAGAGGCAAGGGCATTGCAGAGAGCCTGGGAGGCAGGAGGAGGGGTGGAGACTGCAGCAGGGATTGCAAGCCCCTTTGCAGATTTTAAAGAGTTTAGCAGAGTTGTTAGATGCCTCAGAGACACAGGCTTGAATGTGGACTCTCTTCTTGGTGTGGACAGAGAGTCGGTATTGCCTTTGGAGCAGGTGACAGGCCAGTGTGTTAGAGGATGAACAAGAAGCTCTCAATTTCCTCTCGGCCACCCTACACTTACATTTAAGTGTAGCTAGGTCAGAGTCATAGCAGTAATAATTACACTTGTTTACTCTACACTACACTTATGACAACCCCCACCCCCTTGAAGGCCGCATCCCCCTATGCGGTCCACCCTCATAAAACCACCACCAGGGTCAGGATCAGGTAGCGGCCGCCATCCCCTGACCACATGGGGAGAGGCTACCCCCAGGAAAGGAGTAATTACCTCATTAGATTCATCACATTATACTGGAATGGATTGCTGCTGTATGTATGCGGCTATCACTGAAAGGACTTTTGTAAACACTCTTGGTGCTGAGGCTATGCCAAAAGGCAGCACCTTGAATTGGTAGTGTTTGTTCCCAACCTTAAGTCTTGGGTATTGCCTGTGCACTGGCAACATTGAAATATTAAAATATCAATCTTTCATGTCCAATCTTGCCATGTAAATCCCTTGTTTCAGTCAGTAGAGGGATTACTTCCTGCACTGTTGTTATCCTGATTTTTTTTAGCCTGACAAATGTGTTTGCAGGACGCAGTTCTAAGACAGAGCGCATAGTTCGATATTTTTTGGGAACAAGGTAGTACACTGAATAAATGAACAGGTTACTTACCAACTGGTAACGTTCTTTCGACGGGATGTTCCTCCAACGAATTCCACATCTTTGACATATAATGTCCACAGCTGTGCACTTCTCAAACAATTTCGGCAGAGGGCGTGCTGCGTCGATTCCATGTCTCTCAAAGGCCTCCGTCGAGGGCGACGTCACAGGATGTTATAAATAGGACGCACAGTGCCCGTAGCCTCAGTTTAAGTTTTTTTCCCCCAGAACATGTGGCACCAGTCTGATGCCTGCTGGACTGCACCTAGCCTTGCGGAAACGGAAGCTGCAATTGCATAGGAAATTCTCCCGAGGAACAGGCTGGGAGGGCGATGTGGAATGCGTTGGAGGAACATCCAGTCGAAAGAATGTTACCAGTTGGTAAGTAACTTGTTCTTCAAATGGATTGTGTCCTCCAACGCATTCCGCATCTTTGACAGACTCCCAAAGCAGTACCAGTAAAATGGAGGAGGGAAAAGAATTTAGAGTACCCAATTAGATTGCGGAATAAAGAACTACCTTCCCAAAGGCCATATCCTGACCATGGATTGTATCCAGGGAATAATGTTTTACAAATGTATGGATTGAAGCCCAAATAGCGGCATCACAAATATTCCTAATAGGAACACACGGCTGGAGGGCGGTGGAAGTAGCCACGTCCCTAGTGGAATGAGCTCTCAACCCTTCAGGAGGGTCTTTACCTGCCAACCGGTAACACTTTGTAATGGTGAGGATAATCCACCTGGACAAGATCTGTTTGGTAACAGCCTGGCCCAATCGGTTTCCAGCATATCCTACAAAGAGTTGATCGTCCACTCTGACCCTGGACATCCTAGAAATGTAAAAGCTAAGAGATCTCCTAGGATCCAACTGATGGAGTCGCTCCTCTTCCTTACCAGGATGAGGAGGAGGGTAGAAAGAACCACATTTTGGTTCTTCGATGGAAGAACCACATTTTGACTCAAATGATATTCCGAAACTACCCTAGGTAGAAAAGAAGGACGTACTCGCAGTACAACCCTGTCCTTGTGAAACACAGTAAAGGGTGGCTTAGATGAAAGTGCCTGCAATTCACTCACTCTGCGAGCTGAAGTAACCATAACCAAGAACGCAGTCTTGAAGACAGTAATCTCAAAGGACAAGAGTGCAAAGGTTCAAACGGAGCACCCATGAGAAATTTCAAGACCAAATTCCAATCCCAAACCAGCACCTGGAAAGGGGACGGCGGGAATACATTAGTCAGTCCTTTAAGAAACTGAGAAATCAAAGGAATCTTAAAGTAAGAACATTCTGCAGACGAGCGCTTAAAGATAGACAGCGCCGCCAGGTAACCTTTAATGGTACCCACTTGAAGGCCCCTGTGGGCCAAAGAAAGTAAGAAAGACAAACCCATACGACTGGAGCACTGAAAAGGATCAACATTGTGATCTCTGCACCAGTTGCAGAATTTACGTCAATGGCAACTGTACAGGGATTTTGTTGCAGGCCGCCTGGCCGAAAGCAACACCTCCATCACGTCATCTGGGAGGTCTCAATCCTTATACCTCAACCTTTCACATACCAAGCGCGAAGGTTGAGAGTCTTGACCTCTGGATGGAGAACCTGACCCCCCCCCCTCCGCACGAGAGCAGATCTTCTCGGTAGGGAAGAAAGCATGGAGGGCAGATGGACATTTCTAGAAGGTCCGGGTACCACGCTCTCCTGGCCCAATCCGGAGGAATGAGGATCATGTGGGAACCAAACCTCTGCAGCACTTGAGGAATAACAGAGACTGGAGGAAACACGTACAGTAGGGGGAATGACCAATCCACCACGAACGCGTCTCGCAAGGCTCCTCTTGAAGGACATTTCCTTGAGCAAAATCTCTCGCACTTCCGGTTGACACTGGTGGCGAAGAGATCCACTTGCGGGGTTCCCCAAAGGGCAAAGATCTCCTGAAGGACTTCCTGGGCCAACTCCAACTCGTGGGAGACCGTGCTCGGCCTGCTCATAGCATCCGCTGCCGCATTGTCGCCTCCGGCCAGATGAACTGCCGAGATCGAAATTTCCTGCTGGATGGCCCAGAACCAGAGCTGCATTTCCTCTCTGCACAACGGAAGTGACCCTAACCAACCCCCTTTTTGTTGAGGTAATGCATGGCCACTGTGTTGTTCATCATGATCAGGACACTCTTCCCCCGCACAGAGGGCAGAAACATCTTCAGGGCTAGCCTGATGAGCCTCAGCTCTAACAAACTGATGTGGAGTCTGGACTGCAACAGAGACCAACGACCGCTGGCGGTCAAGTCATTGGTGTGAGCGCCCCATCCTGTGAGGGAAGCATCCGTCACTACCGTCACCTCCGGCCACGGTTGCCAAAACTTTTCCCCCCCGCATCAGGTTCCCTTCGTTGGCCCACCACAGATGATCCTGGGAGACGGAGAGAGGAATCTGAACGGGATCTGACATCTTGCCAGAGAACTGTGACCACTGCATCTTGAGAGCTCACTGAAAGGATCGCATCCGCAGCCGGGCCTCTGGTACCAGAAAAATGCAGGATGCCATGAGGCCGAGCAACCTTAAGAATTCGAAAGCCGGGAGACTCTGGGCATGTTGAAACTTGTCCACCATCTGCACACTGTGATGAGCCCTCGCCTTGGGAGGCGCACACTTCCCTAAGGATGTGTCTAATACAGCCTCGATGTAGTGGAGCTGTTGGGAAGGTGTCAGATGCGACTTCTTGAAATTCAGTAAGAAGCCCAGCCTGTGGAGGGTGCGGCAGGTTATACTGAGATGATCCAACGCTAGCTCAGGAGAGTGTGCCCGGATCAGCCAGTCGTCCAGGTAGAGGTAGAGGTGAATCCCCCCTCACCTGAGGTACGCTTCCACCACCACCATGAGCTTGGTGAAGACCCTCAGGGCGGAGGGCAATCCAAACCGCAGGACCCGAAACTGAAAGTGCGAGTCGCCAGCTGCAAACCTCAGGTACTTTCTGTGCGCGGGATGGATCAGCACATGAAAGTAAGCATCCTTGAGGTCCAGAGACACCAACCAATCCTGAAGTTGAAGGGCCTGGAGGACTTGAGAAAGAGTGACCATCTTGAACTTGTCCTTGCTAAGAATTTTGTTCAACCAACGAAAATCCATGATGGGTCTGAATCCCCCGTCTTTCTTTGGGATAAAAAAATAAGGGGAATTCTATCCCTTGTTCTACTCCGCTACAGGCACCAGTTCTATAGCGCCTTTCTCCAGCAGGGACAAAATTTCCTGCGCAAGGAGCGGATCCGGAAGCTTCAAAGAGAGTTTCCCCAGTGGATTGTCGTGAGGCCGCTGAAGGAAGGGGAAGGCGGTAGCCATGGGCTATGGTATCCAGAACCCATGCATCTGAAGTAATGGCCCGCCATTCTTCGAGATGCTGAGACAATCTGCCCCAACCGGCGAACCATGGGACATGGTCTCAGGATTGTTGGAAACGGCTGCGACAGAGTTTTAATGCAAAGAGGCAGCCCCCGAGCGGCTTTGGCACCACGATTTCAATGACCGCCAGGGGTACTTTTTCGCTGGCCCCTTTGACTGGCCGCTCCTCTCATTCTACCAAAGGAGTAGAAACTAAAGGAACCTCCCCTCCACTGCTGTCCCCTAGGACGAAAAGGTGGAGGTTGACGCACTGCGGCACTTAAAGATTTTGCCGCCACTTTTGAGTTCTGCAACCTCTCAAGGCTCTCGTCAGCCTTGCTGCCAAATAAATGTGCACCATCAAAGGGCATGTTCAGAAGACGGGCTTGCACATCCGGAGCAAACCCCGACTTCCGCAACCACGCAAATTTGCGTATAACGGTGCTTGCAACCATAGACCGGCTCACACTGTCAGCCATATCCAACCCCGACTGAAGGGCCTCACACATGGCATCCTTGCCATCCTGCACGATAACAAGGAACCCATCCCTTTCTTCCCCATCGGGAATACGCTCAGCCACAAAAGAAACACAATTCCACAGAGTGTGTGTAAACTTTGCCAAGGCACACGTGGAGTTGGCCGATTTCAAGGCCATGCTCCCAGCAGAAAATACCTTCCGGGCCCAACCGGAAAGCGACTGTCGTCCCTATCCGGAGGGATGGTAGGGTACGCCGCCTGCCTCGAGGTGGCCATAGCCACCTGAACCACCAAACTCTCGGGAGTGGGGTGAGTAGATAAATAGCTGCGGTCGCTAACGGAAGCGCAGTATTTCTTGGTCAAGGACTTATTAACGGCCAGAAGAGAATCCGGGGACTGCCAAGCAGCTGCCATCCTTTTCTGTAAGGAAAGATGAAATGGCAAAACCGGGTCAGAGGATAGACCCTGATCTAAAATGTCTGTCAGATCATCCTGCACACAGTCTTCAGGAGGACTGGACCAGCCCAGATATTCAAGACCTGTGACATGAGCTTTTTGTACGAAGCCCCAGGCTCAGGTCTACCAACTTCCACTTCCGGGAAAGTGTCCAACCCACTGGCATCATGGAGGGTCTGCCTCAACTCCTCCAACTGACTGTCACCAGAAAATTGTGGAGCTTCATCCAGTTCACCAGGGTCCTCAAACTCAGACCTCTCCTCCTCTTCATAAATGTCAGCCAGAGGGAGGTGAAACTCAGGTCTGGTGACAGAAGAGGGCCTGAAGTCCACAACTGGCCTCACAGACTTCGCTGCAACCTTCCTTGGAGGATCCACAATGTACGGGTACTCCAAAGGCAGATTTTGAGAGAAAATTCCCAAAGGCACCGATAGCGCCGAAGGCTTCGACGTTGAGAGCGTCTACAACCTCGATGTCATGAGCACTGAAGGCTCCGGACGAGTCGGACCGACACGGCTCCAAACAAGTCGACGCCAGCATCGAGGTAACGGCAGTCTCTCAAGGGACGAGGACTGAGACCTAGAGACACGTCTCTTGCGACCGTTCGATTCCTTGTCCGTACCGGACCTCGAAGGCTCCCGATGTGAGATGCGTTGAGAACCTGAACCCGAGCCCTAAGGCGTGCGAGCCACGGAACGAGACCGATCCTGGCCGGCTTCGTCAGAAGGCACGACCGGACCCGTGTCCTGCGATTGAAAAATCACCAACATGGATTTCTTAAATGCCGCCCAGTCCTCTGGAGTCGAGGACTTCGTAGGGCATGTAACCTTCCTTGAGGCACCATCCTCTGAGGAGGACGGGGAAGGCGACGGTTAACATCGCTTCCTAGAGTGCCGGACGAGGTAGACGAGTGGCGGGAACCACTCCGGAACAGAGATCCCCAGGACTCCTTCCGACGCAGAGAGTCGACCCTCGAGTCATCGGTGGAAACCCCCTTGGACTTGGAAGTCCGGGACTTAACAGGCTTAGAGCCCCTACCTACCTGGAGCTTCCTCTTCCGCTCCCGCAAGGCCTTGGCAGTCAGCGACTGGCATTTCGAGCAGTCGTCGGTGTCATGCGACTCGCTGAGGCCCCACAAACAAATGTGGTGGGGGTCGGTGAGCGACATTTTAGACTTGCGGTCCCGGCGGGTCTTGAAGCCGGACCGCGGAGTCAAAGGGGTCGAAGAAAAAGACATCACAATGATGAACACATGAGCCGTGCCGAGTCTCACGAAGTTAACACGTTCGCGGAAAAAACAGAACTCAGGCTACGGGTGCCATGCGTCCTATTTATAACATCCTGTGACGTCGCCCTCCACGGAGGCCTTCGAGGGACATGGACCCAACGCCATTGATGCTGGGCGCCCTCTGCTGAAAAAGTTTCCGAAGTGCACAGCAGTGGACATTACATGTCAAAGATGTGGAATGCGCACAATCCAATCGAAACCTTTGTTTTCTTTTAGAAGTGGAGCCAGCTGTATTTCTCCCTTCTGTAGCAATGTTAGAATCTCCTCTTTGAAAATCAAGTGATGTTCTAGAGAAATTCTTCCTCATCGAGGAGGATGGCGGCAAGATCTTTCCAGGAATTATATTGAATATCCCTTGGCCCCAGTTGTTAGTACCCACCAATCTGATGTTATCCCCTCCCATGCATGGATGAAAAGTATTATGTGGCCACCTACTGGGGAAGCATGGGAGGGTACCTGGACTGGAACGTCATTTGATGGAAAGGGCTGCAGAGCCTCTAGGGGCTGTAATTCTGCCCCGACCTTTACCTCTTATAAAACCTCTTTGTTGACTGGTTTCAAAAGAAGAAGACTCATTCTGAGGATTGTACCATAAGGATGAGGTTGCTCCAAAAGAGACTGTGAGGCTCTTGTGTACCCCTGGCTCCGAAATGAATGCTGAGTATTGACGGTGACCAGATGAATGAAATGAATGAAGGGTTTATTGGAAATCTGCCCTAGTGTCTGTAGGGTTTCATATTCCTTCTTTGTGGTTTCCAACTGATCATCCACTGCCTTTCCAAATAGGACAGAGTCTTCAATAGGCAGGTTTATTCGTGTTTCCTGTGTTTCAGGCCTGAAGCATGAATTGCCAAGCCATGAATGGAGTTTGAGCAAGCTGCCTACAGCTATGATTCTGCCTGAGGTATATGCTGAATCAAGAGTATTTTTTTTAAATATGGGCTACCCGTTTCCATTCATTAGAAAGCTTGAGATCTAACTGGTTCAGGGCTGAATCAAGTTGTTTTTGTATTAAATCCCTTTGTGTATTATTATAACTCACAAGTAAAGTGGTGTTGTTAGCTATGCGAGGTAAATAGGCCTCAAAATTGGTCACTCTCTTGCCTAGGGCATAAAATCTTGTGCGCTCTTTATCTGGTGGTGCCTCAGCAATGGACAGTGGCACACCCGCTTTTTTCCGTGTTGTGGTGGTGAGAAGTGAATCAGGCTTTACTTGACCTCTAATGAAAAGTGGGTCTGATGGGGCTGGCTTGAAGATTCTTTCTATCCTGGGGTTCAGCGCACAAGTTAGTGAAGTTGTAACTAATGATGGGGCAACTCTCTTTTTAATTGATTGCAGAAGAGGAAAGGCTTGGCTGATTGTATCTGGGACATCATAGAATGTGCCCTGATATCCTGCCCCTTGATCATGATAGAAAAGTCATGATGAGGCTGCTTAGTAATGTCAATCATGGTATGTGTAGGAGAAGTCTGATGCCTGAGGGATTTCGTTAAGGGTTGTCCCATTTCTAAATCAAGGGTTTTCTGTTTAACTGGGAAACGTTCCATAAACGTGACAAATAGAGAAACTTTATCCATAGTGTCCTTGAAACGTTGTCTAGTCCAAGTACCTGTCTTGGTGGTGTCTAGCATTGGGAACACAATTGCTTCTGGGTCTTCCCTTGGTCTCTTGTTCTGAAGTGATTCAGAAAATGGGGAGGTAGCTCCAGAATATTCTGGTACCTGTTGTGAATCAGAGATGCGTCTTTGGTATTTCCCTGCAACGTCTGTGTGTTTCCCCATCCCAGAATGTGTTTTTTTGAAATTTTGGCGTTTGTTTCAATGGTCACAAAATACCAGTCGAAAGACTTGATTGCACGTCAACTGGCACCTGTTTTGTGTTTCCGCCTTGCGGTAGACGAGGGTGCAAAAGTGCAGCAGGCTTGTGGCTGTTGGGGAGAATTCTCCAGAATGGCTAATTTCCCTTAGCTACTGAGTCCCTCAGCAGCTTTGGTGGATTTCTAGGATTAATTATTTTCACCTGGTAAGAGTCTGGGCCTTTTTTCCCCACTCTTAAATGTGTTTTGCTGTGTGTGTTTAACATTTTTGTGTTGATAGACTGTGGAGCCTCACCTTCTCCATAGGCATCATCTTTTTACTGTGTGTCACACAGCACCTTTAGTGCAGTGACCCAGGGTTTTCTTTTTCAGACTTCCCACTTTAAACTCCATTTTCTGGGACTGACTACTGTCGCCCAAAACATGTAAAGTTGCCATTAACTTTATTAGTCTTTTTAAATTTACAGTACAAACTATCTTCCATAGAGTACTGGAAAGGGTTAATAATTATCCCTTTTTGTCTGTTTCTCATGGAACATTATTTCGTTCCCCTTTCGTTAAGATTTGGCTGGTGGCAGTGGCATCTACCTATTTTTCCTACTGCGGTCCATGCAAATAGCCTTGGTACTGTGTTAGGCTAAGTTAGTAGCCTCAAACTTAAATCCGCTAGACCCCATTTACTTTTATTTGGTTCTGGATGGGTTTATTTGGCATTTCTTTTTCTAAAGGTCTTTCTCGTGTTTTACTCTGCGCGCCAATCCAGGTTAGGTTCCTTTGTTCGACGTCCTTTGGCAGGCTTCTGCACGGAAGCCCTCCTTAGGCGCCTGAATGTCTGAGGGGGACAGGATGTGAGGGAGGGGTTTGAGACTCCCTGCACAGGGTCTCCTTGGAGACCCATGTCGCACTCTGTATGATTGGCTGTGGTGACAGCCATCCTGCTGTGTGATTGACAGCCAGGCTGTGTGAATGGGGGAAAACTGCATAAGAAGCAGGTCTGTGGGACTTGGAAGGCAGAGTCACCACTGGATCGAGAGAACTGAAGAGAAGCAGAAAAGATGACTGCTACCACGACTGAACCTCCTGGCGAAGCCCTGCTGCGGGTCAGAATCTCCAAACTTCGGCGACAGAGAAGATCTGCAAGGAATCTTCTTCCCTTGAGCTGGTGGGACCAACCAGGTTGCCAAACACCAAGCAAGGCCTCCCTTCACCTGGTCGAATTTGCTGTGCACAGCTGCAGTGAACCGGATAGCCAGGAGGACCGGACCCTGTTTGGGTTTTAAGGAGCGCACCTTTTATTCGTTGCTTTGCTCTGCTGCTGGTTTCTTCCCTGGGCAGTGCAGGACCCTCCAGTCTTCCTACTTCGTGTCAGTCCGACAGTCGCTTCAAGAACCATGAGCCTGCAGGATCTGCCAGGAATGTCTGTCTCAGCTACAGCCTTCTTCATTTAAGGTACTGTTCTAACCCGGTCGTTCGTTCCGTCCAACCGCGGTGAAAGTGTTTGAAATCTTTTGCCAATCCAAGGGCTTGTCCTTCTCTACTCTTAAGTAACTTTTCTTCTGACCAACTTCGTTTAGAAATCTTGGCAAAGACTTAACCGCGAACTACTCTGAACTGGGTGATCCTCTGCAAAAACTCTGAACCATTAACATTGGCCCAGGCCTATTGATTTGAATCCTCATTGTAGCAAGCCTTTTCTAGATTGCCCTGCCTTCTTACTTGTTGGAGCTGCTTAATTTTGTATAACCTTGTCTTTCCCTCCCTTTTAAATTGCTGGAGTGCCATTTTGCTCACACTTCATTTTGAGCTTAACTTGTCTAAAATTCATCAGATGTTGTGTAGTATATTTAGAGTGTGATTTTCTGCTGCTTCACTTAGTGAATTGTTTTACAACTGATGTGTAAATAAATGTATATTATTTTACTCAGAAACCTTGAGTCAGTGTTTGTTTGAACCATAGTAATTGCTGTCCTTTGTGTAATAACCAGGTTACTCACCGTAGTGACCACCTTACTCCTAGTCCATAGTCCCCTTTCCTCCATACTTATGGGACATCTCTCCGTCCTGTGGGACGGGACCGGAGCACTTTGTAAAAAGCATCCAAAATTTTTCCTAAAATGTGTCCTTCCTCTCTTTCTTGCGCGGGGCCCGGCACGCGGCCGTAACCCCGCCCACCTTGGCTCAGCCCCGTGCATCGCCAATCAGTCCTTTTCTATCGCCAGGTCAGAGACCTATTGTTAGGGAGAATTCTCTGTTTAGGCTGAATTTCCTAACCTAGTGAGTCCCCCAGCAGCTTTGCTGGATTTCTGGAGTTTGTTTTTTTCTCCTGCCAAGAGTAAGACTCTTTTCCTCGCACTCTTGGACATGATATGGGGTATTCCTTTGTTGAACTATGTGTTTTATGGGCTATGGTGTCTTTTACTCCATAGTGTCTCATGTGTTTTACTATGTGTGTTACACAGCACCCTCCGTGCAATAACACAGGGGTGTCATAGTGACACCCCACCATAGACTCCATACCCTGGGACTGACTACTGTCTCCCAGGGCATGTAAAGCCATCATTGGCTTTACTAGTCCCAAATTACTAACCGAACCGGTACAAACCATCATATTGTGGACGTACTGGTAGGGGCAATTCGATTGCCCCTGGGTCTGTTGTTCGAGGGGGCACTGTCCCGTCCCCACTCGTCGAGTTTTGGCTGGTGGCAGTGGATACTACTTGTTATATTCCTTAAGAATATTCTCTATGGGATTTTCCCATGTATTTTACTCGCACCACTGTTTGGTGCAATGTTAAAGATACCGCCAGTTTATTTATTTAATATTATTTCACCGGTAGGATCTTTGTGCCAGAACTCGGTTTAAAAATGGCGTTTGTGTTCGCCTCTGTAACTCCAAACCAAAGGTCGAGCCCTTTGTTCCACTTTTGGCGGGCTTCTACACAGAAGCCCTCCAAAGTGGTGCCACTCTGTCTGGGTACCGCAGGGGGTGTGAGAGGGGGTTTAGGCACCTTGGACTAAGTTGCCTTGCCAACCTAAGTCGCACTCTTGCGTGACTGGCCCAAGTGGTGAGCCGCCCCGCTCCCCACTTAGCATGTTTGATTGACAGCTAGGCTGAATGAATGGAGGTTTCTTGCATAAAAGCAGGGCTTTCGGGACTGGAACTTCAGAAGTCGCCATAGGACCTGAAAATCCAAAGAGGGAGAAGCTACGATGACACCACCGGTGGGGCCCTGCTGAACCGACTCACCACTTCCCAACGACAGAGAAGATCTCCCTGCTGGAGAGTCTTCTTCCCTTGACTGGTGGGAACAACCAGTTTACCTTCTTTTTCGCTTCCAAGACGTCCAAGTGGTCGAACTGCCCGTGCCAAGCACCCCGGCTACCGGATAGCCACTTACCCTTGCACCGCGAATAAAAGGACCGCTCCTTTTAATTGAGAACTCCGTGGCTGGTTTCTTCCCTGGCAGTGCAACGACCTTCTGCTTTCCTCCCCGACGAGATCCTCTCTTCCCCCGGACGAAGCACCGACTTGCACCCGCTGCCAGGAACAACTGCCCCCGCTGGAGCTTTCTCAACATTTTAAGGTACCGTGTCCGCCAGGCCTCCCTTTCTATAGATTGCTACAAGGTGACAGTAACTCCTTAACCTTCTTGACTGGGCTGGCCGCCGGACCATCTAACTGGTCCCTTTCTGTTGTCCAACACTTTTCTGAACCTTTGTTGAGACTTCGGTGCACTTTCAACCGTGTGAGCTTGAACACATTTCTCACGGATCCTCTTAAAGTGGGTCCGGCTTTCTGAACTTTAACTTCCCGGTTTTAACCTGCCTGACTCTCTTACTGTGTTCGTTTTAAAGTGTTAGGACCTGTTCTATCTATGCTTTGCCTTTCTCTCCCTTTTTAACCAAGTTATTAGAGTGCCATCATCGTTAAGCACCACGCTGTCTGAAAATAAGTGTTGCTGTACTTAAGACTTGTCTAATAAGGTGGTCGGTCAAAATACCGAAAATAAAATCTCGAACTGCAAAAATCTCGAATACAAAATCTCGAAAAACAAAATTTCGAATTGTTTATTTATTAATTTATATGTGTTTTTGGGGTCAGGTAAGTAAAAAAAAAGGTTAAAATAAAATAAAAATAGAAAAAAAGGGGGGTTTGGGGGGGAACCCCCCCATTTCGAGAAAAAAACGTCATAAAAAACAATTCGATATTTTTTTTTTCGGCCTTTTGTTTTCGAGATTTTTGGTTTCGAGATTTTTTTATTCGGTATTATCACTATAAACCGTTTAAGGGAGTGTATATCTTTTAGTGACCGTGTTTTTGAACTGCTTGATATTAGTGCCAGTGTGTTTACTAGATGTGTTTTTAAATAAATAATTATATCTCTTTTACACCAAGCTCTGGTCAGTGTTTTCTTGTTCTACTGTGCTCTCTTGACCTATTGTGTATGCTCTATATACTGCCTAACTCTTCTTGAGAGAAGTCTGACTGCTCAGCCACAGCTAACAGGTAAATCTGGGTGGTGCAGACTGCTACCAATTGGGTTTACTGCCAAACACCTGTAGTCTTAAATCTTTTGCAGTGGTCCCCGAGGGAACTGCACAGGTTCCTGTCTAACACCTATTAGCAATAACAGAGGAACCTTATTAGAGGGGACGGCGGGCGGGCGTATGGAGGAAAGGGGACTATGGACTAGGAGTAAGGTGGTCACTACGGTGAGTAACCTGGTTATACTCCTACGTCCCGTCCCCTTTCCTCCATACTTATGGGAGATTCGCAAGCACTCCTTACAGGAACTACGGGTGGATGGAAATACCCCCTTACTGAAACAGGTTCTTCAGCACAGCCTGACCAAACTGAGCATCAGCTCTTGAGCTCATGTCAAGACAATAATGCTTACAAAAGCAGATGGGGAGGCCCAAGTAGCTGCCCTCGCGATGGACTCCCAGGAGCATATTTCTGAAAATCAACGCGGCTGCCTTGCCCCGCACCAGGTGTGCATGAATACCCTTAGGAGGTTTCAGCCCTTGGACGGTAAAGACTCCGTGATGCAGGTGGCGATCCACCGAGAAATAGTCGCCTTAGATGCCTGCTTACCCTGAGGGTTACCCAAGGTCACAAAAAGTTGAGAACTCCTAAGCTGGGAGGTCCTGTCGAGGTAGAACTTAAGAGCTCTTCTGAATCAAGACAGTGCAGAACCCTTTCAGCCTCTTGAGGCAGGGTTCGGAAAAAAGATCGACTGATTCAGATGGAATTCAGTTACCACCTTCGGTAGACAGGCCGGGTTTGTCCGTAGGACTACCTTGTCCTTGTGAAAGACTAAGAAAGGATGCTCCACCGACAAGGCCTGGAGCTCACTCACTCTCCTCGCAGGCGTAACGGCGACCAGAAAGGACACTTTCCAGGATAGGTACTTGAGGTCCACTGTGGCCATGGGTTCAAAAGGTTTATGACACAGCGCCGTCAGGTCTACATTTAGGTTCCACGGCGGGTGCGGACTACGAACCGGAGGGTTGAGGCATGCCAAGCCTGCAAAATGCCTCTTAACCACAGGGTTACTCAGAGAATAAGAGTATTGTCTGTAGCAAGATAAGCGGAAACCGCTGAAAGGTAAGTTCTGCATGACAGAACGTGAACACCCGACTCTGCTAGGGAGGGCACAAAGGACAGCACCGTGTCAATCGTAGCCACCCTTGGATCCAACTGCTTTTCCAAACACCAACGACAGAGCCTGAGCCATTTACTCATGTATTGGGATCTGGTCGAGGATTTCCTGGCTGCCTGGATAATACGCATGTTATCCGTAGACAAGTTAAGATGCTCTAAAGACTTGAACTCATGCACCATGCCGCCAAGCTGAGCGATTGTGGTGAGGGGTGCCACATTTGCAATTCCCCTTGATGAAGAAGATCTGGGGTGATCAGCGGAAACACCGACAGGTGTTGAAGTTCTGAGAACCAAAACCTGGCCGGCCATCACGGGGCCATGAGCAGAAGGGAACAGTTCACAGAGTTCTTCAGCTTCCAAATTGCCCGATGAACTAGAGGCAGAGGCGGGAAGGTGTAAGCTCTCATATTGTGCCATGGAATCTCGAGAGCATCCTCCAAAGAGGAGGCTCTCAGCCCCCCTCTGGAGGCATACTGAGGAAGCTTCTCGTTTACCGCCGTAGCAAAGAGGTCCACCTCCGGTGTGCCCCAACGCGAGGAAATCCATGAGAGGACCTCTGCCTTCAACTCCCACTCATAGCTGACCACTGTCCGCCGGCTGAGGGCATCCGCTGCGACATTCAGCTGGCCCAGGATGTGCACCGCAAGCAGCCAGACACCATGAAGCATGGCCCACTCCCATATCTAGATGGCCAGATCAACCAAAGGTGCCCACACCGCAGGCAACGAAACATTGTGCGGAAGGGGCATCCGAGCGTTCCGGTCATAAACTGAACGATAAGGATGCGCACAAGGCCCAGAACCCAGCCCTACACCTGAGACCGATGGTGCAGTTGTAGGGGTAGCATTCAAAATGGCCGCCGCGGTTGTGGCGGGAACGGGCGCCATTTTGTCATCACCTGAGGGGAACTGCGGCACGTGAGGAAGTGAGGCAGGGGTCCCCGTCGATGGATCAGGGGTCTTAACTTTAGCCTTAACATAAGGAACCTCGCCAGAGCCGGTACTATGAGGCCTGGAATGTTTCTGCGACATACCAACCGCCAAATTAGCCTTTTCAGGAAGGACCTCGGCACTGCCGGTAAAGAAGAATTTTCCTTCTTTGCCCCCTCAACAGATCTGGTGTCACCGCAAGAGCAGGAACGGTTGAAACAACCTTCACCGATAAGGCCTTGCCAGACCCTCAGAAATGTTGGTAGCTTTAGCCTCTGTACGAGGGACCTCGGACCCAGGTCGGGTAACAGCCTTATTCGCGCGGGCCTCGAACCTCCGTTCGGTAACACCAAGCCCACCAAGGCCTCGGGGCGCACCCTGGCGTAAGAGCCAGTCGTCTAAATACGGATACCCATGGATACCCTGGAGACGAAGATAGGCCGCAATCACCGACATCATCTTCGTGAAGACATGCGGCGCCGAGCTTAAGCCAAAAGGAAGCACTCGAAACTGGAAGTGCTCCTCTCCCAAAGAGAAGCGGAGATATCTCCTGTGTGGGTTCAAATCAGGATATGCATGTACGCGTCCTGAAGATCCACAACGCTGAGCCAATCGCCCATCTGCAAGGAGGAGCGTATCTGGCTGGGCGTGATCATCTTGAATTTCTCTTGGGATAGGAAAAGATTGAACTGGGAAAGGTCTAGGATGGTGCGCAGGACCGCCTGGTCGGGTTTGGGCACCGCAAACAGCCAGGAGTAGAAGCCTTCCCCTCGCTCCCCCAAAGGGAATGGGTTCCACAGCTCTGAGGTCCAGAAGTTTCTGAACTTCGGCTTTGAGGGAGGGCAAGCCCGACATCTGAAAAGTAGGGTTGAAGGGTGGGGTATGGGGTAGAAATAAGCGGAAGCCCGCCCGAGCGACTGACAAGACCCATCTGTCTTCTGTGATGGTCTGCCCCGCCTCCCAATGAGACGCAATGCGTCCTCCCACCGGGGTCTTGTGCGAGCGCGGAAAAAACCTCATTTAGTAGGTTTATCGGTGGCGGTGCCACCTGAACCTGAGGAGGAGGCTGAGGAGCGGGAGAAAAACCACGTCCGTTGTTGCCTACGGCGGTTATTCCCCGCCGGGGTATCCATTCTGCGAGATTTGCGGTCGAGGAAGCCCCTAAAGCCAGAGGAGGGTCGACTTTGTGACAACGGTCTCTGGGATTTGAAAGGAGCTTTGACCAGAACAGACAATGATTTAGCCGTCCGAGTGCTATCCTTGGTCTTGGTGAGCTCTACATCAGTAGTAGAATGAAAAAGCTCCTTACCATCGAATGGAAGCTCCAACACCTTGTCTTGCACTTCCTTAGAAAATTTAGTGGCATGCAGCCACGCCTGCCGTGAGGTATCAACCGCAAGCATCAGGCCCCGAGCCGAGGTGTCTACGTGGTGAGCCGCAGCCTCCAGGAGATCCTGGGCAAGACCCTGGCATCGGAAAGGCCTCCTTTGAAGTCTTCCTACTTCTCGACCGGGATGTGCTCCTCAGACCTTTCCACATCCGCATGTTAGCTCCCGCCAATATCAACTCAGCGTTGGCCTGTCTGAGCTGCAAGGCTGAGTTGGCAAAGATTTTCCTCCCTAGGGAGTCCAGGAGCTTATCCTCCTTTCCCAAGTCCTGAGTAGCCGTCGTGGAAGAGGATGCTGCCGGTCTGGATTGCAACGTAGCCGCAGCCACCACTGTGGAGGAGGTAGGCGGACAAGACGACAGGGCCACCTCTTCCGAAGAATGCAGCCTGTACCTCGCGTCAATCTTCTTATTGACAAAAAGTCCTGAGTGTGGCTTCTCCCAGACTCTTCAGACCTCGGCCAGAACGTCCACAGGCCGGTATGCTCCAAGGGAGACAGGGTGAATGCCCCAGAAAGCACGCACTCCTACGGAGCGGGTGCCTCGGGCACCGGAACATCTAAGAAACTCATCATGTCCAGTACCCGGTCATGAATGGCTCTGATAGAGCGGGGAAGGTTCTCATTGTCCTGATCGTCTTGAGGATCATCTGACAGGTCAGGATCCTGCTGAGCCGTGTCAGGCACTGCCTTGTCCACTGGGGACAATGGAGGCACAGGCAGAAGAGCCGGGGGAGGCACCACAGGCAAGGGAGGTGCCGGCGGAACCACCGGAGGAACGGGTGGAGCCGGAGGCGCAGGTGGACATATCTCCTTGAAAAGCCCTTTGAAATATTCCCTCATGAGGTCGGTGCGCATAAGCGCTTGAAAAGTACAGAAAAAAGCATCCTGAGGAGATTGCTTCAGAACCTGAGGAGGCCTCTCATTAGGTGGACAAATCCAGGGACGTAATGGGGAAGGGTGCCACACCAGCACCTCCATCGACATATCCACATAAATCAAAGGAGCCGCCGCCGCGGGCAACGATACATTGTGCGGAAGAGGCATCCGGGCGTTCCAATCATAAACCGGCCAGTAAGGATACGCACAAGGGACCTTAGGTTCACCCAAAGGACTGCGCCCTACACCAGAGGCCGATGGCGTAGTTGTAGGGGTAGCACCTAAAATGGCCGCCGTGGTCGTGGCGGGAACAGGCGCCATTTTGTCCTCATCTGAGGGGAACTGCGGTACGTGAGGAAGTGAGGCAGGGGTCCCCGTCGATGGATCAGGGGTCTTAATCTTAGCCTTAACATAAGGAACCTCGGCCGAGCCGGTACTATGAGGCCTGGAATGTTTTTGTGACATACCAACTGCCAAATTAGCCTTCGAAGGAAGGACCTCGGCACTGCCGGTAAAAGAAGAACTTTGCTTCTTTGCCCCCTCAACAGATCTGGTATCACCACAAGAGCACGAACGGTGAGCAACCGCTTTCACCGACAAAGCCTTGTCCGGCCTCTCAGAACTGTTGGTATCTCTAGCCTCTGAACGAGGGACCTCGGACCCAGGCCCGGTAACAGCCTTATCTGCATGGGCCTCGAACATCCGTTCGGTAACAACCAGCCCAGCCAAGGCCTCGGGGGGCACCCCGGTCTTGTTTTTGAGGGAAGCCGACAGAGAGGCCTCAGAGCGAGCTCCGGTACCCCACGATTCAGTAGAACTGGGTCTACAAACAGCCCCGACAGGAGGGGCCTCGGAGCGTACTCCAGTGTTCACAGGCCCCTTACGGAGACCCTCGGAGAAAACTCTGGTAGAATTATTAGGCCCAATGGGCACCTCAGGGCAAACCCCGGTGACAGAGCGATCAACGCCCCTCCCGGAACGAGAGGAACCCAGAAAGGTATCCTCCGGCCGGGGTGCTCTGAAAAGTAAAGAACTTACCGGGCGTTTCTTCTTCTCGTCGATGAACGCATTAAAATGCGAAGGAGGAGTTCATCGGAACACCTCCTCCCACCGCTCCAACCGACGTTGAAGTGCCCGGACCGAAAGGGAGTCACAGTAAAAACAGGAGTCCCAACGGTGTTCCGGACCCAAACACTCTAAACAAAGAGGATGGGGATCCGCCCTCGCGAATCGACGGTGACATCATGAACAATCTGGAAAGTCTAATTTGAAAGACATAGACAGATTAGTAAACAAACGCTAGCGAGAGCCAGAGAGGAAAAAAGGGAAGAAAATCTTCCGAGGATGCAAGTGCGTCCGGCCCCGATCGAGCGGAGAAAAGGACTGATGGGCGCAAGAAAGAGAGGAAGGACACATTTTTGGAAACATTTTGGATGCTTTTTACAAAGTGCTCCGGTCCCGTCCCACAGGACGGAGAGATGTCCCATAAGTATGGAGGAAAGGGGACGGGACGTAGGAGTATTATTGATACTAATCACTTTACTCTTGCGATAAGTCTGGCTGCTCAGCCATCGCTACCACTTTACTGTGTAGCACAGGCTTGTACCAAAGGTGAATTTGTACTGTCACTTGTAGACTTAATTGTGTGTGGTGTTTCCAAAAGGCACGGCATATGATTCTGCCTAACAGTGGCGTGTGTGGTCGGTAGGCTGCGAGGTGCCTTCCGCCGATGTACAGCCTTCCTTCATTGTAACAATCGAAGAACGGCTTGGGGTTGTGTGTTTATGATGTCTGTGCACGTGTGTGTCATTGTCGTTAGCACTTTTCCCCATTGAAGCGCGCTGCATCTGCCTTTTCTGGCTGGGGGATGGCACATGGGAGCCGGTAGGCCCCATTGAAATGTGTTTGGCTTCCGAAACTGAGCCTTCAGTGCCGTGGCCTTCTTGGTCTGATTCAAAGGTGCCGGTAGGAGTTTCAGACTCGGCAACCATAGCATGGGCCGGTTACCGTTTGGTGCATCTCTCTTTAAGTGTTTTGGGCTTAAACAACTTAAACGACGCACAACACCCCTCTGGATGGTCTCAGGGAAGGCAGTGGTTGCACATTCGATGAGTGTCTTTCCACGGGTACTTTCTGTTGCAAGATGGACAGAATTTAAGAGGAGTACTCTCCATTGTTAAATGTAAATGAAAATGCAGTTAGACAAAAGCAGTGTAAAGGAAGTGAAAGGATGTATTCTCTAAAATATAATCAGTCCCCCCACTCTCCCTACCAAAGCCGAAGCCTGATGTAGTCCAAAGCCTGTCATTGTATTGGAGCATTCATCTAAACCAGCTGTTGAAAGGTTTTAAAAGATGCTTGTCATATAAATTTGGCACATGGTTGGGAATGCCCCATAATGATCGCTTATTGGGAGGGAGTACTGGCTCACACAAATATACTGCTGAAAAGTAGCTACGCCCGGAGCCTGACTATATGCTTATGGGGTCTGAATCTGGGGGGGGGGGGGAAGAAGCACAAAACCCAGAGAAGAATAGCCACATTTCTGCTAATACTAGCCAAGAGATGTATAGTCATATATTGGAAAAGCCAGCAAGGCACACGAATCTCACAGTGGTTGAAGAATGTTCACCAATGGGGGTGGCAGAAATGGAGATTCTGCAGAGACGTAGAGACCGTGGGGTGAGGTGGAATAGGGGATAACTTTGGATTGGGATCAGTTGTTGAATGTACTTGCATCATCCCCAGGCCTCAAACCTCCATGATATAGATGCGCAAACCCAAAGCTTTTAATTGGAATGTGGTAGAAGAGATGCAGGGAGGCAGAGTGCAAACAAGGCCATTGTACAGGTATCGGAAGGCAGGGTCGTCAGCCTATAGAGCGGCGTTAAAGAAAGAGGCAGGTGTGTCTCAGGGAACCTGTATTATTGCAAATGGAGTTGGGACACAGTGCAGTTGATGTACTGGGTGATGTGGAAGATGTTAAAGTTTTGGCAGGTTTGTAACAAAAAATTATTAAAAACATGTTTAAAAAAAAGATACTTGTCGAAACATGCGTTGAACTGCAACCGGGAAAAAAGATGATAAAGTCATTATTAATTATCAAAGTAGCAGTGCTAGGGACTCCAGGTAAACACAACTGACCACGATGGTAGAAAAAAGCAATCTGACAAACCTCAAAGTGTGAGGGATTATGGGTACAGTAGACGTCACACTAGGGATAAGATTACAAACACGCCCACTTGACGTCCCTTTTTGACTTCGAAAACAACATGTGCAATACTACGCACCAACCACAAGATTCAGCCCATGCAAAGCATGTGATTCTAAGCAGATTCACAAGCTTCAGAAATATATAGGGGTCGCCACACTATAGTTAAATTGAGGAAACCCAAATAATTAATTGTTAAGAACCCTTGACTCGCATGACGGATTAAACTGAAAATGTTTGTCATGCCCATGAATAAGCCCCTCACCCCCTGCCCAGACTGGACATTTTAAGAAAGATATGTTAAAAAATGTATAAAAAAGTTATTAATAAAGTAAAAAAAATGTTTTTGGGCCTAGCTGTTAAGTATTTATTTCATATAAAGTAAGAGACTCTCCTGCTCCAACAGCTCCACTATCTGTCACGCAGAGCTCTCCTTAAGCCATGCACAGGACCTAGAATGTTGACAGGCTCCCCTGGATAAACACACCATTACAAACCCAGCACAAGCGTGCTGAACCATCTGGACTGAATGTAAACACACCATGTTATGCGCAGCTGTAAATACACCCACAGCAGTTACATTCATATTAAAATGTATACATCTTCCTCCTTATATATACATGCAAGAACTACAACTAAATGAAGAAATGATTAGAATGTAATGGCCTGACACACCTCTGTCCTCATACACTGCAATCACTCTTTTATTCCAGTTCCTTTCATCTTCCATCTTCTAGAACTACAGCATCATCCATTGCTCTATACACTCTCAGCAAACCTGAAAATGTACCCTCCCCTTTACTCACACTACAAGGTTAGAGTACTCAAACTCTATTCCCTTCTTCCACTCTGGTGAGTGAAACCTTTTTCCCATTATCATATCTTTGATTCATGTCCACGCATTTAGAAAGTACTCTTCTTCTAAGCGCATCCTCATACCATACACAAACTTCATCCTACCTAACCATGGAGGACAGACTGATGTTTCTGCCTTCCTCTGCCTCAAAGATTTGAAGGGCACCAACCCTGTAGTCGCCTGTGGAGCTAATTTAATCTATAGTCTCTTCCCAGCTTCTACCTTCTTGAATCGCCATGAGAATACACTGAACAAGCGTTCTATTAAATCTTTCAACTCCATTGGTGGCTGGATGGAACAAGGAAGGTTTGTGTTGTTGTACTTCTATCCCCTGCAAGGACCCTTTCTTAACCATGGAGGTGAATTGTAAGTTAAAAGTTCTGAGGGAAATCCCTCCCTTAGAAAAATGTTATCCAGAAATTGTACAACCGTCCTTAAATCCACCTGTGAATCTGCCTCTTGAACAACCATGGTCTCTACCCATTTTCAATACAAGTCAACCAAGCCAAACATATATTTGTTCATGCCACCCCTCAACCAGACTGGCCCCAATACTTCCAATGCGACATAGTACCAAGACATCCTTGGAAAATCAAGAGGTTTAAGTGGCTGCACATATGTTTTAAGAACCTTGTCTGATGTGGAGCACTCTCCACACTCCTTGATTAATTCTTCCATCTCTTTATCTAGTCCTGGCAACCAATAGTCTGCCCTTAGGCAACCCTAAGTCTTCGTCAGCCCCAGATTCCCACTCTATGAGCCAACTCCAATAATCTCTTCCTTATACCTGCAGAGGGAACAATGAGACCTGAACACAGGGCATGACCATCCTCCACACTCAATTAATCTTTAACTCTATGAAATGCCCCCAACCGGACTCACTTTTCCAATCTGACCTTTCATTATTGGCCATATCTGTCACTCTACCCCATATGGCCTGCAACTTTCACTCACAGCTCTGAGCAACTACATGACCCAAAATGATCTAACAATCAATATCACTAAAACAAAATCTATGCAATTGACGAAATTTCAAAATAAAGCTAAACAACAACCCACCTTCAATATCAATGGAAACAAGTTGGAAAACGTGATAACATTCAAGTATCTTGGCATCACGATTAACCAATCAAATACAGAAGCAGAATGGTTGGACAAAATTGAACAGAAGGCGCAAGCATTAGCACGCCAAGGCTGCATCCTACACAGAAAATTCGTAAAGTTTTCATTTAAACCGATAATTGCGTACTACAAGCAAAAATACATTCCAATAATAACTTATGGCACTGAAACAATGCTGAACGCACAAGAAGTAAACTGGATGAAATTTGAGTCTATATTCTGGCGTAAGATTCTATCACTACCGAAATCGTACCCCATGCCACGAATAAGGTACGAACTTGCAACTCAATCTATCGGCTCCATAGTACGATGGAAACGTCTGGACATCTATCGTAAACTCCTGTCCGACGACAAGACACCGGCAATCAACATCCTCAAAACTAAAACGGCGACCTTAAATACCACAGTTCTATCAAAATGGAAAAAATCTATCACCAAGGAAATGGAACAAGAAGAAATATCTCAAGAACTTTTAACGAAGCGTCCCCAACATGCCAAAGTCAAACTCCTACAAAATGACTGGATCAAAACCATCGAACAGAAAAACTCCTATAAGCGGACACTATACTGTAACAAGGACAACAGAAAACTAAATGAACCACAACCATACCTGCGATTATTTCCCGATCCAGTGATTAGATCAACATTTCTGAGAATCAGATTGAATATCCTGCCGACAAACTACTATTTAGCCATAACAAACCAGATCCCCAAAGCAAGGAACTACTGTCGGTTTTGCGAAATTGAAACCATACCGGAGACCATATTCCACCTAGTCATGGAGTGTCCGGCGCTGGCAGCTCAACGCAGGCAATTTGGTTCCCATTTCGATCTGGCTTCACAAGAATTGGACGAAGATGAAAGATGGAATACTATCCTCAGCGGAACAAATAACAAATACATATTTACAGTTGTCCTTTTTCTGACTAACATTCTGGATCTCAAGCAAAGAAAATTGTAAAGCCCTTCTTACATTTTATTTGCTATCGTATAAGATTCACAATGATGCAAAAGTTTATCACTAAACTAAGACATCAAAAAAAAAAAAAAAAAAAAAAATATCTGTCACTCTACACAATTGAGCACCTTTCCTGTTGGCTTCTTCCCAGTCATCCTGAGAAATTGTGTCCTCGCACACCACAAACAATTCTTCTTCATCTGGCACTTGAGCAGTTGCGGTTTCATTTCGGTCTTATTAATCAACAATTACAATCTCTTTGCCAGTCACAAAATCAACTGAGAAGTCATGCCCTGAAGCACGGTTACCCAATTTGGAATTGTGTGTGATATTCCATCAAGTCCATTTGATGCAAAGACTGACACCAAAGGCTTATGATCACACAGAATTGTAAACCTTCTGCCCCACAAAAATGCTCTAAACTTTCTTATGGCCCACGAAACACATAAAGCCTCCTTTTCTATAACAGAATATTATTCTCAGCACCCTTAAGGACCCTAGATGCAAATGCAGCAATGCTCTCCATTCCGTTGTCTCTTTGTAAAAGTACTGCTCCTAACCCTGTTTCACTCGCATCTGTCATATGTCTTTCTTATAGTCAAAACGTGCCAAAAGTGGCGCATTTGAGATTGCATTCTTAATATCAACAAATTCCTGTTCACACCGATGACCAATCTCTGTATCATTTTTGCTGAGTGCCCCAATCAGAAAAAATCCTCATGAACTTGGAGTAATATTCAACTACTCCTAAAAATGATAATACTTCCTGCTTATCTTTTGGAGGTTCAAGTCCAACAATGGAAGCCACCAGACTTTCCTTAGGCTAGACGCCCTCTCCAGTAGGTTATTACCATAGGTAATCAATTTCTGGTACTTGTTAGGCAGAAACCTGTGCAGTTCCCTCAGGGACCACTGCAAAAGGCTTAAGACTACAGGTGTTGGCAGTAAACCCAATTGGTAGCAGTCTGTACCACCCAGATTTACCTGGTAGCTGTGGCTGAGCAGCCAAACTTCTCTCAAGAAGAGTTAGACAGTATATAGAGTATACAAGATAGGTACCAAAATACAGTAGCACAATCAAACACTGACCAGAGCTTTGGTATATAGTATATAATTATTTATTTAAAGACACACTTAGAAACACTCCAGCACTATTATTATAAGCACGTTTAAAACACAGTCACTATTAATATATATACATCCCTTATTCCTTATTAGACAAGTCTTAGTTAACACCGCTTATTTTCAGACAGAGGTGAGCGCTTAACTAAAGATGACACTCCAATAAGTTATCAAAAAAGGGAGGGAAAAGGCAGAAATTAGAAAAGCACACAACACAATACTTTAGAAGCACCCAGCAAGGCAGGAAAGTCAAAGTCTACTTGTGAGCAAAAAGTTCAGTGGCCAGGCCCCCTCTTAGAGGGAGTAGAACACCAATGCGCCCAAGATCACACAGTTTAAGAGTTCAGAAAAGTTCAGTTAGCCAGCCTAGGGCCAACCCAAGTGGTAACTTGAGGATTTAAGAGACACCCCACACAGACCGTTGCGAGGGAGGCCAGGCGGAAACAGTACCTTTAAAGTGGAGAGAATCCTCCAGCGGGGGCAGTTGTTCCTGGCAGCGGTTGCAAGTTGCGGCGTCGTCCAGAGGAAGAGAAGATCTCGAGGTGGAGGAAAGCTGAAGGTCGTTGCACTGCCAGGGAAGAAACCAGCCGCAGAGTTCTCGGGTTAAAAGGTACTACCCTTTTATTCACGGTAGTCGTAAAACGTGGTATCCCGGTTGCCGGGGTGCTTGGCACAGGAAAGGCAGCCACAAAAGGATCCGGGAAGGCGAAAAGGCGGGCAAACTGGTTATCCCCACCAGTCAAAGGAAGAAGACTCTTCGGGATGAAGATCTCCTCTGTCGTTGGAAGAAGTGGTGAGGCGGTTCAGCAGGGCTCCACCGGTGGTGTTGGTGTTGCAGGTCGGCTCAGCTTCTCCCTCTTAGGATTCTTTGGTCCTGTGGCGACTTCTGAAGTTCCAGTCCCCAAAGCCCTGCTTTTATGCAGAAAACCCCCATTCATCAGTCCTAGCTGTCACTCAAACATGCTAAGTGGTGAGCCGGGCGGCTCACCACAGGGCCAATCACACAAGAGTGCGACTTGAGTTGCCGAGGCAACTCAGTCCAGGGTGCCTAAACCCCCCTCCAACACATCCTGTAGACCCAGACAGAGTGGCACCACTTTTGGAGGCTTCTGTGTAGAAGCGCGCCAAAAAAGTGGAACAAAAGGGCTCGACTTGGGTTGGAGTTACAGAGGCGAACACAAACGCCATTTTAAAACCGAGTCCTGGCAAAAAGACCCAACCAGGGACTTTAACATTGCACCAAAAAGTGGTGCGTTTAAAATGAATGGGAAAATCCCATAGAAAATATTCTTAAGGAATATTTTGCGTGGTAACCACTGCCACCAGCCAGAAACTCGACGAGGGGGGACTGCACAGTGTCCCCTCGAAAAACAGACCCAGGGGCAATCTAATTACCCCTACCAGTACTTCCACAATATGATGGTTTGTACTGGTTCTGTTCCCAATTTAAGACCAGTAAAGTGAATGGTGACTTTACATGCCCTGGGAGACAGTAGTCAGTCCCAGGGTATGGAGTCTATGTTTGGGGGTCACTATGACACCCCTGTGTTACTGCACTGAGGGTGCTGTGTAACACACTTACCAAAAACCACATGAAACCCTATGGAGTAAAAGACCCCATAGCCCATAAAACACATTACAAAGTCAAAGGATATCTCAAATCATGTCTAAGAGTGGGAGAAAAAGAGTCTCACTCTTAGCAGGAGAAAAGAATAAACCCCAAAAATCCAGCAAAGCTGCTGGGGGACTCACTAGGTTTGGGAAATTAGCCTTAACAGAGAATTCTCCCTAACAGTACTCTGAAACAACATCTATACCTATGTAGCATGAGACCTGTTCCACACAATTTTCCTAACACTACATTAAATATATCATCATGTTCCTCCACAGTTGTCCACATAACCAATATCCCATCTCAATAAAGGATCACACCCTCTATCAAACAAGTATTGATTTCATGACCCGTTTAAAGAATGCATTGCCAAAGTAATGGCAAATCTATATGTCCCTCCATGAGTAATAAATGCTGTGAGGTCTCGAGTCAGAATGCAACAATACCTTGTGGTAAGCAGAGGCAAGGTCCACAGTGGAATCTTTCGCATGTTTAATTTGAAATTTTAAAATGGCCGACGTATTTTCCACAGCCAAGTAGCAGGCAAGCTATGATTCCGCAACTATCGGCACCCTGATTGGTTGCCGAACGTCTTCTTACTCACACAACCAAAACCGGAGGCAGAAGCCGCGTCTCCAAAGGGCCGCGTTCTAAGTGCTTGTCTGCGTCTGTCTGCGCCGGGACACAAGACGCATACACCCCAAGGTATATCTGCGAAGAGTAAGTGGCGTCTGCATATTCCCCACCAAAGAACCCTGGTCCCGCATAAAGACTGTCCGATTTCACTGTGACTTATAGTAGCGTTGTGTCCTGTACGGCATCGTTAAAGATAAATCTTAATTAGTCATCTCCACTGTTGTCATTCGCACTCTACCCACGGTGAAAACGTTAACTGCTCACCTACGGCCCGGATAATCACGATCTTTCAATGTAACTCCTTTAACTTGGCCCCCTCTATGTTAGCTTGGCCTTTCCATGTATAACAAACTTGTGCATTTTAGCGCTATCTGCTAAATTGTTGTTATCTGCTTAATTACTGTCAGTATCTGCAGAATTGGCTTCGCACTATTGCACACGGAATGGTGATTGTACTGTTCTAATGCCAATTTTGTAAATACAGCGCTTAACATGTTTGTGGCCCATATCTAGATACGCCCCGCCAGGTATACTACCCGTACCTACTTCTTTCGCGCCCATGGTGTTAGACCAATATGGCACACTAGTGAGCACTTCAAGTTCAATACTAGAGCAGTTTAGATCTCTTCCCTACACAAGACTAATAGGCAGTCTCAACCCACTTCAGTTCCCCAGGCATACCTATCCCTTCCCACTCCACCCCGCCCACTCCACGCTGCCTTGCTAATATACCTCGAAAGGTACCTTGCCTCAGCCGCGGCCTCCACTAGTCATGCCAAGCCGGTTACTAACCATTCTCATGTTTCCTTTTTGCATCATCCATGACAGTGTACCCTGCCTTGGGAACCATTATGTAGGAAACAGAAATGGTCTCTCTAAGGTGGCCTGCCCTCGGCACCACACCATCAATTGTCCCACACCATTCCTACCATCCCGGTCACCTTTGCCACCCACTACCTTCCTTCAACCCACCACCAGTCCAAATGCCATTACGCATGCACACTCTCAGTTTACCTTCAAAAGGGCATCAACAATGGAGACACCTTCTCTCGACCCATTCTTGGCAGGACTAGACGCTCTCACCTAAGATCACAAACTCTGTACTGTGCCCATACCGGCACACCAGACCCTAAAGCTTCCAAGATGACCCCGCGACGATGTCCTGGAGTCACCACAAGACCAAAACCCCCTCAAAAGCTGACCATGGTATCCCACGTCCAGACACCTCCACACTGATAGACTCACCCAAACAGAAATTCATAGCTAACCTTCAAGGAGCCCACACCATCGAAATACATGACCTTATCACAAAATTACAACTAGATCTACTAGTAGTCACTGAATCCTGGCTTCACCAAGCCTCAGGTCCCCTCCTGACGCTAGCAATCCCACCAGACTACACCATCCTCAGAACTGACAGACCCCATTCGCAGGTTGGAGGAGTAGCCATCATAGCCTAACCAAACCCCAACTAAGATCCTGCCCTATTGAAAGCATCTCAGGTTATGAACTTCTTCTAGCCAAACTAGCCATTAATGACAAAAACGACTATCAACATCATAGTCCAACAGCCACCCAGATAAAGACATCCCTTTAATACTAGCCCCACACATCAAACCTAACACCAAATGTGTCATCCTCAGTGATGTAAATCTAGGATTTAATGACAGTTCAGACTCTAAAGCAGAAGCCTTACATTCCGCACTCAATTACATGAGTTTTACACAGTTAGTGAACGCCCCCACCCACATTAAGGGTAGAACATTGGACTGGATCCTCACTCTCGATACCAGCTTAACCATTGATGCCATCTCTCCACTAGACTGGACGGATCACCACAACATCCAATTCACCATCATCTCGGATGCACCTCTTCCCACTAAACCCAATGTTACTAAAACTTACGAAGCCAGAAACCCTTGCAAGCTCACACCAGAATTTCTCAACCCCATGCTTAGCAAAACACTAGACACATTGTCGATTGCCAGCGATAACCTCTGTCTCTTAGAAGACGCATACCAAAACTGTCTCACCTCTACCATCAATGCTGTAGCTCCTCTCACTACCCAAACATACGGTCATGCTTCTGGTTTAATGATGACCTAGTTGTACTCAGGAGAAAGAAACACGCCCTTGAACACACACACAGAAAACACCCCACCATAGACTCTCAAAATGCCCTGCAGTTGGGAAACAAAAAGTATAAAACAGCCATCATCAGCCTCAAAACTGACGCCTATAATACCCAGATCAGTAATGCCGCCTGTCCTTCCAAAGAGCTTTTCACCATCCTGAGAGAATTGGAAAACCCCACACGCGACACCAATACCACCAATTCCAGTGAAGTATGGTGCACCACCATCCAAGATGCTCTATCCGCGATAATCAACCTTCTACAATCCAAAATTGCAACTAAAAAACAACTTCTAGCTACCAAACCATTCAGCGACAACCACATTGTGAATCCTATTGCTAATACCTGTCCCTTGTTCTCCTTCACCACAGTCTCCCAAGACCTAGTCCTGGACACCATCTCCAAACTCAAAGCCTCAAATTGTAAAGGAGATTCCGTCTCAGCCCAGGTAGTCAAATCATGCGCCCAGACACTCACACCCATCATTACCAAATGTGTAAATGCCTCATTCAATGCAAACCTGGTCCCAGCCAGTATTAAAGAAGCCTGCGTCACACCACTACTAAAAAAAACTACTTTAGATCCTACTGTACCCACTAACTAACGCCCATTAACAACAGTCCCCTTTTTACTCAAAATCCTTGATAAAATAGCATACAATGAAGTCCAAGCTCACCTGGAACACAATCAGCTCCTCAGTACTGGACAATCCGGCTTTAGGCCCAATCATAGCACCGAAACAGTCCTACTGGACCTCAAAATCCAGATGGACACTTTTAGGGACTCAGGCAAACTATGCATTCTCCTCTTGTTAGATCTAACCGCAGCGTTCAACCTTGTCGACCATAACAAACTCTGCTCCACCCTAGCTAAAGACTTCAATTTCTCCACAAACGCCACCACGTAGATTCAATCTTTTCAAGATGAACAAACCTCTAGAGTCTCCATAGGCAAAGAAGCTGCAGACCCTATCCCAGTACCCATTGGAGTACCCCAAGGATCCTGCCTATCAACCACCCTTTACAACGCTTATACAAGCTTCTCTTCTCAGCCCTAGATGATATGGGTGTCATCTACACCAATTTTGCAGATTACACCCAGATCTTTATCCCACTAACAGGGAACTACACCCAAGACACATTGACTATTAACAAGATTTATGCCATCATACAAAACTGGATGGCTCTTAATAGTCTCTGCCTCAACGATGAGAAGACACAGATTCTTATTGTGGGGTCAAAGTCCAAAATAGGTACCCTTCATCCAGACTATGCCTCCATTAACATTGACGGCACTATGATACCTGTCCTGAAGGAAGTAAAAATGTTAGGAGTTTACTTGGATGCTAATCTCTCGATGACCAAACACATCAGTAGCCTCTCGTCATCCACCTCTTACATTGCTAAACTAATTACCCACAGCCGACAATTCCTCTCCCACACCAACTGCATTACCCTGCCTAGAGCCCTGATACTCTCTAGACGCGACTATTGTAATGTTTTACTACTAGGTACGTCCATCACTAACCTAGAAAAACTTCAATTGATACAAAACGAAGCCCTACGTGCCGCACTAGGAATTAGAAAATCTGACCACATCTCTAAAACCAGAAGAGAACTCCACTGGTTGCCTGTCTAGCACTCTAGCACCTGCTGTGAGACTTATCAATTCCCCAATATTAGCTAAGGAGAACCTGTCAAAACTAACACTCCTATTAAGGGCTCTTAAGTCAACACAAAAACTAGCACTGCCATTGGCCTTCCGAACAACTACCACTGGGGAGCACCATTCAGATGCTTTGATTGCCTCTATTATGTCTTCTGACTCAAGTCTCTTGATGTCTTTAGATACCTCTTCCCACAGGGCAAGAGGAATGCACCCAAGATTGGCCAGTACCGGGATGGCATCTTTCTTGAGTCTGATCTTATGATTATATCTCCTTAAATACCCTAAACATTCTCTGAAAACCTCAGCATGTGAGTCCTCTGGGTGAGAATGGGTTAATCCTGCCACAGCAGCTATACTCGCCGGCACATTGGGATCAATCACAATATTCATGTCACTCTGCTGGTACTAACCCAACAAACAACCTCCTTTCTCTGAGACAAACATTTGCCATGGTTTGTCTCTGTCAACATTCTAAAATGGCTACAAAACACCCTACCATACCAATGTGAACACCACTCTAAGTGCTTGCACTGATGTTAGGTGGAAGCAAATTTGTACTTGACAACTTGTGCTGCTAAATGTCCCTATTTATAATGGTGTAGTCAGATCCGGAATCAATGAGCATGTAAAACCCAACACCATTTACCAGAAAAATAGCATGTGGCTTCTTATTCACACCCTTGACTGCGACCAGCTCACACCATATGCTTCTACATCTGTACATGCATCTTCCACATTGTCATATTCAACTACTTCTATAATTTATTTCACAACCCTCTGAAAGAAATGTTGGCAACATTGGGTGAAATGTCCTCTCCTGCCACACTTGCCACATGTGGAATTACGTCCTGGACACTCAGCATTGCTTGCTAAGTGAGAACTACTCCCACAACGAGAGCATTTTCTAGCAGAGGCACTTGTATTATATCTGTTCTGTGCTTCCTTCTGATCCTGCTTCTCCCCATGTTTATCCTTCTTCAGACATTTTCACTGCAGTTGTTTATTTTTTATTTTTGGAAGTCTCCCTACATTCACTGAATCTTTGTGATCCTTATTCTCCAATTCTTCAACACAGGCTAATGCTTAATTTATACCCTGCATAAGCGTCCAGGTCTCTCGTCAATGTTCCACACATCTTCCAGCCCAAGCCCATGCAGCGTGGTAAGGTGACACTCTGCTGTGTTTGGGGGAGGACGGACTGGAAGAATTTTAGCTTTCACCCCAAATTGCATAATGGCAGCGGTGGACTGGGACCATTGGGTGGCTGCTGTCGGCAGTGGCTGCAGGCTTCCTCCCTAGAACCAAAGGCACAATTACTCCTGTGCAGTTAACCCTACCTAGCCCTTATGTTTCCTTATGTTCTTATATTAGACGCAAATAAAAACCACACGTTAAATATACTACAACTAACCAATTCACTTTGTACAGTAAGTCTCAAGGTAAGTACCCTGTGTTTGAATGAGCCGGTGTTATGAACAAAACACGTTATTTTGTCTTGCAAGTGGCAGTGGCGCAAGCGGGCGAGAACCACCAGCTGGGATTGCGGTCAGGACCAACCAGTGGGAATTCTTGCAGATGCCGATAAGTATGAGGTGTTCTGCAAGGATTTAACTGTCCTTTCTCTTCTCTTTTTCCTTGCAACTGTGGGTCATGGCTGAAAAGCAAATCCAGTCTGTATGCAAGAGCACAGTAAGCGTACTGCTGCTCAGGAGAAGGTATAACGTGAAGCAAAGGGCATGAGCCCCAGGGTGTGGCTTTTATAGTCCAGGATCGCTTCTTTGGAAACTGGAGCACATCGTGTGGTTATTGACTGAAACACTCGGTGGCCATGTAGGAAATCTGGTAAAGTCTGCATAGTGCTGCCATCTTGGAAGCTGACTAGTTGCATGTATTTAAATGATGTGCATGCCAGCAATGCACAAGCACATTCTAGCCTTCCCCTGCGCAGAGGGAAATACAATGTTACACATGGAAAGTATCCTAATAGGAGCAACGGGAGTCGTGGAGAGTGCCTTAGACTTAGTAACCATGATAATAACATGTGCTCCAATCCACTCTTGAAATTCAGGGGATATGGAAAGTCATGACCAGCTTACCTCGGCACGTTCCCATTGCAAAGCACAGGAGCACATATATATTATAAGAGAAGGGATTCACAATGACATACAAAATGCCATTATGGTGGACATCAACGGGAGCTGGCTTGTTAAGCTGGTCATGACTTCCCACATCCACTGAATTTTAAGGGTTTTATTGCATTAAATGTGCTCAACTTAACTACTGTTTAGCTAGTTTTTCAGCGAGTATATACACACAAACACACACACACACACACACACACACACGCAATCAACGCTTGCATCTGAAATGGGAGAGAACAACAAGCTATTTCAGCTAAGATATCGGTTTCAGGCCTATTCTTGATCCACGTTCACATTGTGACACACTATAAAAGCAACTTTTGCAGGGAGAGCTTCCCAAAAAGGTTGTACACCCTGTCAAAGAGTCCAGGCAGCCGTTGAGAAGAAATGAACACTTCACACCCTCCAGGCGCTTTATAGTGAGGCGAGTCCCATAGACTAATGAGTGATGTACCAGGGGGGAGAGTGCCGTGATAAGAGACCCTACACAAACACAATATTGCATGAATTACAGATGTATAGGCTTAGTGCACGCATATAAAGAGACGTCATTTTGTAGTTATGGTAGACACGTTTAGTCCTGCATGGCCGTGCAGTAAACTTCTACTCGATGGAAAAACTCGAACATGCCCAAGCGCTGATGGTAGAAGGACCCGCGCTACTAATTCCCATAGAAACTCCCCTTTGTTCTTTAACTGTAGCAATTACTTGCTATCCCAAGATGGAATGTGCCCTGCAATGCCACGAGGCAGCACCAGGCTCCTCACTTCTGTTGGGGACGGACTCCCAGGTATGCCAGAGGGACACTGGAAGTCTGCAGACTTTGAGGGCCCAACACCCTCCTCCAGGATACACAGAGTACTCAGTCAATGGCAAGTTCAAATTGCAGTTTATTACAGACAAAACCAACCGGGATCAGCATAGGAACAGAGAATATTAATGCACATCTTCTCTTCCTCGGCTCGCAGGCCGGTTTTAGTTAGAAATGATGTCAGAACTTCGTCACAACTTGGGCCCCTCTCCAGAAAACCTATCGGGTCAATTGTGTATTGAGTAGTCTATTACCTTGGCTTCCGCGCACAGACTGAGAGGAGCTGTTGTGAATCGAGAGATTTCCGAACCCACCGCAATCACTTATAAGGCCGGTGGGCGAGAGAGAAACAAAACGGCATTACACTGAAAGACCGTGTCCGAATCAAGTCTGAAGGCTTCTGTGACCTAGCGTCAATGTTAACAATAAACCACCAAAGAAACACAAAGTCCGGAGAAGAAATCTTTTTATGAAAGAAAATATTAACAAGTGCCTGATGGCTGACAAAATCGCGCACTGACTGCGAAAGCAGAATAGAAATAATTTCGCTGCACAACGGAATTTATGAAAAAGAAGTGATCTTCCACTTCCCCCGCTACAGAAACCAACCTTCAGTCCAACCACAAGAGCATATAAAGCACCGAAAAAAAAGTGTGAAACACCTGGGGATTTGTTTTTTGAATTTTTTGTAACTGGAAAAACAACATACCGTCCTGAAGAGGGCCATAACTAAAACAGCAGAACACCGGGGATGGTGTTGATGTAATCTGTGTGCCAAAACATATGTAGACATCCCACAGACACTACAATTAATGTGTCTTTTCTCTGCAGCATCAGAACTTTTATGCTGTACACGTAGAGTATGTTCCCCCCAAAAAATTGCAAAATAACCAAAATTGTTTGAAATAGTTTGCCAAGGTGATCTGTTACAAATGTCACTATACTAACTATAGACACCACTAGTAGAAAATGTGTTTTTGCTGGACTTTACTTTAACATTTGTGTTTTTCAATTTGTTCTACGTTTATGAGGTGCCTTGCGGAAAGCACCCATCACATATATTTCTTTGTGTTACTAAATTTCTCTGATTAAAAAATGTGGTTTTACTTTGCCCTCTCTTTGGAAAATAATGTTTGTTCTATGTGATTCCTAGATAGATAAAATAGATAATCTATCACAATATTCTCTCCCTTTGTCCCTGACCCAAGTGTAAGGTGGACTAAAAGAGGGGTAATTGAGCTTTTTTGCGTGTTTTTCTGACACTTTACAACTTAGTCCCTATTCCAGCTCAATCCCCCTTTAACAAAAAATTGGGACTCAACCCTTTTTTACGCCTATTACCTATACACGACATTATAGATGTTGTTCTACTGGCCCTCGCAAGTCAGGGGGCTGGCCAGTTCCATCCCCAAATCACTAACTATAACATTGTTGCAGTGTTGTGGACTTACCATTGGTTCCTGCCCGTTGCTACCAACCCCTATGGTACTAAACTGTGATTGGCTAAAGCTGACGTCCCCAGGCCTGGGATCCGCAAAGGTTCTCAGCTCAAGGTGATGAGAACGATTATGTGTCTGTATTGTAACTTGTGTGAAACACCTTGCCTTATGAGAGTGCTCTCCTGACTGGCGCAACACTTGTTGCATACTTGTTGCAGTCTGTGTCTGGTGGTCTGGGACAGGCTCTACTTTCCCATTGCAGATCACTGTTCATCGTCTGCTTCAGCCGTGTCACGTGTTCAGAGATCACGATTTTGAGCTGTGCAGCTCTGAATTATGAGGATTTATTCCTATTTTCTGCAGTTTGTCCCTTTGTCACCCGGGGATTGGAATGTCATCCGTATCTCTTGGTCTTGGCTGCTAGTCCTGTCTCACACTGTCCAGCCTAAATCAGCTCAGCTTGTCTCTTGCTCAGAGACCTTAGGCCTGCTATAATTTTCCTTAACCTTATTATGAGGTCTCTACAGTGTCCCTGCTGTACTACATTTCTATAGGTTAGTCACACTTGGCTCTGTCTGCTCCCATAGGTGCTCCTGCAATTCCATAGGGTTAGTCGTGTGTAAGAATCTGCAAGCTCTGCTCAGGATCTCTTGCGCCTTGCGGTTTCTGCATCGCTGCGTTTGGCTAGTGGCAAAAATAATGAAAGCAATAACAGTATGTATATGTATATGTCCTCTAACTATAGAACTGTACGCTCATGTTCTTCATGTATTCAAGTGTGTGTTTATGTCCCGAAGTGACCTTCGTGTCTAATGCTGCTATGTCGTGGTGTCTCCAACGACATCAGCAACATGGCTTCTTGATGTTTTAGTCCAAGCGGTCCATACAGGTGCATCTGATCATGGCCTGTGGCTCTTCATCTACGTATTGATAGATCTTTATGGCCCTTGGTCAGGTTGGCTGGCTGAGGGGATACCTCTCAACGTACTTTTCAATCATGGGTCAGTTGGGTATTCATCCAAAATAGAATGGGTGATTGCAATGTTTTCTGGCCTTCTTCCTTGTCATGAATTTAGTAGGAGGGGGTGGTGGAAGGCTTCCCTATCCCTCTTCAGTCCCCCCTCTGGTCGACGTGTCGACCACATCCTTACACAACAGTCCTTTTGCTCTTGGAAGCCATATCTTTGTTATTCCTCTAAGGTGCCCATAGTAGTTTGTGTGGTCATCGAACGACCAGTTCATCTAACAGCATACTCTTTCGGGGTTACACCAAACACACTTTCCTTCATAGTACGTTGCAGTCCAACTTCATTGCTCCAGGTGGGAAGAGCTCACATTGTGCTATTCTTGTTCTTATCTTGTTCCTTTCTGCCACAATCTCGTCCTTTGCTCCTCCTATATTTATGTCCATCAGGACCTGCATTCCGATAGCCTCTTCCGCCATTTTATTGCAACTTGCCATGCAGATTTTAATCTGACACATTGAAGCTGCCGCCAGCACAAGTGCTCCCATTATCACTTTTATTCCATTCGACAGCCATGATGGCATCCAGGACCATATGTACACTATCCAGCATTGGTCCTTTCCTGTCCCCTTTGCTTCTTCCATTTCGGCATGCAGCTGTGCCAGCTGCGCCACTGCATCTGATAGGGTACCATTATTTTCATTGTTGGCAGGTTTGAATGTGCAACAGGAACTCCATATTTTTGCGCAAACTACTCCTCCCATGGCTGTGAGGATGTCCAGAACATATCTATTCTGGAGTACCTCCAACCTTATCGCTTGGAGTATTCTTTTATTGTGTTGAACCCATTCACTGTGGAGTTAATGGTAACCATCAGATCCCAACGGGTAATATGTATCCGCTTGGCGTTTGTGTAGCTCTGCACGGATTGTATTATTGATGCAAAGAACATTTCTGTCCTGCTGAACAGTCTGTGTTCTGCTGGAATTTTGTCTAGTGCTGTTTCTGATGCTTCTGAGAAATAATTTCTTCCTCTCTTTACTCTGCTCAGTTCAACTGGCTTCTCTGCCTTGGCTGTTGGTACCATTTTGATCGACCTCTTTCTTTTATTATTATCCATCTTCGGAAACTCATCGAGCTTCACATCTTTCTTTGGCACGACCAACAAACGCATGTTGATATGTACCAACGAGCAAACTCCTCCCCAGTTGGGTTGCAGCTTCTTGTATGTTTTTGATCTGGAAGCACAGTAGTGATCCATCAGTACTGCTGTCCCTGCCTTCATAGCTGTGTGTTGTTCAAGGCTTCTGCATCCAACATTCTCGCCAACTTCAACTTCGCCATTGTTCTGGTAGCACAGTGCAGGTGTCTTCAGCTGTATTATCGTCATTGGTCCAGCTTCATTCTCCACCCATGTCAGTAGCTTGGTGCTTGCGTCCCATTCTTTCAGACTTTTGTCATTTGCCTTTTACCTTGTTCACTGGTGCTTGTGCTAGTGTCAGTGCCTTGCTCCCTACCACTCTATTCATCCATACATCTTCTGTGTACACTTGGCCATACACTAGTATCTGTGGTCTTTCCCAGCAATCAGGCTCTCCTCCCGTCTCCTTCACTCTTGTCCATGGACATGGCAGTTCCTTCAGGGTAATAGTCTTTGTTTCCCCTTTGTCAGGCCCATCATTTATGTACTGTATAGCTTCATCTAGCTGTCAATAATTGTTCATCATGTCTAAAATATTGATGTAGTTACCTTCATACGGGAACGTAGCCTTGGACATCCACCTCAATGTCGCTGGCTTCCCCTGGAACCTTCCTCAAGTTGTCACAATCAATAGGTACATCAAGCATTGTGCTCTTGCTGCTGGTATTTCAGTTGCTATTAACTTTCTGGAGGCACTCATGGCACAAGCGTTTCCTTTCCTACTTTAGTCATGTTTTTGTACCACATATTATTAGACACTCAAGCAGTGTCGGTATGATACATGTCAACTCCTTTCATGTCTGTGTCAACACTGTGCTTACCTCATCAGCAGTGTTCTCCTGTCCACCTGACATGGTCGTATCCCCTACGTGGGTTGGGGGAATGTTAGAGGGTACAGCGTTAGCACTACCAACGCAGGAAATTTCTCAAAATACAAATATCATCACACTGCTAGGAATAAGTAAGACCAGCAGAACCATTACATTTTTTAATATGTCATTCATTTTCACTTACGCTGCTTGATCCTTGCATTATTTTGTTAGTATGGGAAATGCTATTGAGCCCCGCAGACCAGGTAATCACTGATGACAAAGGCAAACAAATATTCCCACATTTTTCTTACTGATGGGTCTCTCAGTGTGGCGAGAACAGGGCTGTTGCCATGCTCAGCTTGTTGGTACGTTTGGGCCAAATACTCTGTAAAGGCAAGATAATATACTCCGGGGGATCAAGCTCAAAATCTGCTGGGTGTCCTTACAGTGTGGACAAATTGGTTTGAGAACGTATCTGGGTGATGGGCAGAGGGCAACATGGGCATGCACAAACAGCAACGGTTACATCAGCTTTCACATAGATTGTTTGCGGAAAAGAAAACAGACATTATGCCCTAATCTATGTCCACAAGGAGTCCAGTCTCTACTTCTGCTGCTCGCGAACACGTAACCATTGAATGTCCTCCTCTCGGTCGTGTAAATTCAGAACGCGCTTGTAGCTCTCCTAGGTGCTGAACATTGGCCCTGTTGGTCAAGGTGACCTTGTTGCCAGGTTGGCTGCTGCTTTGTAGGGCTTGATGTCACCCAAGTGGTTCCAGATCAACTTTCCCTCAAGTTTGACAGCACAGTCAGCTACTTTCTCCACGGCGTGTGGACCCGCAGACATTGGCGCATTCCAGTGCCGGACAAAGTTCCTGAGGAGGACAACTTGCCCCACACACACAGGGTTTTTAAATTCAGTCTCTTACGGTGTGCTGTCGCAATTGCTCTCTTCGCTGTCTTCTGGGCCTCCCCAGTGTCGTCGTATCTGGCGGGAGATAAAAGAAGCGCTAGCCACCAAAGAAGTAACATAGTCATGCATCTCTTGCCGTAACACATCTGCACTATTCTCCCAATCCTTCAGTGCTCTTGTGGGAGGAGGCAGGGGGATGCATGCGCTGTCCCGTCACCACTTCATGGTACATTAAATGGTGGTCGGATTCAGGCTTATTGCGCAAAGGAAACAGTGCAAGTGGTAAGCAGTGCAGCCAATTCTTTTTTGTGCGCTTCTGTGTCTTGGCTATGCACTCATTCAAGAGGCCATTCAGGCATTCACACACCGCATTTACTTGTGGGTGGTACGCTCAGGCGAACTTGTGCTGAATGCCCAACAATGCTGTGATGTTCTGGAACATTTCATTGGCGAAGTGAGGCCCATTGTCAGACCTATCAAAAGCCCAATCTCGGGAACACCTCCCTGACCAGGAACTTAGCCACTCTAAGGGCATCAGCATGTGAACAGGGGCCTGCCTCAATCCACCTGGAGAATGGGCATACAACCACTATCATGTAGCGGTATCCTTGGCAGACCTGGATCATGTCTGCATAATCCACATGGAAATGCTGGAATGGGCCTACTGGCCTCGGTATGGCTCCTCTCACAACTTTCAGAGTGTGCCCTGCTGTAAACTGCTGGCAAATCAAACACTTGCTCACAAATTCAGCCACGTGTCCGCCAAATTAGGACAGAACCATGTTTTATCCAATGCATGTATCCATGACCTCCTTCCCTGTGTGTGTTGGATAGTGCAATCGTGTCAATGAAGTGTTCAACAATGCTAGTGGCATCACCACTTTCCCTGTGTTATCCTGCCGCCATAGGGCATCTGTCAGAGACGGAACAAGTTACTTACCTGTAACTGTTGTTATCCAGCATGGGTCTGGCATGGATTCACATGCTCATGAATATTCCCCGTCGTCAGGCCGGGAATCCTCGGTATAGAAAAAAATCAGTATCAGTTTTGTTTCTGATCTGTCTTTCTTAGTAGTAACCAATCACTGGTCTCTGGGTCACACTGCTCCCAGCCAATGACTGCCCTCTCCCTAAGCCCCGTCTCGGGCAGCCATCCTCAGATTTGGTAGCACGTAAAGTGGCAGTATGACCAAGTGAAGAGCCGCAGAGGGGTAGGCGGGAGGGTTCGCATGTGAATCCATGCCAGACCCATGCTGGAGAACAACAGTTACAGGCAAGTAACTTGTTCCTTCTCCAGCATGGGGTCTGGCATGGATTCACATGCTCATGAATAAGAGAATACATAGCAGTACACACATGCACAACCACGGGAGGTGGCAACAGGCTCAACATTAAGCAATACAACAACTCAACATTAAGCAACTCTTAATGATGCGAACAGGTTGCGCAGCACTGCTTGGCCGACCCTGGACTCCTCCCTGGAGTCCCGATCGACGCCGTAGAATCTTGTGAAGGTGTGCGTCGACCTCCACGTCGCAGCCCTGCAGATGTCCAGCAGGGGCACACCAGACAGGAACGCCGTGGTAGCAGCGATCGCTCTGGTCGAATGGGCTCTCGGACGGCCGGGCAGCTGTCGGTTTGCCAACCGGTGACAGTGCATGATGCAGCCGGAGAGCCATCTGGAAATGGAAGTCTTCGAGAGAGCCTTCCCTAGATTCACAGTCCCAAAGTTCACAAACAGTTGTGACGTCTTCCGAAAAACTCTTCGTGCGGTCCACCTAGAACTTCAGCGCTCTAGCTACATCCAGCGAGTACAAAGTCCTCTCAGCCGGCGACGAAGGCGACGGGAAGAAAACTGGCAACACCAAGGGCTCGTTGAGGTGGAAGTCCGACGGCACCTTGGGCATAAAGGATGGGTGTGTCCTCAGCACCACCCTCGTGTCATGAAAAGTCAAGTATGGAGGCTTGCAAGATAGGGCCTGGATCTCTCCCACTCGTCGTGCGGAGGTGATGGCCACGAGGAAAGCTGTCTTCCACGACAGGAACTTCAACGGCGCCGAATGCATAGGCTCGAATGGGGCCCCCATGAGCTTGGTCAGCACCACATTAAGCTCCCATGCCGGGGCAGGAGCCTTCACCGGGGGGAATGATCGGAATAGTCCCTTCATGAATTCTTTCACCAGGCGATGAGACCACAAGGAGGCCCGTCCCGTCGTCCTGGTATATCGGGAGATTGCAGCCAGATGTATTTTGATGGAGGCGTGAGCCAGTCCAGCTTTGGCCAGCGACAGTAGGAGTCGGCGATCGTGTTTTTTATTCCTGCCAGATGCAGTGGCACCAGAAACATCCCTTGGGCGACGGCCCAATGCCACAGATCCTGGGCTTCCTTGGATAGGGCCGGGGACCTGGTTACGCCCTGCTTCCGGATGTAGAACATCGTGGTGGTGTTGTCGGTGAAGATCCTCACCACCTTGCCCTTGAGGGACGGAAGAAAGGACCTGAGGGCCCAGAACACCGCACAGAGCTCCAAGATGTTGATGTGGAGAGACTTCTCCCCTGGGAGCCAAAGGCCTCTCGCGTGAAGATCTCCGGAGTGTGCTCCCCAACCTTCCAGGGAGCCGTCCGTCGTCACCGTCACCTGGTGAGCTGGGGTCTGAAAGTCTGTGCCCGCCGTCAGTTGGGCGCGGGTACTCCACCACCGGATCGCCTGACGGAACGTCTCATTTAGAGGGATCCTGTCCTCGAAGCTGCCCGTCGACTGGATCCAGCGGGCGTCGAGGAACTCCTGTAAGGGTCTCATCTGAAGCCTGCAAAGGCGCACCAGATAAATGCAGGAGGACATCATCCCGAGGAGGGACTTGATAGATTTTACCCTGGCCATGTCCGTGGCCAGCAGACGCTGCACCTTGCCCAGAATGGTCCTGGCCCTTTCCTCCGACGGCGAGGCCAGCTGCGCCCCTGTGTCGAGCTTGGCTCCCAGAAACAGAGCGACTTGCGACGGAACCAGGTGGGATTTTGGAAAGTTGATGGAGAATCCCAGGTCTGTGAGCAGCTGGACGGTCTTCGCAGTGTGCTCCACGGCGAGCTCCCTTGTCCTTGCCCGGATGAGCCAGTCGTCCAGGTAGGGGTAGACATGGATCCCCTGTAGGCGCAGCCGCGCCGCCACCGGTGCGAGGCACTTGGTGAACACCCTGGGTGCCGACTTCAATCCGAACGGGAGGGCCTTGAACTGGTAGTGCCGCCCTTGGACCACGAACCTGAGGAACATTCGGTGTCTTTTTAGAATGGGGATGTGGAAGTACGCATCCTCCAAGTCCAACGACGACAGGAAATCGCCCTCCTCCAGCTGTCCCAACACATGCTGGAGGGTGACCATACGGAACTTCTGTGCTTTGATGTACTTGTTCAGTCGTCGTAGGTCCAGGATGGGGCGCCATCTCCTGTCTTCTTTTTTACGAGGAAGTACCTTGAGTAAACTCCGGAGCCCCGAAGCCTCTTTGGGACGAGATGGTACCCTTCTTGAGCATCGCCCTTACTTCCAACAGTAGTTGAGGGACGTGATTTTCCTTCCTGGCCACGGGTGGAACGTGAGGGCACTTCTTCTGAAACTCGAGGGCGTGCCCTTGGGCCAGGGCGTCCAGCACCCAACGGTCGGTGGAGATGGACTCCCACATGCTGACGAACCTCGCCAGCCGGCCTCCCACCGGGGTGCTTCGGCGGGGGCCCGACCCCACGGTCGGTTCAATCTTGTTTGGAGGCTGCCTTGCCTCCTTGACCTCCTTGTCAACGACGACGGGCACCACATGACTTGCCGTGTCCCCTGTAGGCTTCCTGGGATGAAGATCTTGCCGCTTGGCGGTAAGTGGAGGAGCCACTGCCGGATCCCTTGGAGGCACCTTGTCTGCCTCCGGAGCTCCGAAAGGACGGCCGTCGTTGTTGGAGCACTCCCAGTGCCCGGGCAGTCTCTGTGTCTGTCTTGATGGCCTGAAGGGACTCATCAACCGCCTTCCCAAACAGGTTGTTCCCGTCGAAGGGCATGTCCAAAACCTTGCTTTGTACGTCCTGGCGGAAATCCGTGGCCTTGAGCCATCCTCGTCGTCTCAAGCAAACGCTGTTGCCCAACTGACGGAAACCGGTGTCGGCGATGTCCGTTGCCACCGTGATGGCGTGGTCCGAAGCAATCTCCCCCTCCTGTAGGATTTCAAGGGCCTCAGCCCTTTTGGCGTCCGCAAGGAAGTCTAACAGAGGGGAGATTTTGAACCACAACTCCCTGTCGTAGCGGGCTACGATAGCCAGGGCGTTGGCCGCCTTGATAGTCGTCGCTGCGGATGAGATGATCCGTTGTCCCATCGTGTCCAACTTCCTGCCCTCGCCGTCCGGCGGGGAAGTTGATGTCGAGGCGGATGCCTCCCAGCTTTCTTCTTTGCCGCCGCCGAGACGACCCAATCCGGGGTAGGTTGTGCCCGAAGGCACAAGGGGGCAGCGTCGGGGACCCGGTACTTCTTCTCATACCGGTCCCTCTTTGCCGGCGCCGTGACAGGGTTCTTGAGGAGGGCGAGCCCCTCATCCCAGATGTCATCAAGAAGCGGTACGGCGAGGACCGTCTTCCTTTTAGCCTCGCGCCGTTGGTATAGGAACCCTTCTTTCTTCTTTTCTTCTGGGCAGAGCTGGAAAAGCTCGGATGCCCTGGAAATCATGGCATGAAAGGATCCAATCTCGTCGGGCGGGGACGCCCGAGCAGGGGGCGACGGGGGACACGTCCCGTCGTCGCCTCCGTCGTCATCTGTACCTGTCGTAGCCATGTCCGTGCCTGTATCATCCCCGTGGGAAGTAGACCGGGACAAAGGCAGAGCAGGCCGAAGAGGTGGGAGAGGTGGCGTAGGATGCGTCCTCCTCCTCTTATGCAGTGGACTCTCCGAAGGTCCTGGCTCCGGTTCCCCCGTCGGGTCAGGCTCAGGTACCTCCGTCAGGGGAAGGGGCAACCTTGTCCTTATCTCCGAGCATAAGGACTGAATCGCTGACAAAATGGCCGCCGAGGTGTCCTGCGGCGCCGGAAACGACGGGCGCGAGGGCTCTTGAGGAGCCTTGTCGGCGACAGTCACTCTCGTCGTCGCCCTCGTCGGGATCCCTCCCGATGGGCTGGGCCTCTTCCACGACTTCGATGAGCTCTTCTTCAGAGGTCGTGTCTGTATCCACGATGGCCACCAGCCCCTCCCCCACCTTTTCCAACGAGGACTTCGTGGGGGTCTTCTCAATGGGCCTGAAAGACGACTCCCTCTGCGGTGGTAGGGAGACTCTGGGTCCTGAGGGCGCCTCCACTGGTGTAGCCTCCACAGGCTGAGCCAGGGCCGCGGCGACATCCTCAACCGAGGTCTTAGCAGGGTGAATTAAGGCCATTGTCACCTTCTCGACGCCTGGGGCCTTCACCTTGGGGGGAGGGTCCGAGCCTCGCTCCCCCTCTGCCGGAATCTTCGAGATCGACCGGGGCCTCTCCAGAAGCTTCGCCGGGTTCTCGGACTTCCTCTTACCCGAGCCAGAGCGTTGGCTCGTAGTTGATGGCGCCGGGGAGGATGCGCCCTGCCTGGCAGCCAAGAAGCCCGACCGTTCGGCGCGCCCGGTGCCCGCGGACTTGCGGTGCTTAGCCTTTTGTTGGGCCCCCCTCGCCGGGGCACCCTCACAGGACTTAGAAGACCGCTCAGACTTCTTTTTCTTCTTCTCGCCTGACGGGCTCTTCCCTTCCAGCCAGTTGGCGAGACGTAGGTAGCGATCCTTCATGGTCCGCTCCGACATGTTCCCACAAAACGAACAGTCGTTCTCCTTGTGCGTCTTGTCCTCATGGAGACAGTAGAGGCATAACGAATGCTCGTCCTCCTTGAAAACATTCTGAAGCTGGCATCCAGGGCAGGTCCTGAACAGCTTCCCGGGCGTCGAGCTTCCTTTCTCCTGGGCCATGTCCGGGGTAGGCCTCGGAACTTCTGGAATCCTCCAAAAGCGTAACTCGACGAAATCTTCACCCTTGAGGGGCGTAGAAAACTCCGAAACGGATCCCCGTTGATCGGATGTAGAAACGGTGGAGCTTGAGGTTCTATTTAACCAAAAAATGAGAAAAATCTCCTGAAAAAGCGCGAAAACGCAGCAAAAGCTCGAGAGCTAAGCACGAGGACTCCCAACACTTGAACGTGCGGTAAAAATCTGAGGATGGCTGCCGGAGGCGGGGCTTAGGGAGAGGGCAGTCATTGGCTGGGGGCAGTATGACCCAGAGACCAGTGATTGGTTACTACTAAGAAAGACAGATCAGAAACAAAACTGATACTGATTTTTTTCTATACCGAGGATTCCCGGCCTGACGACGGGGAATATTCATGAGCATGTGAATCCATGCCAGACCCCATGCTGGAGAAATTGTGCATCCCCTCCTTGTCCACAGTTCCTACTCTTCCTTGGGTGCAGCTCCTTGCAACTCCATGATCTGTGCTCTTGGCAGTACATTGTACCCCTCCTTAAGTACCATATGTCTGGTGAACTCTCTCGCATTTGGAGCTTCTCCTAGTTCCCATGGCTCCCCAAAATATGCTGTACATTTTGCCTCAAAGTCTGCTGCTTCGCTTCTCCTTGAAATGGAATATTCCCGTTTCGTGTGCGCTTGGCACTTCACTATTGCTATCTGTCTTGGATACGCAATTACTTCAATCAATCTGCCCAGTAAAAGTGCATGTTGTACTTGAGACCCGTCCGCCCTTCTGAACCCTCTCCTGAGCCATCGTGACAGTCCAGAGTGTACTGTGGATGTCACATAGGCAGAACATATTGTCACTTCCTTCTCTACACTGCGCTCCAGTGCTAGTATCAGGGCTACAAGTTCTGCTGCTTGCGCTGAGTAATGTGATGGTAGTCACACGCTGGCTACTACTTCACTTGTCCTTCCTGTATGCCTGACCCCATCTGTCTGATCAATTGTGAAAGACCTGTCAATGTAGAGCACGCCTCCCCACTCAAGTGCATCCTCCTCTACCTTGCAAGTGTCACTCAACATCTCAATGTTTGCTGTACAGTTGTGTGCATATGCTCCTACCTGTAGAACGTCTGCTAGAAATGTTGCAGGGTTGACAATTCTGCATCTCACTATCTTCAGTCCTACATTATCGATAGTGTCACCTCGTATCCTGATTCTCTTTGTGTATTCAGTGTGCTCTTTGGCATCTGCAGTTTCGCAAAGAGAGCATGCTCCACTTACAGAGTGGTGATGCACCCCATGGTTATTGCTGCTGAATTGTCCACTGCAAATGCACCAGGTGTCAAAGCTTGTTTGCACTGATAGTGTCCTCTCATTACTGGGTTGAGTTTCCCACTGTTGTAAGCTATTGGCTTGTGTCCCATGCTTGTCTTTTGTGTCAGTACTGGCTTCATGACTATACCGTCAGTGTGAGAAAACAGGAAAAATTCATTTTTGTAGCCTGGGATCTATGCCACTGGTGCTGTGCTTATTGCTTCCTTCAGTTCCTCGAATTCCTCAGTCATCTCAGGGGTCCATGTCAGTGTGTGCCTTGTTTTCTTTCTGTGCTTCTGTCAGAGCACCCAGTAGTGGCATTGTGTATGTGCTGTAATCAAATACCCACGCTCTGCAATAGTTGCATAACCCAAGAACTGTTGCGTTTCCCTCACTGTCATTGGCTTAGGTGTTTTGAGTATTGTCTCTGCTCTTTCTGGTGTGATCTGTCAGCCATTTCGGGACATTGTCTGTCCAATGTATAGCACCTCCTTGTGACAGTACTGCAACTTGTCCACCTTGTATCCCTTGTCAGCTAACACAGTCAACATATCTACTGAGCCCTTCCTACACTGATATTGCAAAACTGTGTTTTCGATCTGTATGTTACTGAAATTCATCTGTATCACTCTGTTGAAGATAGATGGTGACTCACAGTACCCTTGTGGGAGACGAGTATGTTTCCACTTCTGATTTCTATACATAAAGCTGGTCAAGCCGTGCGAGTCTTGGTGTAGTGGTACTGAGAAGAATGCATTCTTCAAATCAATGACCGTAAAGCAGGCAGCTTCCGCCGGAATGATGCACAAAATTGTCGCTGGGTTTGCAAGTAAAGGATATTCAGCTTCTACAATGTGGTTAAGAGGTCTTAAATCCTGTATGAAACAGCATGACGCCCCTTTCGCTTTCCTCACAGGATACACCGCGGTATTGCATGGGCACTCTGATAGTACAAGGATGCCTGTCTCAATCAGGGCTGTGATTGTCTCATAAATGCTCTCATTTACCTCTTTGATTAGGGGGTACTGTTTCACTCTTGACAAAATTGCTCCTGGCTTCAGCTTGATCTTCACTACCCCTATGCTCTTTATGTGAGCCACGTCATAGGGACTTGTGGTCCATAGGGAGCTGGGTAACCTTGTCCATATCCTCCTCCCAGAATGGGGGTGGCGCTTCTAGCACCATTGCCATTATCTGTGGTACTTCCCTGTAATGTATTTGTAACCAATAAGTCACATTCATTTCCAACACCACCTCTATTACTAGTCTTTCTTCCCTGAAAAGCTCTTCATCTGTCACTGTGGTCAACCTGCACTCTTCTGCCACTGCAATCACTGTTCTCCATGCCCGGCCTGTGTCATATATCCTGTGCACTGCAATCTAGTCCTCTCTTGCGACCACTGTCTCTATTTCTATTGGCACTATGGTTCCATCTTCCTCGTCCATTGGTAGCTCAGGCCTGAATAGGTACTAGTTTGGAACTCGCCACATCTTCCCTGCAATTCCTGGAAGCCATGCAATGGCAATGTCAGTTCCGTACTGGAACATTTCTGCGTCCACTGGCACCCCTCTCTGTACCTTGCGTCCACAATATGCATGAAGAATCTGTCCTACATTGAGCTTGTGTGTTCCTGGTGTAGAGCACATGTTGCCTTGTCTGTGAATTAGATGTTCATATTCAGTCTGCTCATAATGTCTCGTTCCAGTATGTTTACAGGTGTCTGTCGAGAGAAAAGTAAAGGCAGTGATAGATCTTCTATAGAAAGTGAGATGTTGTCTGTGAAAGGAACCACTTGCTGAGCCCCAGAGAATCCTTGAGTGTTCATGGCATCGCCTGACAATGTACATGCTCCTTCCCTAATGCAGGACCTAGTCACCCCTGTGTCAACAAGTAAAGAAAAAGTTTTGTCACCTATCGCCACCCCTATGCAAGGTTCCTCAGCAGGGTTGGGTGTGATCGTCAGGATGGGACACATCAAGTTCATCTATGGGCTGTTCTATTGAGGGTACAGGGACATCCCGTTACCTGTAAAGGGGTTGTTCCCTACCATGGTAACTCCACCCAGCTGTCTGATGGGAACTGTCGCCATTGAGTCCACGTGTGCTGCGGTATCGTTGCTCTGTATTTGTTCTAATTGCAATGTATTCCCTCGAATCTGTGGTGCTTGTAAATACTGCAGTACTGGTACTGGCATCTGTGGTACCTGCATTTGTGCTTGTGGGATTTTTACTTGTGCTTGTGGCATCTGTTGATGTGTGCCCTACATCTGTCCTTGTTGTTGTTGGTCCTGTGCATGGTGATCATCCTGGCTGTAACGCTCACCTGATTCTCGCAGAGGCGCCGGTCTTGACTGGGCGACTACCGTATCTTCAAAGGTGATGTGTAGCACCCGGTTGGCTCTTTGGGCTGGACCTCTGTGCACTGTATGCCTGACGTGTAGAGTAAGATGTCTGCAGATAGAAAATATGGGGTTAATGAACTGGGGTTATTGGGGTGTCCCTATCTCTTTCCTCTTCTCCTCTCCTGTAGACCCCCAAAGGTTAACGCTCTCACCTTAGGTAAGTGAATGCCGAGCTCTCCATCTGCCTCGGGGCAGGGTGCTGTAACCAGTTTCTTCACTGGATAGGTAGCGCAGGCCTCTTGACTTCAGAGGACTGCTGTCCGTCGTTTACTGCACGAACGGTAAGTTTCGAGTCATTCAAATGTCTTTAAAGTCTTTAGTAATGATGTCTCTTGTTTTGCAGGGTTCCGGCGATGGCGGATGACGGGCTGAAGTGAGTTGAAGATGGAGCCCGTGTGATGAATAGAAGCGCCTGGAAGCACGTAAGTAAGCGCTTGTTGCCTGCTTCACTATGCGCTCTAACTGTCTTTTTATTTTGCAGGTACGAGTTCGGAGCGGCTGCAGGGTGCCGGAATACCCACTGGATTAGATGTGGAAAGGAGTAATGGCACGTGAGTATTAAAGTTCCCCAATGTCTTTAAACGCACCTTGTTTTGTCTTAAAAGATGCGGGATGCAGCGCCGAAGGCCTCCGGAGCGTGCGAAGAGTTGGTAAACTTTTGTCTTTCAGATGCCGGAATGCAGTGTGAAGACCTCCGGAGCGCACGAAGAGTAGGTAAGCCTTTGCCTTTCAGATGCCGGAATGCTAACCTGTTCTTTCTTGTCTTTATAGGTGTTGCTGAAGACTGGATTCAGGATGGTAAGCCTTTGCCTTTCAGATGCCGGAATGCTAACCTGTTCTTTCTTGTCTTTATAGGTGTTGCTGAAGACTGGATTCAGGATGGTAAGCCTTTTTCCTTAGGCCCAGGACCGGATGCAGAAGACACGATGAGCGTTCTGCTGCAGAGGTTGCAGAATAACGCAAAGCAAGATTCATCCACCGGGTGTGGTTTAAATAGCCTCCTGTAGTGCTTAGGTGTCTCCTTCCACAGCCACGCCTAAATAAGAAAAGAGTTCCTGGTAAGAAAAGAGTTCCTGCCTTCCAGAAGAGTTCCAGTGTTCTGAATCTAGGGAGTGGCTCCAGCCCCACCCAACAGGAAAAGTAGTTCCAAACAGAAGAGGATCAGAGGCTCAACTGGCAGGCAAGTAAGCAGCATGGTCTGCTGAAGGTAAGTCCACCCAAGCATTATGAGCCCGGCGCTTCCAGCGCTGGGACTGGGCATATTTATGAGCCTGGTGCCACTGGCGCCAGGACTGGGTCCAAAAGGTCCCAATTGGGACTGGTTGGCACTCGGAACCTGGGTTATGGATCTGCTTCCAAGAGAGTTGGGAAAACCCTGACCTTTTGGAAGCAGAGATCATGACACTGGCCCCCTTGATAAGGCCGCTGGCCCTGCGCTCCCTAGTTCTGCTCTAGCCTCCTGTACCTACACACACTCAAAATGTAGCCCAACCGTCCACACGTCCAACACTGTGGTGGCTCCCTCCCTAACCGTTGGAAACCCCCCGATATATCCTCTGGATCCTGCTGCCCATATCCTCGAAACCCTCCTGGAAAGCCCCATTAGTTGTGATGCATCTGTAGTCCAAATCCACGCCCTCTCTGTTGGCCCCCTTCCTTGGTACCCTTTCTGTGGACCATCCTGCCCCATGAACTCTCCCCCTATGTCCCAAAGTGCAGATGGCACGTGTGCTTCGTGTCCAACGCTGCTATGTCGTGGTGTCTCTAATGACGTCAGCAACATGGCTTCTTGGTGTTTTAGTCCAAACTGTCCATACAGGTGTCTCTGATCATGGCCTGTGGCTTTTCATCCACGTATGGTTAGATTTGTATGTCCCTTGGTCGGTATGGCTGGCTGAGGGGATACCTCTCAACGTACTTGGAACCATTGGGAATTCGTTCAAAACAGTATGGGTGATTGCAGTGTTTTCTGGCCTTTTTCCTTGTCATGAATTTAGTAGGAGGGCGGGGGTGGTGGCAGGTTTCCCCATCCATCTTCACTTCGCACATTCATCCCTGCCAGGGGAAAAACAGGCCCCCGAGCCCCACCCAGCCAACGGGGAATTATAGCACCCACAACGGTCCCAATCCAAGCCCCCCCCTGAATTCCATGATACTAGGTGATCCCCAGACCACCAACCATAAACCCAATGGCCATAAAAGAATATAAACGAACATGACCATTTCCCCTTACCCCAAAAATAGACCCTTTGTAGTACGAGGTACAGGGAGGAATTAATTATAGCTCCAAACGAGGGTGAAAGCCTTGGGCGCGTAGAGTGCGATATGAACCAGGCAGACAATGTGTGGGTCAGCATGACCATGTTCCTTCCCCTGTGCCAACCCCCAAGGATTCCAGGTTCATGCCATAATGATGTAGTAGTGTACTGTACAGTAGTAACCCTGGAACAGCAACATGTGAAAAGCCTGACCTTCAGTCCCTGGAGAGACGAGCCCAGCTGACCCCACGTGAGGGGAGACAGGCAGATGAAACTGGAGCCAATCATAGCCTGAAGAAGCCCTCAAAATCAAGAAGTCGTCCTCACACAGCGAGAAGATCCATCAATGGTCTAGATCTTCACCGGCAACTGGATCCCGCTACCGCTAGTCATGAATGTGACAGATGGTGAAGAAAACGATGGAAAAGGTATCTACAAAAATAGTACAAAAGTAGATATTTCAAGGAGCAAAACAACGTACTGTAAACATCTGAAGATGGCCATCAGAGGCTGAGCTAGGGAGGACTGGTGTCATTGGCTGGGGCAGTATGACCCAAAGTGACAGCAATAGGCTATATAAGTGCCAAACAGTTTTAAGCTTTAAAGTAAAACTGCCTTAATATTACCAAGGATTCCCAGCCTGATGGCCGGTAATATTCAAGAGCATGTGAATCCATGAGAAATCCAATGCTGGAGAACTGAATTTCTATATTTACTTTCTTTGAGCCTGTGTGAGCTACTCACAGCATCCTCAGAGATCGGAGCTGAAGAAGTTGATGAAGTGTTCAGCATTTGGTGTGTTGTGCGCACTGAACACTGCGCTCAGAGAGAAGAGCTGAGCTGTGAGGAGCTGGGACGCTACCCTGTGAGCCCCGTGGGGTGCTCTATCGCTAATGTGGGTGATGTGCCGGGGACTTGATCAAATCAAACCGCAGGAAGGAGAAGCAGTCCTTCTTGGTGGCAAGAAAGGTATTGTGCACATCTCCCGAGCCTCCAGTATCTCCAGTATCAAAGCAGCAGCTCCTGGAAAGATCAAAGTTAAACCCCCAGAAGGGGAACTTCAGTATTACAGGTCGCTGGCTGAGAAGAGGTCAAACTTTTGTTGATTGCAATTGTAAGCAGTGTGGTGTTTACTATACCGGTCGCGTCTTTTTGCTGCCAGTTTATGTATAATTTAAGGAGCAGCTCCAGGCAAGAAGGAAGCAATATGCCTGCGGCGTCCCCGAACTGTCATGTTCCAATAACTGAACAGGAAATGTGGCTCGGAGTAAGCCTCCTGTTAGCCACGTCGCCTTGGGAAGAGTCTGTGGCACATAATCAGTGTGGTGCTATGAGTAGCGACATGACCCCACCCCCAAAACTTACAGGGCAATGGAAGCCTAGTCCCCACGGTGGGAACATTATTGCCTTCTTTTCCTCATATCCCTTGATTCCCTCAACGGGAACGCTTACACCCGACCTGCAGCCCCTCAGGATCAATTGCCTCATACTGATCAGATTGAATTGCCTTGGAGGAGTAGTGATCACATGACACCCAATGGGTCCCAGTGTCGGCTGGTGGAGGAATCGAATTTGATGGAGAGGGGGGAGCTCAGCATTTTCACCCCAAGTACTAATCATATGAATACATCTCCAATGATGGATACTCCCATAGTCTCCCTAACATTGGGCTTGCAAGAATCAAACTCATCATTCTCCTCGTTCTTGTTTACCCCGACACAAGTGCCGCCGCAGAAGCAGAAATATGAACCATAGGCTTGGGGCGGCGCAAGACAACATTTTAACTGAGATCAATCAGGTCCTTCCCTTATATGAGAGTATTAGGCATAGACAAAGGTTGAGTCTGCCTAACTGGATTTCCACATGTTAAAATTTGAGAAGAACAATCAAGAGAGGAGAACAGGGTGGTTCCAAATAAAGGCAAGAAATATCCTGTATACTAGGAAAAAACTCTAAAAACAAGTCAGCGCAAAATCTTTGTTAGTAGGTGTAAAGGACCGGAGGGGGGTGTCTGTACTTCTGCTCTCTATATGGTAGAGGAGAGGCACAGAGGACCCCAGCCAAGATTCTCTATTCGGTAGCTATGGTCGAGCAATCAAGGCCTAGCTTCTCAGGAGGTGATGCAGACTGGTTCTTAAGTACAGTGTAGTCCCCAAGCCCCCACAAAGGAATGTCCACACACTGTATTAGTTAAAACACAGTCTTTACATAATTAATATTCAAGGTTATGACACTATCCTAATAACTCACTTTGTGCTCAGAAAATCAACAATGGTAAATATATACAGTTCTGCAATGGTACCACAAATAATTATCAGATCTCATTAAAGTGCATCAACTATACTGTCAAAATGTGACACAGATCAATAAAGAGGAAACCGGCAGTAGAGAGAGGAAGGAAAACAAGATTGTTGAACAATTGGCAGAATGCTGGCCCCGTACCACTAGACACAGTTCTGTGTGGAGATCCCCCCCCACCTGGGCAACCTGCAGAATAAAGATACAAGCCCAGTCCATATATTGTTCACACTACACTTGCCAATAGTTCTGCAACCCCAAAGTACCTGGCGTTGTAGCGTTCCTCGTCGGGGAATCAACGGCCCTTCTCAAGTGCCCTCCTTTTAAGGCAGGAGTCACGGGTCGTCGAACGTCCGACAGAGAACAGGTTGAGCTACGATGGTGAAGTGGCAGCTTCGTTCCTAGCCATGCTCGTTGACGGGGAAGCGTAAACGGCCTGCAAGGAAGAGGCGTGCGGGGCACCTCGGTGTCGATAGTTCGAGACCGCAAAGAGTTTGAAGAACTGTGGCCCAGCAAGGGCATCGAGTCGTCGGCGTCTCTGTGGTCTTTGGGTGGCAGGAAACCCACCGGCAGATGCTCCTCGGCACATCAACGGTCAGGCCTTCTCCAGCAGGATACAGCGGCGACGATGCGGACGAGAGCGTCCTTGGATCAATGAAAGTTTCTTAGGCAAACGGGAGCACAGCGGCTCCAGACGGCGACGGTGGTCGTCGACAGAGGCGGACAACAGTTCGGACGCTTCTCTTTGGAATTCCGCAGCAGTCCCCGTCTCAGGTCGGCAGCCTGTCGTAGGTCTGTCTACCAGGGAGCTTTGGCAAAGGTCAGCTGGTGCACGATGGTCCCTCGTTGCTCGGGAAGAAGGCCCCTTACCAGGTCCTCTCTGGGTCAGTTCTTGGAGACACAGCAGCTTTCAGATTTTGAAGGAGAGCAACAGCAATTCTTCTCGTCCAGCAGGGCTTCAAGGTCAAGCTTCAGTTACTTCAGTTACTCGTCGTAGTGGACTTCAGCTTCTGAACACGATTCCTAGCAGTGAGAGGTCCCCAGATATACTGTTGATCTCCCATTCATTCTGCTGGGTCATACTCAAGCATCCAATCACGACTACGGGCATTCATGCAGGCAGGCAGCCAATCAGGCACACGGTGCATTCAGGCCATTCACTTCTCTCCAGACACTCACAACAAGTTATGTGTATTGGACAAGTACCCAGCCATTCAAAACTCCACACTGCATTCATACCGGTTTCGGGCAGGGCTGTCTCAGTCTTTGTGTCAACCACCAGATACTAGACACCCACAACATAGAATGCGTATTCGTCACACACTCCATTCACCCAGGTCCCACCCACAGGCGTACCCACAACATACAGTCGCTGGGAAGGCTCCAGCCAGTCTGCTCAGCACTTCCCCACACTACCATATAAGGAACTTCCACCCAACAGCCAGTCAGGGGGAAGGGACAGAGTCAGGGCTTCTGGGGACTTCGGGAAGATCAAGGTAACAGGCGATGGAAGGCAAGAGGCCATAGAGGCCATTTTGTCTCCATCGGGATTTTAACGATTCCAATGACAGGGCATGGGCATCCCTAAAAGGAGGACGCTCAGGGCATCAGTCAATTCAGCACGGAGCTGCCACCAGCCCGTACCCTGCTCTGTGTGTCACACACAGGTGCCCAAAAACATACAATAGGGGCACACGGTTGCACCCCTACCCATGGGTGCCATAAGGGTATCCCATAGGTCTGTTCACCAAACCGGAAGAGAGAGCTGCATCGCCAGGAGTCCCACATAAACTCCGGCACGGAAAACACGACAGAACACACGATAAAAAGCAGTAAAGGATACGGAGGCCCTGTCCCTCCGATGCATTTTCAGCATCACAGCAGGCTTCTAAGAAATGTGTTAATTCCCTGCTCAATCAACCATCAGCTAAGGCGATGTTGGAGAAGGTGACGGAAGCGATCCCTAGTGGGGTCATTAAAGGTGGGGGCTTTGTTCACTCAAGGGCAGTTTTGCTGACTGTGTAATTGTAGAAGATACAAATGCATCCAACCATGACAACTCAGCCTTGCCTTTTGCCATTCTAGGGGGCCTCGGGGTGGGAGAGGTTGCCTGGGATGGAAACTTGCAGTGACAGATCCAACGCAAAGGGTGATAAGTTTGAATGTGATACTGGTGAATGACCTTCAATTGTTCCGTATCGGATGGTCTGTCGCACAGGCAGATGTGGGGCTTAGCCCATTGGGGCACTACCCCAGAGGGGTTATCTTAAATGGGGTGATCTGGGGTGTCCTAAAAAAGATCTGGTTGGATTGGAAGACTTCATATAGTGTGTTAAGTGGCTTTAAGGGTTGTGAAAGTAGCAGACCTATCCCTGATCCGCGAGGACCAGTGGGAGAGGGAGCCTTGAGAAATGGAGATGGTATGACAGGTATGTTTCCCTGGAAAATTCATAGATTGAAGTAACACATAAGATACTCATAGAGAGTGTTCTCCTGATCAACAGGCACCTGGTCCTAAACTGGGCTAGCATCCTTCAACTTCTCAGTGAGATTTCCAGCTTACAAGAATTGTCGTCCCAAGACCGTCACCGGGTACATTTTATTGACCTGTTTAGGACCAACTGAGCTGTGATATATATCAGCTCTAATGTTATTTGTGATTCCATCATGAGAGAAAGACAGTCCGTGTAAGCTCTTGGTTTTGACCTATACATCCTTAAAAGAGAAGGAATCTAAGGCGGGGGAAGGATTTCCCACTCCCCTCTTGACCTCAGAAATTATGATCTCGCTAGAACCAAGTAAGGGTTGTGTAAGGAAGTTCCAGGTGCTTAAAAAATTGTATGAATGGTGTGGACCAGGTGAACGACTGGTCTTGGCTGGCAGACTCACTGTGTGGGATGGATGAATGCAAGTCTGGGCAGTCCTCTTAACATAGAGACCAGGGATGGGTTGTTTCTGTCATGGAACACTAGAGGGCACATTCACCTGGTAACTAATGTGGCCAAGGTCTTCTTTTGAAAACATATGTAATCATAAGGAATCATCTCCTGACCGAAGACGTGGCTATAAATGATCCTGGCACTGGATGGATTTGTAGTCAGTGCCCAGGAAGCTAAACAAGGGGCATTTGGTCGCCAGTTTGGAGGCTTATTAAACCTGGTTTATTTAGGTAGAGAGATATCTATTGTTGACCCCAGAAATGTTTTGGGATTTTAGCGACCCATGTGAGTATATCGTCATCTTTATTACAAAACCTCCTAATATTGAACTTCTACTTGCACATGGGAATGGGTGATCTGGATAGTTTTATAAGTCAACTGACATTGAATGTAAATGAGGGGTATGATAATTGCCCAGGGGGAACATTTTCTTTTCGGGTGATTTGAATGCAGCCTGTCCGATGCCAGTCTCAGAATGGGAACCGTTTGCTATAAAATAGGGAAACTTTTGTATGGGCTTAAAAGGTGGAAATATCTGTGTGGTCTGGGTTTGTACATTCTTAATGGGTCCATCACGGGAGACAGTCCAGGAAACCATACTTGGTTTAATGGGGAGACATCTTCCATCCGGGACTATATGTTTGTAGTGATCACCCTTTTTTTAAAAATTCAACTGTCTTCAGATTATGTGTAAGGAATTTAGTGTTCACTGTGCTGTGTCTGCTTATTTTGAAGTTGGGAAACAATGTGTGAGTCAAGAATGTATAACTGTGGGTCTAAGGGTAAATCAGACAGGGAATAGTGTGTCATGGAACCCAGGTTCAGTGTCCCGTGTAAACGAGACGCTTGCAAATTATCTTGCTGCCTTGGCACAAGATCTGCTGTATGAGACCTTGTCCATGCCCAAGTATAGCGGCTTCTTAGTAGATCTTATTGAAGCTAGTGCAGTTGCAATAAAAGGTGTCCATCGAGGTGTGGGAATAAAGCATGTGCATACTTACAATGCCGAAGTGGCAGGGAAAAAGAGAGACATGAGACTGCAAATAAGAACTCTAAAAAAACAGGCAGAGCTCATTCAAATGTGTACCAGAATCAAACACGTGAAACAGAGTCATAGGAATGGGCTGAACGATAATCATGCCATCAGGTCCCAACGTGACGCAGAATCCATTCTTCAGGTTTTACGCAACAAAAATTCACAGGTGTTTTGGAAATGGTTAATGAGTCTGTAATCCTACCAGCCTCAGCTCAGATCAATGTGGTTTCTGAAGCAGACTGGGTATCCCGCTATCAGAAGTTACTTGAGCTACTAGGGACCCAGGGTATTCATGAATGTGTTCATGTCTCTCCAAAACGTAGAGGGTGGAGGTTTAGGGTGGGGAAGGAACACATTGAGGAAGTGATTATGAAGATCAGCACCTCACAAGGCGCAGTCCTGAAATAACTATCGTATTTCTTGTTTAAGGGGAGCCCCTCTGCGTGGGCTTCTACTCTGGCCACTCTGTTTAACCACGTGGGAGATTCCTATTCTTTCCCCAAATCACAGTCCACTGCGTTCAACGTACCCATATTCAAGAAGGGCCTGCGCTCAGATACGAAAATTACTGATAGCAATTCTCGACGCAGAGAGTAAGGTCTTTTCGGCCATACTGTTGGAACATCTGGAGAGTTGGCAAAGTGGTCTGGGAAGATTCAAAAGTGGCAGACAGGCTTTAGAAAGTTTGTGGGTACTTGGTGCTCGTGTCAAAATACATACTGAATCATGTTTGGTAGGGTAAATATGAATCAGTCTACGTGGCTGCTATTGAACTCTCTGCCGCCTTTGTTGAGGTAGATCGAAGGCAATTGTAGACAAAACTGGGAGCATGAGGCATTCCTGATGGTTTTATGCGCTTGTTAATTGGATTGCACGAGGGGTCGAACGTTCAGATAAGATTGGACCAAAGGGGGTCTTTATCTCACAATTTGGCTATTTAGAGGTGGCGGGCAGGGCGCTTGTTTAACATCTATCTATCCGACATTGGAGATTACCATGCAGAAAATTCATAGGCTTAAACCAATATGGCTGGCATATGCAGATGAATTGCTCTTGTTCGATTGTACACCAATCTGTTTGAAACAACTGCGCAGAGCATTTACAAAATATGCACAAGCGCACACCCTTGCAGTGAATTGGATCAAAACCAAGGTTTTGCTATGCACTAAAAATAAAGAAAGTACTGCATTTAACTGGAGGGTGGGTGGCGATCGTTTGGAGAGAGTAGAAAGCTTTACCTATATCTCCTTTCCTATTACAGCAAAAGTAAATAAGTCTCAAACAAAGGAATGGTTTAAAACATGTGTGATTACACTCTATAATCAATTAAGCAGGGAGGACTCCAGGTTTGAAAAGTTCTCGGTGATCCCCCATCTTGAAATGTAAAGAGGGGAAATTACTACCCAAGCTTTTGTATGGAATAGATATCCATGCGGCTTGGATTTTAGAGTTACTTTCATATTTGGAAGGTTTGATCTGGCAGCAAGTTCTTAGGGTTCCCAGCTCGGTACCTTTTGTAGCAGTAAGATATGAGCTGGGTTTATACTCGCTAAAATGTAGGGCGCAGTTCTTATCTCTTTTTTACAACATTTTAGTTTGTGTGAATAACTCCCTCTTTTCTGATTTAAAGAGTTTATTGGACGCACATGGGGACACCTTTATCAATGAATTCTCCAGCCATTGCTCCACCCTGCTCGATAGAGTAGGGTTATCTAGGGATGACAGTTGAACATCTTGGGTGAGTGAAGCAGGTTCTTTATCAAATTGATTTGGCCACTAATAGGGATGAGATGCACGGTTATGATTCCCTGAAACATTTGGCCCTCAACTGAAAATGACTGGGGGTCTTGGCTCTTTATCTAGCAATCTACACAGACAAAAGTTTAAGGCAGAGTTTAAGATTTAAATCGAACCTGGTTTTAACAAAGGAAGTCCAGGTGAGATAGGGTTTACTGCCACCAGCTCAGGCAGACTGTAGATTCTGTAGGGAAACTGGTCAGCAGGAGACATTGAAACATTTAGTTATATCTTGCCCGCCCATACAGGGGAAACGCATGACCTGCCTTAACAGAAATGCCAACTCTCTACTTATGGGTGAGAATGAGTTGGTCTGGCAGGATGGACTACCTCCTCTGTATTGGCAGTAACAGGCTTTTCAAGTCGCTAGAGTTGGACCACACTAAACTGGATGGAGTCGTTTAAGTCCCACGATTTTCCTAATTATGCACTGCACTTTTTCTTGGTCTTAGGAGATATTTTGAACTGGAGGCGGCACTCATTATATTAAACTGTTAATGACATGTATGTTATCTTTTATCTGACATTAGAATATGTTTTAAGGTTATTGTATTGTCTAGCATTTGAGGTTTTTATGTACATGTGTATATTTATGGATTATATGAAAGGAAAATGAAATGTATGAATGTTTGATTTTATTCCTATTTTATGTTTCTTGTTTATCTGATAAAAATGTTTTAAAGTCATTTTTAAAAATTACTTTAAAAAATTGATGTTCATCAAACAACAAATTGGTCTAATGGGATTTAAAGGCATTTTTGCATAAGGCGTTACGTTTGTTTTATTTTGGTGCTTAATTACTTTTTCATATCTTTTTGATTGTGGCTAATATGCAAACGAAATACAATACATGCAGCTTTAACCATAATGCATTGTGATGTACAAACTTCAACTGGTACTGAGACAAGGTAACCTGTTTGGCTCTGTTCTCCAAGGGGACAACCCAGGGCGCCATGTGCCTCTACCGATCCAGTAGATGATGTGCCCAGGGGCATTACAAAAAGGATCCATGGTCACACTACCTTAGTATGCCCCGCACGGCAGGGGAACAGTCACAACACCCATTTTTACATAGTCACTTCCCCAACTGAGAGAGCCTGAAGGTTTCCTTACGCATACCTAAAGCCTTGGTAAAGGGAAACAAAAGCTTCACTTGGTCCAAAGTTAATTTCATTCAAACCCTGCTAGTAACATGTTTCCTGATACTGTACAGTACAATCTGTAGTATATGGCAGTGACTTCAAAGCCCCTGTAGGATGCTGCGTGAGCTCGGGAGACCCCCGCTTCATACGGTATTACAACTTCACAGTGGTCTGACCAAGGGTTTAGCTGCATGTGAGCTCTGGAGACCCAGACTTGATACAATGGGCCTCATTCCGAGTATGGCGGTAAGGGATAGCGGCCACCGGTAACGAGACCGGTGGCGGTATTCCCTTACCGCCATACTCCGAGTTCCCTCTGCGCCCTCGCCCTTAACGCCTGCTTTGAGCAGGTGTTAAAGTTGAGGGCGCAAAGGGGCCTCCAAGCCAATAATGGTGACCGTAATGAACGGTCACCGTTATTTGCATCTTCCCCATTCCCATTGAGCCCTATGGGGGCTCATTTGGGAATGGGGAAGAGCCTTGGTGAATGGGGAATTACCGCCGCGCCAACCTTGGAATGGGGCGGTGATTCCGCCATCCACCAAGGCGCTGCCGTTCCGGGTACGGCGTCAACCAAGGCGTTAATAGCGCCATTGGTTAGTGCCGTACTCGGAATGAGGCCCAATGTTGAAAGCTCCCAGTCACAAATTACAATTACAGGCTGTCAGGATGGGAGACTCTTCCTGCCACTCTACAAGGCTTCACCATTGTTATTCCTGTCTGGGAGATGTGAGAAAACTGAAGGTGTCTCACCCGCTAGTCCCCGGGGATTTGTCATCCAAGTGGCCAGGACACGGACATAACTTTTGGATCCAGTTCCTGGGGGTGGACCAGTGCAGGAGGATCACCTGGGAGTGGAAGTGGGACACCGAATGGGGAGACACATTTACCTCATCCTAGCAGGTAGGATACGTAGGGACACAACCCCCTTTTCCGACACAAACGCTTTCATACGGACAACTCATTGTGATGGAAAACAGACTAACCCCCGAGCCGTATACCCGACATGTCCGACTACAATGGCCAGGCAGGGTCAGGCAATTACTGATCATTGCACACAACTGACTTCCCTCACACTTCACCACACGCATAAAAGGCAGAGCACAAAAGCACACTCTGAGCAAGGAAAAGCACACGAGGAAGCAGCAGTTCCAAGATGGCAATTTAATATGAGGTGGAAGACGAGACCGAAGAGGATTGAATGGAGGGAAGTGCCCTTGACCTTTTCACTGAAAGACTGTATCTTTCATGAGCCTTCGAGAATAGGAAACGTAAGACCTGTAATCAAAGCTGAAGAATCCTGCATTGTGTGTTGGAGGTACCCGGTGCTCTCCCGCGTCGATAGACGAGGAAGGAAGAGATGTTTGCCGCTGTGGTACTGTCCTTTGTTCCTACAACAAAGCAGCAGCAGTGAAGTCAGCACAGCCAGGGAGTTGGGGAGACTGATACCAGACCAGTCTGTCTGGAAAACAAGGTTCCAAGTGGCAACATTTTATAAAAAAACTTAAAGAGAACATGATGAGTGACTGAACTTTGAAGTTAAGATACGATACCGCAGACAGAGTGGTCCGGCATCACATGGGTGCTCATTTGAAAGTCTCTGTTAGGTATCCAACTTAAAGATAACAAACGTTAAAAGAAAAGGAATTGGGAAATCGAAGTGGTCCTGCAATGGGTCAAGCCAAACCCTGTGCACATTCGAAAGTCTTCGATGCTTGATGTAAAATTGACATTGGTCCGCGCCCATCTGAGGGAGACCAATTGTGTTAAATGGATCTGGAGCCCAACTGTTGGGATCCGGGGTGAACTGCGAGTCACCTGAAAAAGGAATATCCTACGAACATTGTATAGAAGGGATCTGAGCCCAGGTGAGGGGGATCCAGGGCTAATAGTGAATCACCAATAGTGAATACTAGTGAGAATCTAAAGAGGAAAGGAGCTTGTTGTTTATTTGGTTACATCGGGCCCTCGAGGTGAAGAGACTTTGAGAGCAAGGAGACTTGTGCATCGAAGGCCCTGATGCTATTGCTTGAACTGTATACGCGTGCAAAAAAAGCCAGAGATTGTGCCACGCTCGAGTGAACCGCCTTGTCCCATGCTGAAAACGTGGGGAAGGGAGGCGAACGGCCTGAACATCCTGACATATCATTTTGAACATTTCTTTCTTTTTCATAACCTTGTTTACCACACTATTTGTATTTAGAAATAAGGATTGGCAATTGTTTTTGGTTTTTTAGCATAGGCCATTTTATTTTGACAAGACACGACTAAGACTGCATTATTATTATTTGATGGTCGTAGCTTGCTCCCAACTGTAGATTTAGGATTAGATAGGCATTTGTCATACCCTTATTTGAAGTTCAATAAACACCCTTGAACTGTGGCCACTTGTGTCTGTCTTACTGTTGATGACATGCCTTCCTTACAGAGACTGCATAGATGTGTATTTAATCAGCATTGAATCCTAGGTTGTAGAATGTATAGGTCATGAATGTATAGGTTGAAATAGGATTGAAGATCAACATCTTTGGAGGCATTCCTCCTATTCAGCCACTTGTATTGCAGTGTCCCTCAGAGTTAATTACCGGACCATTAAATCAAACAAGTTAAGAGCACAAAGTCTCTGTGGGAAAGTTAAGTCTAGTTCGAGATCAAGAAGCCAAGTAATGGCTGCCATTTAACATTACATGCTTTCCGGGTTCCATTCAGATCTCCAGTAGGTTTCTCCAATGCCAGCCAGTGCCACAGTTTTGTACCACCAGAGATTAATATGAGGTGCATCAAATTTGTACCACATCACTCTAATCACTAGTTCAGAAGCCAGTAACATAGTTGTAACATTTTTCCCTATTAGTGAGTTTAAGAGGTAGAGCTCTTTAACCCGTAGCCCAAGTAAACTCACCCCTGGATCATATGGAAATTTTCAAAATATTTATATTTGCATTTCTTCAAACATGTACATCGGGACTCAACATTGTCCCCTTCAATCCCCCCCTCCCCAATCTCCTCCCTCCCACCGGTTTTAACGTCTTTGCATTGTTCCAGCAACCCTTTGATGCGTATTCTTAGCCTGTGAACATGTCTAGAATACGGATATTGTGGGGGCACCATTGCAGCATGTAATCACTTTTCAGGAAGTCTATGGCGTCGCCCCAGTCCGTGGCGAACCTCTGTCTGTCTCCTTGTATATTATATGTGATCCTCTCCATTGCTACGTAGGTCCAGATCCTGTGTAGCCACTCCTGCGTGATTGGAGGAGACCTTTGTTTCCATTTTTGTGCTATGGCTAGCCACGCTGCGATGAGGGAGTCCATAAAGTTTCGTTTTTGTGTCCTTGTGAGGGATTTGTCTCGGGGGGCCCACATGCCGCACATCCATACTTCTTCACCTAGGTTAGCTGTACCCTTGAAGATTTCCTGCATCTGAGTTTTCACATCCCCCCAGAATTGTTGCAGTTCCTTGCAGTCCCACCATATGTGTCTTCAATTTCCCATGGAATCGCACCCACTCCAGCATTTCCCTTGTGTTGTTGGGAACATTTTGTGGATTCTCTCTGGCGTATAGTGCCATTGAATCATCACTTTGGTCCAGGCTTCCCTCGTTTGTATTGCCCTTGTCCATTTCGGGATTATTTGCCAAGTGTAATTCCATTCATCCCTCGTTATTTGTTTTCCTAGTGTTTTCTCCCATTTGTTCATGTACTGCCAGGTGATGTTTTCTTCTTAGGCATTTAAAAACTTGTACAGAGAGGAGACAAATTTCTTTTCACCCGTTTGAGGAGTCATATATGTCTCGAATGGGGTGAGGTCCCTTGTCAATGCCTCTGTCATTCTTGGCGTTGTGAGCCAGTGGTGGAGCTGCTCGTACTGGTATCTGTCCCTATCAGTGAGGCCTAGTAGTTCCTGGCATTCTATAAAGGTCCTGATCCGATGTCCCTCCTGCATATCTCCCACTTTTGTACAGTCCGCCTCACGCCATTTTTGAAAAGATCCTTTTAGCATTCCTGGGGGGAAATCTGGGTTATCGAAAATTGGCATAAAAGGTGCAGGATCTGTCGTGAGGATTTCCTTCTTGGTTGCTCTGTTCCATACTTCCATGGTGGTACTCATTACTTCGCTTAGTTTGATGTTTCTATGTCGATGTTCGAGTTTCCTCCAGAGGAGGTGGCGCAGATTTGATCTTGCGACTGCTCTGTCCTGTGCCTCCCACCATTTCTCTGAGGTGTCCGTGATCCATTCCTGTATGACCCAGAGTTGTGCCGCCTCGTAGTACTTCTTGAAGTGGGGGAGTGCCATACCTCCATCCTGTTTGTGTGCTGTAAGCGCCTGTTGCGACAATCTCAGAGTTTTATTTTGCCATATGTATTTGGTGATTGTATTGGAGAGTGTCTTGAAAAACACCGGCGGAATCCGGATGGGGAGGGCTTGGAAATGGTACAGCAGTCTGGGTAGGCTCGTCATTTTGATGACTGTTATTCTGCCCCACCATGAGATTTACAGCGGGTTCCATCTATTTAAATCGCTTTTTACGTCTTCAAAGAGTTTGGGGTAGTTTCCTTTGTAGAGGTTTTTGATCTGTGGTGTTAGCATTACTCCCAGATATTTCACACCTTCTTCGGCTGTTTGTAGTTGTAGGTTTCTTGTCGTTTTGTATATTTCATCTTTGTCTCCTGCCAGGGCCATTACCGACGATTTCTGCTGATTTATTTTCAGCCCCGAGATCTTCCCGTAGTTGTCTATCTGCTGGATGAGGCGGGGGAGCGTGTTGCATGGGTCTGCCATGGTCATCAACATATTATCCGCATATGCCGCCGTCTTGTGCATATGTACTCCCATTTCTATGCCCCTTACGTCTGGGGCTGCTCTGATCTTTGCTAGGAGGGGTTCTAGGAAGATTGCGTGGAGTAGAGGGGATAGTGGGCATCCTTGTTTTGTGCCCCTTCCTATTTTGATGGGCTCCGATAGTTCCCCGTTAACTGCAATCCTAGCCATCGGAGAGTTGTAATTGGCCCTAATCATGTTTATGAAGTCCTTTCCCATGGCCATTTTCCATAGTGTAGCAAATAATATAGTCCATTCTACCCGGTCAAATGCTTTTTCGGCATCTAACGAGATTATTGCCGAAGGGATTTCCATGATTCCCGTCTTCTCTATGAGGTGTACTATTCGTCGAATATTTTCGTGGGTTTTCCTGTTTGGGATGAATCCGGATTGTTCTTGATGAATTAACTTGGGGAGCAGGGGAGCTAGTCTGTTGGCGATTACCTTTGTATAGAGTTTGGCATCAACATTGATAAGGGAAATTGGGCGGTATGAGCCTGGTTTTTCTGGATCCTTCCCCTTTTTGTGGAAGACTAATGTCTTTGCTTCATTCATGGACGCAGCGATGTTATTTGTTGCCTTGAAAGTGTTGAATAGAGTGGTTAAATAGGGAGTTATATGTTTTATAGAACACGGCGGTGAAGCCGTCTGGGCCCGGTGCTTTATTCTTCGGGAGGTCCCGTATTGCCCTCGCCACCTCCTCTGTAGTAATCGGTTCGTCGAGGGCCTCTATTTCTGTTTGTGATACTGTTGGGAGAGATACCTCTGATAGGAATGCCTCCTGGGCCTCTGTGCTCGGGCGTTGGGAGGTGTACAGGTTCTGGTAGTAATCTCTGAATATTTCTTTGATGTCTTTGATTGTGTTTTCTTAGCTGCTTAGCCGTCTATCAGATATTTCACCGTCTGCTCTTGCTGTCTGCCTTTTAATTGTCGTGCTAGTAGTTTATCTGCTTATTTGATTTCATCGCGTACCAGTGTTTTGTATGCAGTAGTTGCGTCTCGGCTCTTTTGGTCCTTATCAGGTCTATGTGGCTCTGGATGTGTCTGTATGCTCTCTTTATCTTCCTGGAGGTATTCTTGGTCATTTCTTCTCTTATTTCTTCCAGTTTTTTCCCCAGTTCATCTTCCCATTTGTATGAGAGTTTATCTTTTTGTGCTTTCAACGATATAATTCGGCCTCTTATCACTGCCTTGAAGGCTTCCCATGTGGTGCTTGGGGGGACGTCCGGAGTAACGTTGTGTTCAAAGTATTCCTCTTTCTTTACTCTGATTGATTCTCTAGCCACTGTGTCTTGCAATATTTCTCTAGGTAGCGTCCAACGCCATAGTCCCGATGGTTTTCGCAGTTTGGGAAGGGTGATCCATAGTGGTGCGTGATCTGAGAAAGATATTATGCCTTTTTCTATGTCCTGTATATCTCCGACTAGTGTTCCGGTAGCCCATATGTAGTTGATCCTGGAGCTTGAATCATGTACGTGTGAGTGATAAGTATATCCTTTGGTCGAGCCTCTGAGTCTTCTCCATACATCCTCTAGTGCCAGGTTCTGCATTGCTTGTTTAAGCGTTGGTGATGGGGTGCCCTGTTGGGAGTTTTAGGGATTCGATCGGTCTTCTATTAGGTTCCAAGTCAGGTTGAAGTCGCCAGACAGGATCACTTCTCCTTCCGCGAAGCTTTCCAATTTGTTGACCGTGTCTTTGATAAATCCTTCCTGACCCGTATTTGGGGCGTATAGGGTAGCAATGGTTAATTTGCGATTGTCTATCTGGGTCTTAACAAAGACGAAGCGGGCGTTTTTATCCGTTACTGTTGCTATGATTCTGACCTGAAGATGGTTCGCGAATGCAAAGAGTACTCCTTTCTTTTTCTCCTCGTCGTTGGATTGTATGATTTGTTTGTAACCCCTAATTTGGAGTTGATTCTTTCTCTTCTTCTGAATGTGCATTTCTTGGAGTGAAATTATGTCGAACTTCTCTCTGTGTAGGGAGTGTTCAGTTTATTTCCTCTTCACTGGCGTGTTCAGCCCCCTGATGTTGTATGTTAAAATTTTCAGCCCCATTCTTTCGTGTGTGTCTGTAGCTTCTTCGTGGGACTATCCTGTGGGTTACTGTGGAATGCATCAGAACCGGTGGTTAAGTCTTTTCCCCTCCCAACTTTCCCCTGAACTCCCTCCCCTCCCCCCCTTTCTATCCCCCCCAACTTTGTCCCTGTGGAGGGCCCTGAGCCCTATGGTTGCTCCGGCGTAGCGCCTTTGCTCCAGGCCCTCTAACTTCTCAGGGTAACTGTTCGCAGCTGCTTCTAAACCCTGCTTGTGGTACAGATTCCTCGGCGGTCCCGGGGCTCTGCCGCGCATTCCGATAGGCACCTGCCCTGGCTAGATTGCCTGTGTCTACGTTGCCTTTCTCTCCGATCTTACGATAAAGTTATTTTTCTGGGATAGCATGTTTCACTCCGGGTTGCGTGATTGGAGTCTTGTTTTTCTTTTCTCCGTTTGCCATCCCTTCGGCTGTCTTCGTTGTTTTTGGGGTTCCCTCATTTTTGTGAGCTCTGACTCTTGTTCGTGGCATCCCAGGATCTTGAGGCCCTCTTCGCATGTGGTGATTCGATGTTGTCTCTCTTCCCACGTGATTAAGAGGCCGAAGGGGAATGTCCATTTATAGTGGATTTGTTTTTCGGTTAGGATTTTGGTAAGCTGGTTCATTTCTCTTCTCTTTCTGAGCATGGATTGTGCTAAGTCCTGGAACAGCAGGATTTCTTTGCTGTTCATTCTTATTTGTTCTAGCGTCCTAGCCTTCCTCAAGATTTGTTCCTTTTGTGTGTAGAGTGTCATGGCCACTGGGATGTCTCTTGGGCGGGATCCGGGGTCCCCTGCTCTCCGAGGGCCTACTCTGTGTATTCCATCGATGTGAATATCTTCCCCTGGGTCGTCCTTCAGAATGTCTTGGAAAACTTGTACTGCAATGCGAAGGTCTTTATCCTCTACTGTCTCCGGCATATTTTTGATGCGTATATTTGATCTCCTAGATATATTTTCCAAATCTTCACATTGTGATTCCAGTTCCAACGCCAGGCGTGCAAGTCGGTCTTGTGCTTCAGCTTGTTGGAGAGACTCCTCGTCCAAGTTCTGGACCGTCCTTTCCAGGTTGTCAGTCCTCTCCTCCAGGGATTCAATGTCTTTCTTTAGTTCCTGGACTGCCTGTTTCAGTTCTCCCTTCATGTTGTCAAATTGCGACTGTGTTGAGGCCTTGAACTGGTCTTGAAATTCCTTAAACCAGGATTTCATGTCGTCTCTTGAGACCATATCTATGTCTTCGTTTCGCTCTATAGGGTCTCCCCCTTTATTTTTTTGTTTATGCGTTTGCTTTGGCGTTGCGCTTCCAATTCCTCAGATATGGGTCAGATCCTGGACCTGTTTTGCTCCGCTTTTGTTAGTCGCCTTAGCCTGAGACCCCACCCTCGTCCTGTCTTTGGACATGTGCATTTGTCCTTGCCGGCACACTTCTTAGCGTTGTGTCGACTCGTCTTCTCCCCGATTCCTGATTGGGCCTCTCCGTTTCTTGCGGGTTGTAGCGATATAAGTCCCTTTTCTTGTTTCTTGTGTCTTATAAGGATTCTGCCCCCGGGTTCGGGTCTCGCTGTTTTAGTATTGTTACGTTTGCCTGGGGATCTGCCCCGCGAGGGACTGTTCGGCACCCCCCTTGGTTCGATTTGGCGGTAGTGGGGAGAGGCCTCCTCCCTATTTCTATATATGTGGGGGGATACCGTGTCTCTGTTTCTTCTGGGGAGGGGGAGCACCGGTCTCCTATTTTCGGTCCCTTTTAGTTTCAGGGGGGGGCACCCCTCGCCTCTTACCCCGGAGTGCCGGGGCAGCTTTGCTGTCCGTGTCTGGGGGGGCGGCTCCCTCCCCGCTTGTCCCCGGTGCTCCACCCCGCCTCGTACCTGGTTTAGTGGCTCCGGAAGGACCGCTGGGTTCCTCTGGGCTCGTTCAGCTGTTCCCCGCTGCTCGCTTCTGGGATTTCTCTTGCGCGCCGGTCGGGCTTGTGGCTCCTCTCGCCCTGTCGTCCTCTTCTTCCGTGCGGCCTCTCCCCCGGCCGGTCCTCCTCTCGCCTGGGGCTGCGCGGTCTCTGGATTCTGCCTGCTTAGCTCTTCCGGCGTCTCGTCGGGGCGGGGTCCTCTACCTTGGCTCTCGTCTCTCCGCCAGATCTCTCCCCGGGGGGGGTCCGGGTGCTGTTCCGAGGGGGCCTCGCGCCCCTGCTGGTTCGGGATCTCTGCTCTGTCGGGGCCTCAGCACCGGCGGGTAGGCTATCCCGGGTCGAATTCTGGGTTCCACTCCGTCGCTTCTGAGGTGAATGCTTCGGAGGTGTTTCTCTCCCTCTCCTTCTCCCGTGGGAGGTAGGCGAGTCTTGGAGGGCTCGGCGACTGCTTTATTTTGTTTCTTTATTGTCGCGGCCTGAGCTGGGGGGCAGAGCTATGCTCACGCACGTCTGCCCGGCTCGGCCGCCATCTTGGATATCATCATATGGCAATTTGACATCTTCTACATTAGGAATATAGTTAATACTTCTTCCCAGAGTACCTTCAATTTAGGGCAGACCTACCAGATTTATAGTAACAAGCGCTCAACCCCACATTGGTGGCATAAAACAACCTGGAAACTGATAATTCATACATTTAAGACTCTGGAGGCAGGGGGCATGTAGCAGCAAGGCTGCAAATTGAAAGCAAATTTTTTTTCATCATTTACATTTTATTGAAGCATAACATGGGTCAGTACCACAGTCCATATTGCTGCATACAGTGTCTACAGCAAAGGCATAAAATTCACCATTATAGTATGCACAACATCGTACACATTCCATCGGTCCTTACATCCAGATATAACCTATTATATCATAATTAGGAAATGGAAAAGGAAGAAGGAGGGATAGAGATAAAAAGACAACCAAATACAAGAAACAAAAATGAAATCAAAATCTAAATAAAATTTAAGTAGTTGGTTCATTGTGGAGGCCACCCGCGATCAAACCCGGAGTGTGGGGATCATGTAAGCGAGAAAGATGTCATCTCATGAGGTTTATGATGTATCCCTGGGTGATCGTGTCGACTTAAAATTTAATCAGGGGGCCCCATTCCACCAGGTACTATGCCATCCTTCCTGTAAGCGTTGCATCTATCTTACACATGACTGCAACAAACCATATTCGTGACCACCACTCCTTTATATCAGTTGTCGTGGAGGAGTTCCAGTTTTTCACAATGACCAATCTTGCTGATACCAAGAAATAGGTTATCAATTTCGAAGTCTTGGCCCAAGCATATAGTGACCCTGAGGGTCTTCATCTCCCAGCAGTAATACTAATGGATCAGCAACCGGATCAACCCCAGTTACCTTCTTAACCTGGGCTAGAAAGGTCCACCGAAAATGGATAAAGGTTCCAGCGGTCCCCAAGCACCTCTGGCACCTGGGGGAATGTGTTGTGTTCATTTTATGTAATCGATCAGGGGTGAGATACCAACAGAGCAGTAGTTCAAATCTGTTCTCCTGAAGCTGGACCGATCTAGATATTTCATAGCCCTCGTCTAAATGTTATACCAGGACCAGCCGTCTATCGGCATCGCTCTATCCTTTTCCCATTTGGGCATGCATGTGTGGGGAGTGGGGGGGTTTGAAACCTGCTAGCATTAAGAACCTTATATAGAGAGGAAACCTTGCCTGCAGGGGGATCCACAAAAAATAAATCCTCAAATTGTGATGTATTCCTTTTAGCCTGGTTCGCTATTTTTGACCCAGCCACCCAGTGTCTAAGCTGAATTTAGCCATACTTATCGGTGGCGCTCACTAGGAAGGTTTGCTTTCATTGATCAAAGGACAAGGGTTGTTCATTCTCAAATAGTTGTCCCAACCGTGATAGCCCCCTCTGATAGCCCCCCACCCAATCCAATGAGTGGATCTCCCTGTATCACGCACTGGCGGGAAATCCCAGTTGTTCCATATACCTATCAGAGGTGAAGAGAAAGAGGTTGTTGCATACCTGTGGGCGTTCTTATCCCAATAATCAAACATAGTTCTATACGGCGGGGACCCACACCCCTCACGCTTCCTCACCTGGGGAGACCGCCAGCACCACTCATGCAAGGGAGCCACTAATTTATCATGATCAATTTCGATCCAGTACTTAGGGTTAAGTACAGCAGCTTGACTTTCCATCAGCAGAGCTAGTAAGGCAGCATAAAGGTAGCTTTCAATATGCATAACCGCTAAAACCTCCCTTATCCTATGATGTTATTAGCGTATGCCTGGCCACCCTGGGAAACATCCTAGCCCAGATAAATCTAAAAACATGGGACTGAAGGTCCTTAAGCGTCGCCCTTGGGATCCATATTAGCAACTCCTGAAAGGCAAATACCAAGTGGGGTAGCAACGTCATTTTAATTGTCGTCATTCATCCCAGTCAAGAGATTTCAGATTTTTCTCATCTTGACAAATCCTGCTTAGCCGAAGCAATGAGCACGGGAATATTGGCAGCATACAGTTGGTCATATCTGGGATCAAGATGGATAGCAAAGTTCTGCAGGGAACTCGATGCCCATGAAAATTAAAATGTATTCTATAACTGGTTAACAATCTCTCGTGACTCGGAAATGTTAAATATGGTATATGATTTGATATGAAATTTTTAAGTGTTTCAAGGTGCAACGAGGCAAGGAAGGGGGCACAGACGGAGGACAGAGACAGCGATCTTACTAGGCCAAGTGATAAAGAGATCGCGCAATGTGGTGAGTGAGAGGTGCCAAGTATTGGTTGAACAGCCAGGGAGAGAGGTTAGACCCCTGTGGAACACCAGAGGTAGAGCGTGAGATAGAGGAAAGGAAGGACCCAAGCTGCACCTGCGAGGGTCAATCAGAGAGGAACGAGGTCAGCCAGGCGAGGGTCTAATCGGTGATACCCAGGTTATCACGGAGAGGATTGAGCAGGATGGCGTGGTTGACTGTGTCAAAGGCAGAAGAGAGATTGAGTAAAATGACGACAGAGGGGAGATTAGAATCAAAGGAGGGGAAAAGTGCCAGGGGAAAGGGGAGGAGCAGTGCTGTACATGGGATCAAAACAATAACAAGAAGTGTGGCCAGCAGGTGGCAGATGCAAGGGTAAATGCAGACAGCAGGTGTCCAAAAGTGCAGGTAGGGGGACTGTAGGGTTACAGATACAGACCCAAGTGCATGGGTTGCCAGGAGGCAGTGTGGGTGTGCAACTGGGTGGACAGGGACCTGGGCTCGAAAGCAGAGGGTAGCTAGGTGACCAGTGAAGTATCACACAGGAAATCAGCAGGGGAGAGGAAGAGAGAGAAGGCTGAAGCAAAGAGGAAAGTCTTGCGGTGCTGCCGGAACCGGAGATGGTTCTCCTCAAGTTTCAGAAAGGCAGGACGGCTGTTCCAAAGGGAGGCCCCAGCCAAAGAAAGAGATCTACCACCAACTCATTGCTTGGAGAAGCGACTGACCCTGAGGGAGTTGGAGGTGGAGAAGCAAAGAGCTTGAGTAGTAAGGTATTTACGAAGAGAGAGTTGGAGGTATTGAGGGCCCAGGCCCCGGACGGCCTTGTGGACAATGCAGAGGGTCTTGAACTTAATCCGTGCAGCCACTGGGAGCCAATGCAGAGATTTCAGTGCTGGAGAGATACGATCCCTGGGCATGAGGCCAAGAACAAGTCTTGCAGTCCTGTTCTGGTTGAGTTGCAGAGCTCTAGAGACAGTGAGCTTCTGGGGGTAAGAGAGGAAAGGAGGAATACCTCTGAAGAGGTGCAGTTGGTAGTTTGACTTCTTAAAGACATCAGAAATGTGAGGAGAAAAGGAGAGTGTGGAGTCAAAGATGACCCAGAGGTTCTTAGCCTCACAGGTGGGAGCAGGAAGAGGGCCAAGGGAGGCCGGCCAGAGAGTGACGGGAAAGGAGGGTGCAGGTGTGCTGATGAGGAGAATCTCTGTCTTACTGGCATTAAGGCAGAGATCGTTGGCGGCACACCACTCCTGGATAGCGGACAGACAGTCATAGATGAGAGAAGGAGAAGGGGTGGCAGAGGGGAGCCTAAAAACGAGCTAGTGTCATCCGCATAGCACTGAAAGTGGGAGCAGAGAGCAGCAATGCGGTGGGTGAGAGGTGCCAGGTATTTGTTGAACAGCCAGCGAGAGAGGTTAGACCCCTGTGGAACACCAGAGGTAGAGCGTGAGATAGAGGAAAGGAAGGACCCAAGCTGCACCTGGGAGGGTCAATCCGAGAGGAACGAGGTCAGCCAGGCCAGGGCCTAATCAGTGATACCCAGGTTATCACGGAGAGGATTGGCAGGATGGCATGGTTGACCGTGTCAAAGGCAGAAGAGAGATTGAGCAAAATGATGACAGAGGGGAGATTAGGATCAAGCTTAGAGAGCAGGTTTTCACAGATGTTCAGAGAGCAGCTTCCGTGCTACTGGCTGCTCTGAAGCCTGACTGATGGTCATGGAGACAAACAACAGATTCAGTGTGAAGATTAAGCTGGGAGATTTTCCAGGAGTTTGCCCAGTATTTATATAATTCATTTTGAACCCTGAAACATCGCAGAATCGTTCTAGTCGGTATACTATGAGGTATCGAGTCTCGGGTCTTACCTCATGATGATCATCAGCATATAACGCTAGTTTATGTTGATATTCCTCGATCTCCACCCCATGAACATCTCCCGCCGAGCGGACCAAACACGCCAAAGGTTCCATGGAAAGGGCAAATAAAGGGGATAGTGGACAACCCCGACGAGTACCATTCAGCATGATCCGGGCAGAAGGGAGCACAAATTTGGCCATTACCACTTTAAGGAATGTTGGCCCGAATCCAAATCCCGAATCCAAATCCCTGTAGAACCCTAGATAAGTAAGCCCAGTCAATCTGGTCAAATGCGTTCTCTGCATCGACTGAGAGGACCGTCTTCTCCTTCTGATATTGCTGTGCTCAGATGAAACAATTTAAACATAATTCTTCGTTCACACCCCTAGTGCACATAATGTCCAACAAGTGAATCCAAAACATTTTTCTCTACAATGAAGATATCAATTGTCTGGCAAATGTTGTCATGAGTCTGAAGTCATGGGTCAAATCCAGTTTGGGGGCCGGTGTTGCGCTGCTGTAAAGATGGCCACCACCTGAGAGAGCTCACTCTCAGCAACGCAGAAAATCCTACATATCCTGCTCCAATCTCTCTGCCCATTCATATAAGTGCCAGCACGAGTTCTGTGACATCGTGGTGCACATCCTGATATAATCAGTTCACTTCCTACCTGCCTGCATCCGCATACAAGCCCTAGCAGCCCTCAGCCCGTGGGACGCGGTTCAGCATTGAGCTCCTCGCCTCTGGAGCATGCGACTTGTGACTGGGCTCCAGCTCACTGCAGGCGAGCCCACCTGCCCTTCGGCGGCCCACCCCCCAGGACGGCCGCGGCCTTGGTGTGTCTTTGTTGACGACCTGGGAGAAAATTCCAGTGGAGAGGAAAGGACACCCCCCCCCCCATGGATTGCCATGGGTGTAAGCGCTATGGTTTGGGGCCTGTGACTTTCGGACCACTCCCCGGTCCTTGCAGTTATTCCAGTCCGAGCATCGCAGCGCCACCTACCGCGGTAGTGCTTCCGCCCCACTGCCCTCGAAGATGCAGTCCTCTGTGAAGGGGTACGGGACGACATTGTAGAATTGTTTCATATCAACGCCGGTTGTGTACCGGATCCATGGACAGTCTGGGACAGACAGTCACTAGGGGTTACTGTATATCCAGAGAGGGTGGGCTCCTCAAGTCCCTGAGGGCGTCTCTTACTAGGCTGGGAGCTGAGATAAGAGATTTGGAAAACGATCAAACCCTGGGCTCAGACTCAAGGGTTGCCGGGAAGGTAGGGGAGGACAAGCGTCATGAATTCACAGAGACGGCACAAAGGGAGGACACATTTTTGGGGGATCCCGCTCTAGCGACCAACTATGCCGAGGGTGGCACACCCAGTCGCACCGTCGCCTGGGCGATACGGAAGGAAAGGACTCAGGGCAGCATATTGGAGATAGCAGACCCTAATGGGGATCTACACTGAGCCACTACTGAAATCAATAAGACGTTCCAGGACTATTATAGTCAGCTATATTCGTCCCAATCATTGGCATCTTTAGAGGACATTAGACTATACCTGGACCGGGTCACCCTGGGTTGTTAAGACTCCGTTCTGGCAGACCTACTGAATGCCCCACTCACCCCGGAAGAAATATGCAAGGTGATTCAAGACCTCCCCAGCGGTAAGGCCCCAGGTCAAGACGGCATCACCACTACGTTTTAAAAGGAATATGCAGGGATTCTCGCCTCTCACCTTTGCAGTATGCTAGAAGCATCCCTGTCCGCAGGCCTCCTCCCGGAATCCACCAGGACAGCTGTAATTACCGGGGCTGCTTCCCGGGACCTCAGTCCGTGGTGGGACAGTAGTGTTTTCTCCGCTTCTGGGCTAACGGATCTGGCCAGTTACACTGCAGCTCATCTTAGGGCACAGTGGGGCACAGCAGCAAGACACCCACGAAGCTTGTCACCACAGCGAGGCGATACGGGTACTGCGTAGGCTCGGGTTGAGGCGGACTCTCTTAATTCCAGATCTAGGAATGCTAGGTGTACGAAACTCTGCAGGAGAATGCCTTCTACCAAGAGCTTACAGTTCCAAAATTCTCAAGTTGAAACTCGAGACAGCGGCAGTTCCAAAGCAAAGGTCCCATACAAGCTGGACAGTTCACTGGGCAGTCCAGGAACACTTCCGAAGAGGCTTGTTTGCAGGTTAAGCAGGAGGTGCCGAGAGTAGCTAGTCCCACTACTGCAACGGGCCGAAGCGCCCTTGCAGGCCTTCTGTGATTGATGCGAAACAGGGTCCCTGATGGGACAACAGCGAGGTCAGGGTGCCAAACCTTCCAGCGGGTCACCAGCAGTTCCACGGATCTGCTTCTACCATTCAGGATACTTGACTCCTATACTAAGTTTAGTGTGAACTCAGAATATCGACCTGGAATAGGTCTAGAGTGCTTTCTCTTATCTGAAATCTCCTTCGCACCAAAACGAAGAGAAACCAATAGGAGATCTGCTCACATTCAACCATTCCAGATGTGGACCAGTCACGGACCACGGTGGTCCCAGTCATCCCAGCACACCAGACATCCTGGCACCCAGGATGTGTATTGGAACTAGACACACACACAGGGCATGCAGAAGCCCGCGAAAACTTCAGTTTGCGGGGGGGGGGTCTGTATGGACAAATAAGGAATTTCCGAGGTCTGCTCGACCTGGGTAAGGCAAATGGACAAAATGACCAAAGGACAGAACAAAGGACCTCATGGCATGGCCATTTTAGGCACTAGCCACTGTCCAGGGCCAAACGTGGTAAACGCGGTTTGGACCATTGAAAAGAGTCAAAAATGCTTTAAAAGTAACTGCTGCCAACAAATCTGTCCTGGTCCTGGACACACTTGTACATTCACCAAAAATCCTTTGATGGTGTCTTGGGCCTTAAAAATGAAAAAGAGAACCCAGCGCACTGTACTGGAAGAGACATTGTGCATTGATAAAATGTTGCCAAGAAATGGCAACAAAGTGAAAGACTAAGGGAAACAAAGTCTCGCAGTGCTGACAGTCTGAAGGGCATGTCAGTTTCCCCTTAACAGGATGAGCAAAAGCCCAGCGGAGTATAGCAGGCTTGGCCCCGCTGGTAAAAGTCAGGCTAGGATGGTCAGACAAACGTAAAAAGTTGGGGGGTTCACAACTGGAGGGAAAATTACCCATAAATGGAAATCTTTCCTAAACCCCTCTCCTCCCAGACCAAGGACAGGGGGAACTAATCCACCCCTGGATGAGCTTCTTTGTTCAGGTCGGTTAATATTCTGGACAACCCATCAGCATTGCTATGTTGGACAACTGGCCTGTGCTCAATGGTGAAGTCAATCCCTTGCAGGCTTATGGACCACCTAGCAACTTTGGATTGTCTCCCTTCATGTTCATGAGCCACTTTAAGGGATCATGGTCAGTTTGCACAGTGGAGTGGGCCCCATAGAGGTAGGGCCTCAACTTCCTTAGAGTCCACACAACAGAGAAACATTCTTTCTCTACTGTTGACCATCTGAGTTCTCTGTCCTTAAGCTGGCGACTAATGAAGCCAATAGGGTTCCTTGCCTTTCGAATGGATTGTGTCCTCCCACATATTCCTCATCTTAGATATCCGTATCTTAGAGCTTTCCTGCTTTGGAATGTTTTTTTCACCAGAGGGTTATTTATTTCATCATCAATGTCCCTCGAGGGCTGCCGTCGAGGATCGACATCATCCGTAGTATAAAAGGCTTAGGAATACGTGGGAGGAACATCCAATCGAAAGAACATTACAGTTGGTAAGTAACTTGTTCTGCTCATCTACCTGTGATAATACAGCACCTATCCCAGTTTCAGAGGCATCTGTCTGCACAATGAAAGGTATTTTGTAGTCAGGGGCCTTGAGGACAAAGGCCTGGAACAAGGAGTATGTTTAGCAATTGAAGGCCTTCCCACAATCCGCAGACCAAGAGATCATCTTGGGTTTCTTTGGATTTGAGAGCAGTCAGAGGGATAGCTATGGTGCCATAGTCTGCCATAAAGTTTCTCTAATACCCAGTGAGACCTAAAAAGACTCTCACCTGAGTTTCAGTAGTGGGGGTAGGCCACTCTTGTACTGCTTGTACTTTACTGGGTAGAGGCTGAATCCTCCCACCACCTACTTCATGCCCATGGTAGACCACTGATCCTTGACCAATCTGGAACTTACTGGCCTTTATGGTCAAGCGAGCCTTCTGAAGAGCCTGCAACACAATTCTGAGATGCTTCACATGAAGTGGCACTGAACACTAGTGAACCCTTATGGTCCTTTTAATGAAGGAAACACATTGTATGATGGAGGGGATGCAGAATAACTCTTAAACCAAATGATAAGACCGACTCAGGAAGTTGGCAAAGTGTCTCAACAGACAGTTTTATTTTCAATTGTCTAAAACAGGGAGTTGGAACAGACATCAACGAATGTTGCATAAGGTCGCTCAGCGATTCTCATAAAAAATACTTTTTATAGCAAAAACTCTTAATGGCGTCATAGTACGTGACAAACTAAGAAGATTGTGGTTGGCTTAAGAGGAACATCTAAGTATACCCAGGTCCAACTTGGGTCCTTCCTCTCTTCCTGTGGTGTTCCCCAGGGGTCTAACCTCTCACCCTGGCTTTTCAACAATACCTGGCAACCCTCGCCCACTGCATTGCCATTTTATGCTCAAATTTCCAGTGCTACGCTGATGACACTCAACTCATTTTCAGGCTGCCCTTGCCCATCTCCTCTCCCTCTCTGATTGCCTAACTGCCATTCAAGATTGTGTGCTGCCAATGATCTTTGTCAGAATGCCAGCAAGACAGAGATCCTCCTCAACGGCACACGTTCACCATCATTTCCCCTCACTCTCTGGCCGGCCTCCTCCTACCCCCACCTACGAGGCTAAGAACCTCTGAGTCATCTTTGACTCCACACTTTCCTTCTCCGCCCACATCTCTGTCTCCAAAAAGTCAAACTTCCTACTGCACATCCTCAGAGGTACCTTTCCTTTCCTCTCCTTCCCCCAGAAGCTCATGGTCTCCCAAGGTCTGGTTCTCTCTAGGTTGGACTATAGTGTGTTTGGTCCGCTCGGCGGGAGATGTTCATGGGGTGGAGATCACGGATATCAACATAAACTAGCGTTATATGCCGATGATCATCATGAGGTAAGACCCGATACTCGATACCTCATATAGTATACCGACTAGAACGATTCTGCGATGTTTCAGGGTTCAAAATGAATTATACAACTACTGGGCAAACTCCTGGAAAATTTCCCAGCTTAATCTTCACACTGAATCTGTTGTTTGTCTCCATGACCATCAGTCAGGCTTCAGAGCAGCCAGTAGCACGGAAGCTGCTCTCTGAACATCTGTGAAAACCTGCTCTCTAAGCTTGATTCTAATCTCCCCTCTGTCATCATTTTGCTCAATCTCTCTTCTGCCTTTGACACGGTCAACCATGCCATCCTGCCAATCCTCTCCGTGATAACCTGGGTATCACTGATTAGGCCCTGGCCTGGCTGACCTCGTTCCTCTCGGATTGACCCTCCCAGGTGCAGCTTGGGTCCTTCCTTTCCTCTATCTCACGCTCTACCTCTGGTGTTCCACAGGGGTCTAACATCTCTCGCTGGCTGCTCAACCAATACCTGGCACCTCTCACCCACTGCATTGCTGCTCTCTGCTCCCACTTTCAGTGCTATGCGGATGACACTAGCTCGTTTTTAGGCTCCCCTCTGCCACCCCTTCTCCTTCTCTCATCTATGACTGTCTGTCCGCTATCCAGGAGTGGTGTGCCGCCAACGATCTCTGCCTTAATGCCAGTATGACAGAGATTCTCCTCATCAGCACACCTGCACACTCCTTTCCCGTCACTCTCTGGCCGGCCACCCTTGGCCCTCTTCCTGCTCCCACCTGTGAGGCTAAGAACCTCTGGGTCATCTTTGACTCCACACTCTCCTTTTCTCCTCACATCTCTGATGTCTTTAAGAAGTCAAACTACCAACTGCACCTCTTCAGAGGTATTCTTCCTTTCCTCTCTTAGCCCCAGAAGCTCACTGTCTCTAGAGCTCTGCAACTCAACCAGAACAGGTCTGCAAAACTTGTCCTTGGCCTCAATCCCTGGGATCGTATCTCTTCAGCTCTGAAATCCCTCCATTGGCTCCCAGTGGATGCAAGGATTAAATTCAAAACCCTCTGCATTGTCCACAAGGCTTTCTGGCACCTGGGTCCAAAATACCTTCAGCTATCCCTCCGCAAATACCTTCCCTCACAAGCTCTTTACTCCTATACCTCTAACTAGTCGTTTTTCAAAGAAACAAGCTGGGGGTAGATATGTCTTTGCCTGGGGCCTCCCTCTGGAACAGCCTCCGTGCCACTCTAAAACTTGAGGAGAACCATCTCCGGTTCCGGAAGCACCTCAAGACCTTCCTCTTATCCGACCTACCCTGTCTTCTGCCTTTAACCTAGCACTTGCCAATAGCTGGTTGCACTACCACTGTTTGTTGCCTTGATTATTTATTTATTTATTTATTATTATTTATCTGTTTCTCCTTTGCTTCACACTTTCCATTTCTCCCCCCTTCCATGCACTTTTCTCCTCCCCCTCTCCCATGCACTTGCACGTTCTCAATGTCACTGGGCCTAGTAAGATCATTGTTTTGTTCTCCCCTGTTCTCTTCCCTTGTCTTGTCGCGCTCTGAAACACTTGTGTACGAGCGCGATAGAAGTAAAATATCAATAGCAATATCGATACTTTCTATAAGGGATTGGATTGTGATTGGGTCTCTACAATCATTTGGACAACTTATGCCCACCCCTAGTGCAAGTCATCTTCAACAGTTGTTAAGTACACGATCCATAATTGGCTCTCAAACTATAAGGCCCTTCATTGTATGGTCTTCTACAATTGTTTGCCATGCTTGTACCCTTCTGGAATATTCGACTCACTAGCAGCATGTAAGCTGGTATCCTAGGTGTCAGTGGGTGGACTTGACCATGTCTCTCCACCCATTTAGCCCGACATCCATCATCACTCATGCCATCTGCCATTCATATTGTCCTTGAAAATGGCCTTGCAAAGTATCACTGCTCCTGAGAATAGAAGGGAGTATAGGCACGCTCTTATCATAACTCAGGTTTGCACCTCCACTCCTATTTTCATCCTAATGTGACTGAAAACCGTATTTCAGGCTGTTTTGCAGCATTTAATTGTCTAAATTAATAAACTTGGCACTCATAGTGTTCTTTTCCTCGCATCTTAACAAGCGCTGATTCAGCTTGTCACGTTCCCTGTACTTCAAGGATAGATAACCACTTTTTTCTTGCTTCAGTATTTGACACCAGGCTAGACAGCCTTTCTCGGTCTTCCTTCAAGCTTCAGCTCATTTCTCTGCTGTGACACACACACACACACACACACACACACACACACACACACACACACACAGCTGTTAATCCTTCTTTCTCTGTAGTTTGAAGCTTACTAAAATTGTGACATTGAATATCCAGATTCTATGTATATTGGTGGCACCGCCTGCAGTCTACTTACTACATATAGCTAGCCTCATGATTATTTAGTCTACTTGCGGTTCTGCATTTGTACAGTTATAAAACAGCTTGCATTTTCTGCAGTGCTCTTCACACATGCAATCTTCATTCCGCATATGAAAGTCCTCTCGATTCTTTGCTTCGTCATCAGATGCTATACAGACCATTCATTCTCTTCTTTGACCTCTCTCCTCAGTGCATCACGCTTGCTTCTTGTGACGTCACCAATCTTCTCTTTTATTCATCTTCATATTCCTACGGGGATCTTCTCCAAGAGATTGTCATCTCCACGGGGATACATCAGATAGGGTTTTCTCAATGGATACCTTGTCTCAAAGGCTCTTCGTGGTATAGGCATCATTACTGAGTTGGGCATGTCACAATTTCCAGTTTCCAACATATGGGCAGAATGAGGGTGGAACTTCCTGAAGAGGCATTCAGCTGCTCCACTACACTACATCCATATAAGCAAGTCAGAAGTCATCCAACCCATTAAGGACATGATTCACAAGCCTCTGAAAAGTGGCAGGTGCATTCTTTTATCCAAATGACATTACCCTGAACTGGTAAAGGCCTTCTGGAGTTGGGAATACTGTCATCTCGTTGGCACGTTCTGCTAGAGCTATTTGCCAGTACCCTGCAGTGAGGTCAAATGTGCTGAGGTACTTGGAGGCACCCAGGGTATCCACCAGATATAGTCAAGGGGTGTGTATCTGTCTCGGTGACAGCATTCAGAGGCCTGTAGTCTACACAGACCCTTAGCTCAGAGGTACCTGCCTATGGTACCAGAACCACAAGACTGGACCAAGGACTACTGGAGGGGTCAATCACCCGAAGATCCAACATCTTGGTGACCTCTGTCTTGATGTAGGATATCACCTTGTCTAATATTCTGTAGCCCCTTCTTTTGGTAGGTACCCTATCTCCTGTGTCAATGTCATGTTTGTACCAAGGTGTCAAAACTGGAGCTAGGGAAATCAAGGGGGAGAACTGCCTCAGCAAAGTTCTCACCTCATCTTGTTGAACAGAAGTCAGGTGAGTGGCCACTTGGACACCCTCAATGGAGCTGTCTGAAAGACTGCCTTGGAAGAGGTCTGATTCCTCCTCTTCTATATCTGGTGCCAAGAGCAGTGCAGCAATTTCAACCCTAGGGATGAAAGCCTTCAGTCTATTCACATGGAACACTTTTGGAACCTAGCCAGACCTTCTAAGGTCCACTAAATAGCTCACCTCACCCAGTGGCTCCACTATTGCGTAAGGGGCTGAGCATGTATCCTGTAAAGCTCTAGGCCTTATATGGTTCATGATCAGGACTTGTTGACCTGGTGTTAAGTTGACAAGGGAAGCCTTCTAGTCATACCAGTGTTTCACCAGAGCTTGCCCATCCTTCAACTTATCACTGGCCTTAGCCATCAGGAGGACAATTCTCTTCCTTAGTCCTAGCACATAGTCCACTACATTCCTAGTGATAGGGGGAGTAGGCTTCTCCCACCCCTCCTTGACTATAGCCAAGGGTCCCCTAACAGGGTGACCAAAAAGAAGCTCAAAGGGGCTGAAGCCAACCCTCTCTTGAGGTACCTCTCTGTAGGCGAACATTAGGCATGGAAGGAGGAGATTCATGCTTTTGAGTGTTCTATTGAACCTCTCAACTAAGCCATTGGTTTGTGGATGGTATGCTGAGGAAAACCTATAAATGACACCACACTCCTTCCACATGGCTTGCATGTACTTGGACATAAAGTTGTTGCCCCTTTCACACACAACTTCTTTAGGGAAGCCAACCCTATTGAATATGCCAAGAAAAGCTTTAGCAACTGACTTGGCATTTACTGTCTTTAATGGCATGGCCTCTCTGGTGGCGTGGTAGACCAGCACCAAGACAAACCTATTGCTGAGGATGTCTGAGCGTCAAGAGGACCAACAATGTCAAACCCTACCCTCTCAAATGGTACCCCCACAACTGGGAGTGGTACCAATGGTGCCTGGATTGTTGTGCCACCTTTCCCAGGCAACTGGCATGTGACACAACTCCTGCAGTGGCTTTCCACCTGAACCCCAATCTTGGGGCAGTAGAAATGCATGGGTAACCTTTCCTTGGTTCTTTTGATGCCAAGGTTACCAGCAAGGGAGACTTCATGTGCCAGCTGGCGATAGGAAGGGTCTTGTATGAAGGGGAACCATCAACCTTCTATGGTCGCCTTCTTTAAACTCTGTGAGTTCAGTGTACAGGAGCCAGCCTTCCCAATAGATCCTATGCTTCCCAGGAGGTTCTCCCTCAGGCTGGGAGCAGGCCTGTCTCCTTAGGCCTTCCAAAGATGGGCACTCACATTGGCCTTACTATACTCAGCCCTATCAGGACCACCCTCAACCAACAAACCTTGAATTTAAGGATGGTCATGTAGATTGAGAATTTCAGGCAACACCTCTTCCTCGTCAGGTTCAAGTGTTTGGCCACCTCAGTGGTGGGTGAGTTAGCGGGAATGTTTTCTTTCCCTCACTTGTCTTTTTTGACTCCTTCAGCCTTGGGTTTCCACTTTGGCTTGGGCTTTTCCTTGGTCTTGGCTAAAGCAGCCCTTGTTTGTGACTTTGTACATGGTCTCTCTGCTTTCTCGCCAACAAAACCTAAGTCTCTGAGATCATTCCCCAGCAGGACCTTTCCTGGGTTTTCCCCTCTGTATGGTCACTGGAATCCTGGCCATTGTATCATTGATAGTAAGATTTACAGACATTACTGGGAACTTCAGAGGGGGACCATCCGCTAACTTGATGGGCTTCAGGGGAGCTCTGGCAAGCTCCTCTGGGTTTACCAAAGTGGAATTCACCACAGTTCTGATGGCCCCACTGTCCCTAAGGAGAGGAGTATCTATTCCATTGATTAGCACAGTGTCTTTAAAGTAGTGCTTGGTGTTATATTGAATGTTAGCATAAGCCTTTGAGACTTTAGGCTCCCAGGAACCCAGGGAAACTAGGGCTACCTCAGATTCTATTTCACTGGGAAGGAATCTGAGGAGAGGGATGCCCCTGTGAACTCTTCCTGCTCATTAGAGGGGAAGGCCAGACTCACAGAGTGGACCCCCAAGATTTTGCCCTTACATCTGAGGTCCCCCTTCACATGACCACTCGGTCCACAAGCCACACAAGATCCACTGGGTCTTGGGACATAGTTAGGCTTACTGTAACCAAGAGGTTTATCCGGGAGGATAACTCCTACTACCCTGAACATTCTCTTGGGACTTACCCTTGTTTTTCTTTTTGTGGTCCTTTTGGGAAGAAGATTTATCAGATCCCCTACCCTCCTTATCTTTGTTTGTTTCCCTCTCCTCCTGCTTACCAGGAGTAGTCTTGTCCTTAAGGGACACACTGTGTGACACCCACACATCTGCTGCACTGGCTTGCTTCTTAGGATCTATCTTCTTAGAATCAGCCAGTTGCTGCTTAAGCTCAGGGGAACAAGATATGTTCAAGCTTGACCAAACGTATTATACCCTCGAAGGTGGTGACCTTATAGCCTTCAACTCATCAGTCAAGTTTTTCAAGGAATCAGTAATATAGGACACCCACGTGTTACCTACTTTCTTTTTGCACTCTCTAAATCTCTTCAAGTATTGACCAGGATTCTTCCCAAACATTAAGATGAGAGTTTGACAGTCTTTTCTGTCAGCCTTTGACATTTCCATAATGGCACTGCAGCAAGAATGGGGTAGTCGACTGAGCAACTATGCAAGCTTGTCAGCATCCACAACCTCGTGTAGTTCACATGCATACTCAAATGCAGTTAACCAGTCCATGATGTCATTCTTTTCATCATACATACTGAGCAGATCTTTAGGAAACCGTGGATGAGAGGAGGACCCAGACCCATTTCCAAATCTCTTAGAGGAGCCAGTTGTAGCCTGAATATTGGCCAGTTCCTACTGGTGATCCCTGTCCTTTTGTTTTTCTGCTTGCTCAACTCTCGGCTTTGCCATGTTGAACTCGAACTCCTTCTGCTTAAACAGTAGCTCTTGTTTCTTGAGTTCAAGCATGGCTTCAGCATCAGAGTCAACAGATAAAACTGGTGACTCTTTATTATTCCCTTCTTCATGGGCTGCATGAATGATGGCAGCGACACCTCTGCTAGAGCTGTCAGTGAGAGCAAACCCCACGTTCTGCACTATATTCTGAGGTAATGGCATAGAGCTGAACCTCTTGTCAATCCATGATCCTTTGGATCATTTCACCCGTGGTACCTTGAGCGGATAGGCCTCTCTCGGTACACAACATTCTTAGTATCTCTGATTTGGAAGCATTCAAAGTTATGTTAGTTATTGCTTCCATGTTCTAAGATAGGTAGTTAGCTTTACTGTTAAGTTTCTACTTAGGTCACTATTTGTCCTGGGGGGTGAATAATCTGGGACCCTTACCAGTGCGCAACACTGGGTTCCTTCGATCCTATCCCACCGCTGTGCACCAATTTGTTAAAATGGATTTCTGAACTCTGACCTAGTGGGCAGAGGTTCAGAAGGCCAGCCTAGTTTCTTGGAACAGGGTAACCTTCTGGACAAGCCAGACCAATCAAGGTAGCATTGGCGGCAGTCAAGACTAAAGGTCTCAGGAGAGGTGAGGGTGATTGAAAGTCCACTATGGGCACAGCCAGTAAACGACACCACAAATTACTTAGTGAGGTGTCTATATCAAAAATACATATACGTTTATTAAATGCCTTTTAACTCAAGCACAAGATGAAACCACTGCAACATTAACAATATTAACACAACACTATACTAGGGAACATATATACAGTAACATGAAGAGGGTCAGACAGTGCAAATATATTTGAGGCAATTCTTCAAGAGTCTCAACCCTAACTAATAGGCAGTCCAATCCCTACGAAGTGTGGAGCCTAGAGCTCAAAAGTACGTTCAGCGCGGCAGCACTCGGTTGTACGTTAAGTACAAAAATGGGTCTCTTCAAGGGGCTGTAGTGTCTCAGGAAGGGGAGGGGTAAGGTGATGAAGAATGAGTTCCACTATTTGAGGAGGGTCTCCACAAGTGCGCAGAGCTATTTCCCGGAATCAGGAATAGGATGGTAGTTCAGACTATCCCTACAAAGGTGAGTGGGTGTTGGTGGTGTAACGCTCACCTGATTCTCGCAGAGACGCCAGTCTTTACTGGGCGACTACCGTATCTTCAAAGGTGATGTGTAGCACCCGGTTGGCTCTTTGGGCTGGACCTCTGTGCACTGTATGCCTGACGTGTAGAGTAAGATGTCTGCAGATAGAAAATATGGGGTTAATGAACTGGGGTTATTGGGGTGTCCCTATCTCTTTCCTCTTCTCCTCTCCTGTAGACCCCCAAAGGTTAACGCTCTCACCTTAGGTAAGCGAATGCCGAGCTCTCCATCTGCCTCGGGGCAGGGTGCTGTAACCAGTTTCTTCACTGGATAGGTAGCGCAGGCCTCTTGACTTCAGAGGACTGCTGTCCGTCGTTTACTGCACGAACGGTAAGTTTCAAGTCATTCAAATGTCTTTAAAGTCTTTAGTAATGATGTCTCTTGTTTTGCAGGGTTCCGGCGATGGCGGATGACGGGCTGAAGTGAGTTGAAGATGGAGCCCGTGTGATGAATAGAAGCGCCTGGAAGCACGTAAGTAAGCGCTTGTTGCCTGCTTCACGATGCGCTCTAACTGTCTTTTTATTTTGCAGGTACGAGTTCGGAGCGGCTGCAGGGTGCCGGAATACCCACTGGGTTAGATGTGGAAAGGAGTAATGGCACGTGAGTATTAAAGTTCCCCAATGTATTTAAACGCACCTTGTTTTGTCTTTCAGATGCGGGATGCAGCGCCGAAGGCCTCCGGAGCGTGCAAAGAGTTGGTAAGCTTTTGTCTTTCAGATGCCGGAATGCAGAGTGAAGACCTCCGGAGCGCACGAAGAGTAGGTAAGCTTTTGCCTTTCAGATGCCGGAATGCTAACCTGTTCTTTCTTGTCTTTATAGGTGTTGCTGAAGACTGGATTCAGGATGGTAAGCCTTTGCCTTTCAGATGCCGGAATGCTAACCTGTTCTTTCTTGTCTTTATAGGTGTTGCTGAAGACTGGATTCAGGATGGTAAGCCTTTTTCCTTAGGCCCAGGACCGGATGCAGAAGACACGATGAGCGTTCTGCTGCAGAGGTTGCAGAATAACGCAAAGCAAGATTCATCCACCGGGTGTGGTTTAAATAGCCTCCTGTAGTGCTTAGGTGTCTCCTTCCACAGCCACGCCTAAGTAAGAAAAGAGTTCCTGGTAAGAAAAGAGTTCCTGCCTTCCAGAAGAGTTCCAGTGTTCTGAATCTAGGGAGTGGCTCCAGCCCCACCCAAAAGGAAAAGTAGTTCCAAACAGAAGAGGATCAGAGGCTCAACTGGCAGGCAAGTAAGCAGCATGGTCTGCTGAAGGTAAGTCCACCCAAGCATTATGAGCCCGGCGCTTCCAGCGCTGGGACTGGGCATATTTATGAGCCTGGTGCCACTGGCGCCAGGACTGGGTCCAAAAGGTCCCAATTGGGACTGGTTGGCACTCGGAACCTGGGTTATGGATCTGCTCCCAAGGGAGTTGGGAAAACCCTGACCTTTTGGAAGCAGAGATCATGACAGGTGGACAATCGTGCGTAAAAGACTATGGATGCACCAGGGGCCACTGGTAAGTGTTACAAGTACTCACCAACCCTCGACGCAGTCCACCAAACTTTGCCAGTCAAGTCCAGTTCGCTTGCAGGTTCAAGTCCAGCAGTTGCACGTCTCTACGGCTTTCACAGGCTGCGTTGCGGAACCTCAGTCCATGGCAGGACAGTCGTGTTTTCTCAGCTTCTGGGGAAGGGATTGGGCCAGTTCCAATGCAGCTTGCCAAAGGGCACAGGGGGGCACAGCAGCAAGGCACCCACGAAGCTCATCACCACAGCGAGGCGGCACAGGTACTTCATAGACTCGGGTTCAGGCGGACTCTCCTAATTCCAGACCTAACAATGCTTGGTGTACGAAACTCGGCGGGAGAGTGCCTTCTACCAAGAGCTTATGGTTCCCAAACTCGAGACAGCAGCGGTTCCAAGGCAAAGGTCCCATTCAAGCTGATCCGTTCACTGGGCGGTCCAGGAACACTTCCGTAGAGGCTTGTTTGCATGTTAAGCAGAAGGTGCTGAGAGTAGTTAGTCTCACTACTCCAACGAGTCAAAGCATCCATGCAGACCTTATTTGATAAATGAGAAACAGGGGCTCCGACCGGACAACAGCGGAGTCAGGGTGCCAAACCTTCCACCGGGTCACCAGCAGTTCCACAGATCTGCTTCTTCGCTTCAGGATAATTGGCTCCTTTACTTAGTTCGGTGTGAACTCAGAAGACCGACCTGGAGTAAGTCTAGAGTGCCTTCTCTTATCTGAAATCTCATTTGTGACAAATTGAAGAGAAACCAATAGGAGATCTGCTCACATTTAACCATTCCCGACGTGGACTAATCACCCAGAATGTGTATTGGAACTAGACAGCTCCAGCCCACATCATGGGCGCACACATACACAAGTCATGCAGGTGCCCGTGAAAGCTTTGGTTTGCACAGGGGTCTGCATGACCAAATAAGGAATTTCCCGGGTCTGATCAACCTGGGGAAGGCAAAGGGACAAAATGGCCAAAGGACAGAATAAAAGACCTTGTGGCATGGCCATTTTAGGCATTGGCCACTGTCCTGTGCCAAACCCTGTCAACACGGTTTGGACCATTGAAAAGAGTAAAAAATGCCTTAAAAGTAACTGCTGCCACCAGCTCTCTCCTGACACACTTGCACATTTACCATACATTCTTTGAGGAACACCCATGACTCATCTTTTCTCAAGGGAGTTGGGGGGGCAGAGTTTAAGTTGAACCGAAAAGCGTATCTGAAATACTGTTTTTTTATGTCTGAGCTATATGTATATGCATATGAGACAGTTGGTAATCTCATGTTAAGAAAATGCTCAGTAAAATAATTAAAAAAAATTTAAAAGATGAAAAAGAGCTCCCAGCGCACTGTACTGAAAGATATATCGTGCACTGATAAAATGTTGTGAAGAAATGGCAACAAAGTGAAAGACTAAGGGAAACAAAGTCTCCCAGTACTGACAGTCTGAAGGGCATGTCAGTTTCCCATAAATAAGATGAGCAAAAGCCCAGGTAGTACAGCAGGAGCCTGGGCTCCACTGGTAAAGGTCAAGCTAGAATTGTCAGTCAAAAGCAAAACGTTGGTGGGTTCACAACTGGTGAGGAAAATTACCCATGAATGGAAATCTTTCCTAACACATTCTCTCTTCTCATCCTATTCAAAACTTTGCAGACATATATTTGCTTCACCCTACTGTGACAGTTGGGTTTCCCTCCTGAATTACCAGGTGGAAAGTTGTTTTTTTTGCAGTGGCTTGACATGCAACTCAGTAGGCCCAGAAATTACCCTTTGCAAATTCACCTATGAGCATATTAGGTGCACTGAGGCAGTGGGATGGTGGCATGTCAATGTAAAGCATGTATGCTATTTACCAGGCATTGGGCCATCTTCAAGTTTTACAGGAAATTAAGCTTCTAATGAATGTATTATATGTATTAGTCTCTCACATCTCACACCTAAGATACAGCAAGTCTTTGATATTCATTGTCATCATGGAAAGTTACATTAAAAACATTGGCCAGAAGTCACTGAAACATGAGGCTCCAACTAACTGCTCCTGCAACCAGACAATTCACGGGAATTAAACCCATCAAAACATCCCTGTTGGCCAGGAATTTTGTGGGTCTGAGCTTTGGTACCCGCCTCAACTTTCTGGTGCAATACTCTGGCGTGTTGCCTAGTCGGGGCTGAGACACTCTGAGCGAGCCCAGCATGCCGCTGTGGGTGTTGGGGAACCTTGTGCAATACATCGGCAAGGCTCCAGCAGACCCGTGCATGGTATGCATCATGAAGAAAAAAGCTGTGCAATGCACCCTCTCGGATGCTTGGCGGGCGATCCCTGGCTCCTAGGCAGCTGGGACCTTGACCTCTCATGTAGCGGCTCAACCTTGTCTCCAAAGCTCGTGGCACGGTGAATGTGGCTGGAATACGAGTGAGCCAAATGAAGTAACAGCACTGCCTCAATGGTGAATCAAAACCTCATTGCAGACCACCTGGGTCCTTCAAACCCCAGGCAAAGGCGAGGATACACAGACACATAATTGAGCTGCTTTTGCGATAGCTCACAATATAAAATATTAAACTGGATCACAATGGGATTTCCTGATTAATCTAACACAAGGTTATGGAGATTCGCTAATGAGATACCCTATGATATTGGGTTTTTCACTTCAAACACCTATGCCTTCAAAGTTATCAGAAGCAGTAGCACCAGCACTTATCTTAAATATATAATTTATACAATTAACAGTCAATATAAAACATAACCAAAAGATGTCATGGAGCGTGTGCTTCCTTCACAGCGCTCCTCCTCCCAACCTAACAATTTGGTACTAAAAGGGGCAGTAACCTCACGATACACACAGGTCACCTTCACTAAAGATCTTCGTAGCAGCCTTCAGGGAATGGATAAAACTTAAGACGGCGGTTGTCGGAAATGTGGCGGATTTAAAGGCAAAGTTGTGGTCCCTGGGAGAAATGAACAACACTGCTTAACTTAAGGGCAAGGAACTAACGGACCAAGTACCCAAATAAACCAACGAGATGTCCAGCTTGCACCAGATAGTGACAGACCACCCAGCGAAATGCAAAGATCTTGATAATCGGTCCAGGCATGGGAACATCTGCCTAAAATATCTCAAGGACAATACCAAAGGTAACAACCTCTTCGGTTTACTTAATAAGCTATCCCTAACATGGAACTTCGCCCATATAGTAAAGACACCACATTCCCAAGGGATACCCTACTCAAACCCCACCATTTCAATTACCAGGGAGAAGCTGCTGGGGACGGCCAGAGAAAAAGGCTGCTTTGTTTTCTGGGACTTGAAAATCCAGCAATTCCAGAACCTATCTGTCACAAGCCTACGGAATAGGAGCCATCTAAAGCCAATTGTTGACAAGTTGAAAGAAGAAAAAATCAAGTTCAGTAGACTTTTCCAAAGAGGCTCCAATTCGTCTATCAAACCCAGCTGCATAAGATCGCATCACTAAATGAAGGATGCACCTTATTCAAGATTACACATAAAGGGGTAGAGAAACTTATGGATGGGGATGCAACCAAAGATGTGGAGATTGACAGGCCCTAAGAAGAAAGCAAAGTCCTTACTGAAACATATTTGCAAATCAAACCAATGATTCAGGTAATTACAAAAAATAGATAATACACCATAACCATTACCCGATACTAATACTGGAACTTTCCAGGCAAGAATGGTTCTCGATGAACCTCAAACCGTTTCATGGTGAACTGTGGCACACCAGAGATACTCCTTGACTAGTATCACATTTGAGGAATGTTCAACATGATTTGCCTGATCTAAAAAAAATAGCATTCCCCTTGTGAAGAATAAGGTCTCTGAAAAACAGCCTCAGTAATTGGATTTTGGACCGAAAGTAGTTATATAAGTTGGGCCTTCTGTTGTGATAAGTGGAGCTATGCAATGGTGTCCAATCTATGAACACTCTGTCCCTTGCACACCTTTTAACTGGTAAACCAGCTGAATATTTAAATGAATTAAACAGAATTGTGAAGAATTCAAAAGAGAAACACTCTTAGTAATTCCTTTTCTCTCTTCCAATATTCTTTATTCCATAATGTTCAGATGTCAACCAAAGATGCTTGACGCGTTTTTGGGGATATCTCCCCCTTCTTCAGAAGCAAACATGCAGATATAAACATAGGCAGACCATACATAACTCTTCCATATGTTCTAACTGGGTGTTATCCATAATGGTTACCATACAACCCACGGTGAATGCTGGTGCTTATCATGCCAAAGGTTTACAGACTAAACCCTATATTATACTGTGAGCATGCTTCAAAATCCTAATATGGATAGAAATAGAGTACTAATAAAATGTTTGCAGTGGTAATTTACAAATTTTGCATGTGCAACCAATTCTAAGTAAAACTTTCCTGTGTGCACCTAAACCAGCCAGTGCATTTCCACCAAGAAGTGGGAAAAGGTGTTAGAACTGCAAAGCATACCTGAGCCTTTTAGAAACAGCTAGTCAACTATAATGTTGATTATGCTGATAAAGGTCTCAGTCTGTACTGCAAGAAAAAGACGTCTGGTCTCAGAGGAAAAGTATAACAATTCAGGTATGAACGTGAAATGTAATCCAAAATATATGCTCACCACTTCCTTCTGGAGGAATTCCAAACATACTCTAACTACGCTGCCATGCAGTGCGCCTGCCCAGAAATCAGCAATATTCATGGGCAAGAAGGTAACGAGAACACAGTTCCTAACACAACATAAGTATATGTCTTATTAAGTATCATGTTGTAAACCCTAACCTACTACCATCCGAATATCATCTATGCCCCAAATGATGTCCACAGTATTCACACATATCTGAATTGGATCTCTCACATCTACCTATGCGCAGTTCAATCATAGATTCACTCTGCCGCAATAGCTCTCGTGCCTCGGTCTGCCGACAACCCTGCTGGCGTTCATAAATAGGGCACTTCCTAAAGCAGTCACATGAGCGGACTGCAACCCACGTGTCTCCCGATAGTCAATCATCGAACTATTGGAAGGGGGAGGTTGAGGTTGTACAGTTTCAGATACCAGTACTTTTTCTTTTATGGTTAAAAAACTGAGTATCTTTGGTTGTTCTAGTACACCTTTAATCCCGCAGGTTAGCTCTTTCTTCCCTCCCTTCTTAGAGTTTTTGCCTTTGCCCAACTTCTGGGTTCCTAATTTTAAAATAGGTGTTGGTGTACTTTTTTTCCCCTTTTTTGACCTAAGGTTGTGTGAACATGGACTTGAAGCCATGATAGTAGGAGGTCAAAGGATTAACCCTCTACTTAAAGTGGGGGAGAGAAAATGCAGAAGTCTTATAAGCCCCTGAGGAAAGGAACCACCTTGCAGCCTACAGGGGGGAGATAATCAAAAAAGAGCACCAATAGTAATTATCCACCTAACCAAGATAGTGTATAACAAAAGTGCAAAGTGACTGTGCAAAAAGATGCCTATGACCTATATAAATTGATAATCAAAATACACACCATTTACTAAAATTAACAGGGGAGAAGAATGCTTCTCAGCCCCAGAAACAAGTTAAAATAACGCCATAGGAACAGCTGAGGGTGTCACTATAAAAGGAACAGCCTATAAAAGTGAGCAGCACAGAATAAAATCAGAACAATAAAAACCCGTAGCTATCAAAAATTAGAAAATAAACAAAGACACTGTTACAAAAATCACACACATGGCAAGAATAGAATTTGACCAATATTAAAAAACACTCAAAAAACCTAAAACCAGTAGGGTCCAGAGAAGCAATTCCAGATATCCACCCGGTTTGGGAACGCCCGGCAGCTTGAGGAGCGGCCTTAGTCCGACTCTCCCCCCCAACCAGGTGGCTTTTGTATAAAAGGAGTTTCAGCTGATTTGCTTACTTCTGTACCTATCTGCTTACATGCAATTTGTCCATTCACAGGTTAATGGGCACTGTTGCAGGCACTAGTGAGTAGGCATGCCACAACACGCCCAACAGCCTAACAGCACTGCACCCTTGTTTCCGGTGTGTGTTTAAATATCCTGCACTTCCAGAGTGGGCGTGGCCTCAAACAAGGTTCTCAATCAGCCTTTCCAGGCACGTTAGAAATTTCAGAATGCAGCGTTTCAGGTAAGCGTTGCTTTAGCATCCAGCAGATTCCAGCTGGAAGAGACCGGCGTGCGTTTAAATATCCTGCACTTCCGGTGTGGGCATGGCCTCAAACAAGGTTCTCAATCAGCCCTTCCAGGCACGTTAGACATTTCAGAATGCAGCGTTTCAGGTAAGCGTTGCTTTAGCATCCAGCAGATTTACTTTCAATGAAATCTAAATGCTGTACAGTAAACTGATTGGAAATGAGGGCTGGATGAGTTTCACTAATGCCATACTATTTGTAACTGAAGAGCAAAGCAAAGCATTTATTATTTGATAATATTTACAGTCCACCACAACCAGCAAAATGTGCTGAACTGTCTGCCACTGCAGGCATGTCGGTCCCCGACTCAGTGACAGAGTAGAGCTACAAAAGTCAAATGACAGTCCAGGCAGTGTGTAGAAAGTGATCAGTCATAGACCAGCACTTGACTGATTGGAACAAACTTCCTGTGTGTGAGTTAATTTTGGAATTCATTTGCATGAAACTGATGCACTGAAATATACACCCCCGGTTTTGGCCCAGGCTCCCAAACATGCTTAACTTCACTGTAGTGTACCAGATTCCATCTGTTGTCTCTGCCAGGACGAAATGGCAGGGACAACACACTCTCATATCCAAATAACCCATACATAATTGTCAATGTCAATGTCAATAGACCTCTGATCGCTTCCTGCACACTAGGGATCATCTGTCACTGTCTGCCTGTTCCTGAAAAGCAGATACCAGTTCACTGTGGCTCAAAACAGATCAGGTGTATATCGATGGCCTGTCCTGTTACATGTGAGCGTTAGGTCTCGTGCAACTCTTAGCTGCGGCACCCTAGTTGGTAATATGTATTGGCTGTAGCAGTGTAGCATGTAGAGTCATGTGTTGCTACGGTCTATCATTTTCAAAGAATGATCTGCGGTATGTGAGGGGTAAGAAATGCAAGAAGGACACAAAGGTAATGTTTTCTCAAAATGTGCCTTTTATTCAAAATAAAAAGGGATTTTGATAAATGCCTCATTCTCCAAAACCTAATAGAGATGTTCCTGCCTAGCAAACTAAAACTGAAGAAAAATTACATATTGTCCAAAATATTTCTGTCCCTCACACCAATACAATACAATTAAATTATACAAGGAAATTATGGCTGACTTCTGATTCAAGAAAACAGTTTTGCAATTCAAATTTAAATTGTTCGCAAGATGTATTCCTTTCGACCGGTAATGTATTAACTTCCCCTGGATCAAGTCAGGAACATTTAGCTTACAGTTCAGTTTCAACAAAGATCTGTTCAAAGAAATAGAAAAGCCTTTTTCAACTACTGGGTCTTTCTACAAGATACCACAAATGTCCTTTTCACCACAGTTGGTTGATAACTCAAGACAAGTCAATGTCTTTCACAATAACAACCTCTTGACGGGATAAAAGCTTTTCTCCCCAAAACACAGGTTCAAAACCAAATGCAATTGTTCCGTTATATATAACACTTTCTTCAAAGAAACCACTTCCTGTTAAGATAGCACTTCAATCTCTCTCAACAATTTTCTCTTCTGAAAATAAAACACTTTTGTCAGGATAGCAAAAAGCAACTTGTCTCAGTGATGCTACTGCTTGTCAAACAAATGTACGGTACTGTGAATGTTCTTAATTCAGCCATGGTTCTTTCCACATATCTTTCTGTCATAAAGATATTAAAACATCATCTTCTTTTCCTGGTCCACTAACTACTATGATCCCTTTCCTGGTGTACTCAACCGCCAGGAAGAAAACTCCTACAACTAACTTGAAACTTGATTTCCACACCAATCTCCCTTGGAAGGAGGTTTGACCAACAAATGCCTTCTCTTATAGGCTCATGACTCTTGACATTTGTATTCCAGTTTCTTCCAGACTAAGAACGGCATGTACAAGAATTATTATCTCAATGACTTCTAGATAGCTTCTTGACTGATAGCAGTTTGGGTTACAAGCTTCCTCCAGTTGAAATCCCAAAACTGAAGAGCTGTGCCCTTGTGGCCTTAGTATGGTTTCACAGTAAGGTTTCACAGTCACTGGGTTGTTGGCAATGTGAGATGAAATCTTTTCCAAAAGGAAAGACGTCCTGAAAGGGGGTTTATGCATTGGTGGCTTGATTAATGTTTTCTAACAACTTCTTAGCTGATGGTAATGTTGGTTATGAGCTTTTCTCAGTGGCTGTCTTGATATAGTATACTAGGGTAGTATGGGTTAGAGGATTTCCCCACTGATATTTGCCCCAAAGGCTGTTGACAGCTTCTTGGCTGTGGGTACTACTGGTTATAAACTCTCCCCTCTTGTAGTCTCTTATAAGGGAACTTCCTTCTTTGACAATTTGTAATGGTTTCCTTTCACTATTCGGCATTCAGTAAAAACATTTTGCTCTGACTGATCAACTGTTCGGTATTCAAAATTATTATTTGGAACAGCTTTCGAGTATGTTCACAGTGGGCTCAGCATTCACTCTCTGCCAACTCACTGGTTCTCTGCAGCGGCTCCCTCTTGCTGTTAGACTTCGCGGTGGTCCTTCAGCATCTGCTGTGCTTTCTCTTCTGCCTCTGCGAGCCTTGGGTACATTGCGTGTCGGTCTTCGGGAGTGCTGACAGCTCTGTTGATCATCATCGGATTCGCCGGTGTGCCACACGCTGCTCTGGGAGCACATCTTCTAAGTGTGGCTTCTTGTTAGTATGTCACTTTTCGCTGCACATACTCTGCAGTTCTGTTTGCTTTCACCTTTCAGGGTGACTTTTATTGGCGGGCTTCTCTTCGAGGCTGCTCCTTCATCTCGGATGGCTTCAGCTTCAGAGGCTACGCCTTCCGCACGGCCATTCACTGCTACTTTTCCTTCTTCCTCTGCTTCACCTTCATTCTCTTCCTCTACTCCATTCTCCAGCTGGGCCTCATCTTGGGTTTTAAATAACCCGCTCAGGTGCTTTGAAAGATAGCAAATAGACTGCACCCTTGAATATTCACCATTCTGAGTCCTTATTGCCTCTGAGCTCCTCTTCCTCGTCCCAGTACTTTTAGCATTATGGGAACTGAAGTTCATAGAAGATTGTATAACATTAAGTTGTTTTATGTCATTTTCAAACAGGTCAGACTGTTCTATGAACTGTGAGTTTTTATTGACTAGAGATAGCGGAAAGTGTTTGTAATTTCATTTTACAGTGAAAATCTCTCATTAAGACAGAATTATTACAAGTCAAGGTTTTCATCTTTAATCCATCGGCGTAGACCATCAGGAAAGGCTGCAGCTCACTTTCATCTGCTATGACCAACAGTAAAGCAGGACCTTGCATCCCCCCAAGGTGCCACAATCTACAACGCTCAACTCCTTCCATACCAAGAACAGAGCTGGAGCCCCAGGTAAAGATGGCTACCACAGCCCCACATTGCGCGGCAGCTTGCTGCATTGTTTGTTCAGCCACCCTGCCTCCCAGCACTGATTGGCCTGCCCTTGGCGAAGCTTCCTCCCTACCCCTAAGCCGGCAGGCGATGCCAGCAAAATCCATCGGCGAAAGCCCACGGCATCACTGTATCCCAAGCTATGTGATTTCTGCTCCGACCGCTACTTCAAAACCCTTCTAGTTACCTCCTAGTCACGCATATGCCTATACTTGCTCTCACCTGATTCTTTCTATCCTCGTCTGGAGGCCGCCCAAAGGATTGCATACCTTTGACATTGCACAGTGGCTCTCTAAAGACTTCTATCTCCGCTACACTCGTGCTGCCCATGACGTTGATTCCCAACCGTTGACCAAGCTTCAACCCTCTTTAAAGCCTATGACTCTCTGTGCACACCTGGGGCAGTTGTGCTAATGCTACTGTTGACCCATTCTCACGTTATCCGCTCGCACGACATCCAAACTTGCACCAGTCACACCTTATAAACTATCAGGATTGCTTCTTTGCATCCTCTGTGTATCTTGCTATGGTCCGCACATATTTTGCTCTTGTCACTGCCAACATAGAATCTGCTCCACAAGGTGTTACTTTGCAAGATTGTGCACCATCCTAAAGTAACTGTATGCCTGATGTAAACATGTCCCACTTTATATGTTCACCAGCCTCACATTGTATCCGCGTTCGCACGTTTTACCAGCGTCTCGCTATATCTATATTTCTCACGCTTTACCAGCCTTGCGCTGTATTTGCATTTTACATGTTACACCAGCCTTGCGCTGCTCTTTTAAGGTTTAAGTTACTACTATTGTTCTCCAGCATGGGTCTGCCATGGATTCACTTAAACACTGTATTTCTCCTCTAAACCAATCACTGTCCGCTGGGTCATACTGCTCCCATCGAATGACAGTCCTCTCCCTAAGCACCTCCTCTGGCAGCCATCTTCAGATCTGGTTAGCATGTAAAGAGGCAGTATGACCAAAAAGAGCTGGAGAGGGGTCGGAGGGAGGGTTTGCATGTGAATCCATGCCAGACCCCTGCTGGAGAACAATAGCTACAGGTAAGTAACTTAAACCTTCTCCAGCATAGGGTCTGGCATGGATTTACATGTTCATGAATAACAAATAAATAGTAGTACAACATTACACAACTATGGGAGGTGGCAAGGCACAACAGAAGCAAATCATTCTTACCTCTCGAAAAGACCCACCTCAAGTGAACAGGTTGCTTAGCACTGCTTGGCCGACTCTACACTCCTCCCTGGAATCTCTGTCGACGTAGTAGAACTTTGCGAAGGTGTGCGTGGACCTGCATGTAGCAGCCCTTTAGATGTCCAGCAGTGGTACACCAGACAGGAACGCTGTCGTCGCAGTGATTGCTCTGGTGGAGTAGGCTCTCGGACGGCAGGGCAGCGGTTGGTTCGCCAACCGATGACAGTTTGTGATGCAGCCAGAGAGCCACCTTGAAATAGAAGCCTTGGACAATGCCTCCCCATGGTTCACAGGTCCAAAGTTCACAAACAGTTGTGATGTTTTTCAAAAACTCTTTGTGCGTGTCACGTAGAACTTCACGAGCAACGTCCAGCGAGTGCAAGGCCCTTTCAGCTGGTGACAAAGGCTTCGGGGAAAAAAACAGGTAACACCAAAGGCTCATTGAGGTGGAATTACGAACCAACCTTTGGCATGTAAAGGGCTGCGTCTGCAGCACCACTCTTGATTCGTGAAAAGTCAGGTATGGTTGTTTTCAGGATAGGGCCTGGATCTCACCTACCATCCTGGCAGAGGTGATGACCACAAGGAAAGCCGTTTTTCACTAGAGGAACTTGAGAGGGGCCTCCATGAGCCTCGTCAGAACCACGTGGAGTTCCCACGCCAGGGCAGGAGCTTTCAATAGCGGGAAAGATCGAAACAGTCCTTTGAGGAACTCCTTGACGAGTCGATGAGACCAAAATGAAGATCTTCCTGGAGACTTGGTGTAGCGGAGGATAGCCGCCAGAGGTACCTTGATTGAGGCGTGCGCCAGTCCGGCCTTGGCCAAGGACAGCAAGTATGGCAGAACCTGCGGGGCCGTGATCCTCAGAGGGGTAATCTTCTGAGAACGGCACCACATAGCAAAACGCTTCCACTTGTAATTGTAGTACTTCAAAGCGGACGACGCCCTGGCATTGGCGAGGACCTCCCTGCAGTCAGCAGGGAACTCCTACCCTCCAAACTCTACGGTTGCAAGAGCCAAGCTCACGGGTTCAGCGATCCTAGGTCGTGATGAAGGGTTGCGCCTCATTCTCTGGTGAGAAGATCTGGAACCACTGGCAGCCTGACCGAAGGTGACACTGACAGGCTGAGAAGGTTGGATACCAAACTTGCCTCGGCCACGCCGGGGCAAAGAGGATCATCTTGCACGAACACTGTCAGAGTGTGTAGATAACTCATAGCAGGAGAGGGAACGGAGGAACGTGCGCAGGAACCGCCCTTCCAACGGGAAGGAGAACGTGTCCTGAGGCTCCTCGGCTGGTGAAACCTGCTGGCAAACTTCTGGCACTTGGAGTTCGCCGCCATCGCAAACAGATCGATCTGGGGCCTGCCCCACGATGAACAGGCGGTCCACCTGATTCTGAAGAAGCGCCCACTCGTGGCAGGAGCGCAGTCTGCAATGGTGTTCTTAACTCCCGCCAGGTGGAGAGGAACGAGGAACATCCCCTGTCCGACGGCCCAGCACCACAAGTCCTGCACTTCCTTGGAGAGCCCCGGGGATCGAGTGCCTTCCTGCTTCCTGATGTAAAACATGGTGGTGGTGTTGTCCGAGAAGATCCTCACCAGCTTGCCTTTCAGAGATGGGAGGAACGACTTGAGGGTCCAGAACACTGCCCGTAGCTCCAGGATGTTGATATGAAGATGCTTCTCCTCTGGCAACCAGAGGCTGCTGGCTTGCAGATGTCCGGTGTGCGCTCCACATCCCTCTAGGGAGGCGTCTGTGGTGACCGTCTCCTGGTATGACGGGTTCTGAAATCCTGTGCCTTTGGCGATGTTGGCGCGAATGCCCCACCATACTATCACCTGATGAACTCATCATTGAGAGATATCTTGTCCGTGAAGCTTCCAGACACCTGTATCCAGCGGCCGTTCAGAAATTTCAGAAGGGGTCGCATTTCCAACCTGCAGAGCTGAGGTAGATGCAAGACAACATCATGCCCAGTAACGACTTGATGGCCCACACTGTGGGTATCTTCGTGGACGACAGCCGTTGCACCTTACCACCCAGAATGGCTGGTATCCTCTCCTCCGAGGGTGACGCGAGGCAAGACACTGTATTAAGTCTGGCACCTAGCGACAGCGCTTTCTGTGGTAGAATTAAATAGGACTTTCAATAGTTGACAGAGAATCCCAGATTCGTTAGTAGCCAGACGGTCGCCTCCGTGTGTCCTTTGGCCAGCTCCCGCGAGTGGGCGTGTATCAGCCAGTCGTCCAGGTACGGGTACACGTGGATGCCCTATAGGCGTAGATGGGCTGCTACTGGTGCCAGGCATTTCGTGAACACTCTGGGGGCCGACTTCAAGCCGAAATGTAGGGCCTTGAACTGGTAGTGCTGTCCCTGCACCACAAAAGATAGCAAACTTCGATGTTTCTGGTGAATGGTGACGTGGAAGTAGGCGTCCTCCAGGTCCAACAATGTCAAGAAGTCTCCTCTTTCCAATTCGCATCCTGAATATTTGGTACATGAGGTATTTGTTCAGACACCGTAGGTCTAGGATGGGCCTCCAGCCCCCTGTCTTCTTTCTGACTAGAAAGTATCTGGAAGAGACTCCGGAGCCCCGGAGTCGCTGGGGAAATAGCTCTATCGCCCTTTTCGCAGCATAGTCCGTTCCTCTTCCAGGAGCTGAGGGATATACTGATCCTGAAGGGCAACTGGAGGGATCCATGGACACCTGCGTTGAAACTCCAGTGTGTGTCCTTGGGCGAGAGCGTCCAGCACCCATCTGTCGGTGGTGATCTTTCTCCACTCGCTAACGAACCTCATCAGCCAGCCTCCGAACCGGGGGCACGAGTGGGGGCCAGATGTCCCGCTGGTTCAGGCCTGCTTCAGCACCGGCGTCCTACCCTGCGGCCAACGGCAATGCTGTCCTCTGCTACCATAGGCCTGGGAACAACCTCTGTAGGCTTCCCGAGTTGTGGATCTGGAAGACTGACGGTACGCTGTGGAGAAGCCTTTTGAAGACCTGCTCGACTTGCCCCTGGAGGAGCGAAAAGAAGAGCAGTGCTGCTGTACGGTACCCAGGGAACAGGCCATCTCCGTATCCACTTTGATGGCCTGGAGGGACTCATCGACTACTTTTCCAAGTAAATTCTCTCTGTTGAAGGGCATCTCCAGCACCTTCGCTTGGATCGCCTGGTGGAAATGTGTGGCCTTCCTCCAGCCTTGGCGACGAAGGCAGAAACTGTTCCCCATTTGCCAGAACCCTGTGTTGGCAACGTCCAATGCCACTGTGATGGCATGATCAGACGCTACCTCCCCTTCCTGGAAGAGAGCGATTGCCTCCATCTTTTTATCATCGGGGAGGAACTCCAGAATAGGCCCTAGATTGCACCACAACTCCCTGTCGTACCTGGGTAGGATCGCTAGTGCGTTGGACACCTTGATAGTTGAAGCCGCGGTGTAAATCACCTTCTTTCCCATGGTGTCCATCCTCTTCCGCTTGCTGTCTGCAGGGATCGAAGACGATGAGGACGGGTTGGCCCACCATTTCCTCACAGCCACTGATACCACCGAATATGGCGATGGCTACGACCTCAGGCACATGGGTGCAGAGTCCGGTACCCAATATTTCTTCTCCAGCCTATCCCGTTTTGCTGGAACTGTGCAAGGTTTCTTCATGAGCGCCAGGCCCACTTCCCAAACATTGTCCAGAAGGGGCACCGCCCTGACCGTCTTCCTCTTGGCATCGGGCCTCTGGTACAAGGAGCCCTCATTCTTTGTTTTCTGAGGCACTAGCTGGAATAGCTCGGAGGCTCTAGATATTATGGAGTGGAACGATCCCACCTCATCCGGTGGAGACACCCTATGTGGAGCATCCAAATGTGGAGATTCGCCGTCCGCTACGACGATACACTCATCGTCATCCGTCATCGTCGTAGCAATAGCCATACCTGTGTCTGGGTCGGCTGGAGGAGAAGGGACCTGATGTGGTGGCCGAGGTTGAAATGTGGGTGTCGGATGATGCTTCCTCTTCTTTGCTGGAGGCTGATCGGGGACCTGGTGTAATCCTGGTGCCGAAGCCAGAGGCATCTTCATCTAGATCTCTGACACCAAGGTGTGCAAGGTCAACAGAATATCCAAGGAAATGTCCCTCAGCTGAGAATGCAGAATTGGAAAACTAGGCCCTGCACCGTCGTAGCCGTTGTCCTCCTCTTCAAAGTCCTCATGGACTGTGTCCAAGGACTCCTGGTCTTCGTGGTCCGTGGACGGGACCTCCATGGCTTGTGCCACGGCCTCGGGAGGGCTGTTTCAGGGCCTCCTCACCCCCTTTCTTTCCCCCCTGAGGGTCTTGAACCGCGGCCTGAGCCGGTTTACCCCCTTCTGGTGTACCAGCAGACTTTGGCAAAGTGTTGCCGACAAGGTCTTAGCCTGTTCCGATTGGGTCTGCACTGGCTGTTCGGCATTCTTCTCCTCTGTCAGCGGCTTCTTGGATTTCTCACAAAGTTTAGCTGGGGTAATTACTTTCTTTTCAAGGAGGAGTGTGATTGCCAGCTGGCAATGGAGGCCGACAATGATGACCATCGCACCCTATCAACCTTGTGACACGCTACCACAGTGAACCGGGTGGACTCAGACTTCCAGTTCTTAGCCTTATCTTGGGCCCCCACGGATGAGGCGCCCTCACAGGACTTAGAAGGCTGGTCCTGGGTGAGGCATGCCCCTGCTTGGAGTACGGGTCAGAGGCCTCCGTGTTGAGCCATGCCACCAGTCTACTGTGCCTTTCCCTCGTTGTCTTCTTGGAGAACCCGAGGCAAGTTTTGCACCCCCACTCCTTGTGGTCCAGGTGCAGGCAGTAGAGGCATTGCAGGTGCTTGTCCTCCACAAACACATACTATAGTCCACATTTGGTACAGGGCCGAAAGAGGGACCCTCCCTCCTCCTCCTCCGTTATGGTTGGAGGGCACCAAGTAGGCCCGATGGCCTTCTAGAATCGACAACGGATCCCTGCTATCGGCAGATGGAGAAAAGAGCACACAGGCTCCTTTGAAACAAAAATAGAAATGTTTCCCCATGAAAAAACATATAAATAGCTTGGAGAGCAAACTGGAGAACTCCCAACACTGAAGATTGCTGTAAAAATGTGAAGATGACTGCCAGAGGAGGGGCTTAGGGAGAGGACTGTCATTGAATCTCACGCTTGACACTATATGTGAGACCAGCATGGTATCAAGGGAGACACATACTCAAAAGTGTTTGTTTTAAAGCCTTTATTTACTGGTTCCTGAGGTGGTGTAATGTCTGACTGGCCCCAACTCTGAAGGGATGATTCCCTTAACTGATGCTTCTAACAGCCGTCGCTGTCTAATAGTCCAAAATAAAACTCTGCCTGTGTCTAAACTAATACTTGCCCTCGCTCTTTACAAAAATGTGATAGGACATCTTCTTAAAAAGGAAAACAGTTGGTTTCAGTTGGAATTCTCACCAGATCCAGTTTGGTCAATGTCACAAAAATGAGTTCAATCAACAGGGTTGTTCATAAGACCTTCTCCACAGGGCCCTTGAGGTGATTTCTAATGCCTTAATTATCGCTGAGTTCCTTTGAGTTCCCTTCTCCAAGCTTTAACTTATTAAAGTTCCAAACACCACTAAGAAATGTAACAGTTCCCTTTAAAGCATCTCAGAGCTCCCTTCCCCACGCTTCACTCCTCTCAACACCATAAAGATAACCCAAAAGGCTCCCCTTGGGTTGAGCCTCTAAGGGTTCCCTTCCCCAAGCTCAGGGCCTTCCAGCTTTCACCACAAAACAAGATATGTCTCAGTTCAGTTTTTACAAGATGCATTTGGCTTTCTTCGATGGGAGTCTCAAGGTTCCCTTCCTCAAACTCAGGCCTCTTTCCAAACACACAACGCAAGTTCAATAACTTAGTTCAAATTGTCAGGATGAAACTTGGCTTTTCCATACAGTTCTTTACACATACCATTCACTTATGGGGTCAATTCAGAGACTTCAGAAAATGCCAGGGTATACACACCTTCTCAGCGCGACCACGCCGACCTATATCCTCTCGATGTATTGACTTCTTCTCTTTCTGTCTTCTTTGGGCGTTTCCTGCACCCCTTTACTTTCTCTTTTCCCTCTGTGCGCACTTGCACTGTTACCTTCCTTTTTGTCGTGCCCCTGGCACTCTCCTTTTCTCTTCTCAGGCCACCTTGCACCTCTTTTCCTATTACGGGTCACTCGCACCATTGTGCACACTTGCACAGTTGCCTTCCTTTTATCGTGCCCCTGGCACATTTCCTTTACTCTTCTCGTGCTGTCTTGCACCCTCTTCTCTGTTACGGGTCACTTGCACTCTTGTGCACACGTGCACTGTGACTTTTCTTTACTTTCACTCAACTTTCCGCTCTGATCAGTCTTTCACTTGCTTTCTGCTCCAATCTGCCTATCACTTCACTTTCTGCTCCATTCTGTCAACTTAACACTTTCTGCTTTGTTCTTGCTTTCAGCTGTGCTTTCAGCTTTTCTACACTTGTTTTCCTTTAATTCTGTGCTGCTTTCACTGTCTGTGCCTTTCTCCCGCTCCGCTCTCACGTGCCAGAGTTTCTCTTACATTCTTCATGAAACTCACCGGGCAGCATTGCGTTGTGAGAAAGTCACTCCAGCATATGCGGGGTTGTGATCAGGGTCTCACCAACTGTCCCTCAGACACTCTTGGGGTCGGCACAGGCCCCAGGAGAGCAAACACCCGCCTGAACCTGGCTGCCAGAATGCAGGCTGTGCTTCTCCGGCTCCGCTTTCTCGCCACACTGCAGCCCCTAATCCACACCGGGCCAGCGTCTCTGCATGCCGTCCACCTCAAGCCTGCAGATCCTGCTTCTCACTGCTCCAGGGCTCTTCCGTTCCGGACTGCATCCCCAGCTCGCCCCTCTCTCTCTGTAAGACCATACCCTTAATAGTGAAACACCCAATCAAGTGGAGTGAGGTGTGAATGGTCACTATTAAATGCCTGACCCTGACTGTCTATTAGTGGGACAACAAGAGTTCTTTCTAGGGTAGGGTTTGATTGTTTTCCTCATGTTATTCCTATGGGTAATCTTTACTGATCTTAGTTGCCTCTTCCTGTTCCCAGTATTTGTTGGAAATGGGCAGAGGGAGACCAAACAGGATGGGAGTTGATATTTACAGGTTATATTTTTACAAGGCGATTGGCAAAGGTGAGAGAGAAATCCCCTGACCCTGGTTTTGTATCCCAAAGGTGATTCTCCTGGTGTCAGATTACTCCCTTTTTAAACACCCAGACATGAGAGCATTGGGCTATATAATACTTCACATGATCAGAACTAGGGGAAGACAAAAAAGTGTTGGGATGGAAGTTATGCCTTTGTCTCATTTTACTTTACCCTTTTCCGGGGTTTGTTCTGGGATGACATGCTTGTCCCTCTCTTGGGTTTGGGACCTGCATAACCCATAAAGGCTTCTGAGATCTCTTCACCTACCATACTGTTGGAATACTGCGGCTCACCTAGGGTACTCTCCTGAGTGCAATCCCAGACTCACCTACCCAGGTGATACTCCCGCCTCCCCAGTCCACCTGGATAGAGGATTCTCAGGGTCTACATGAGACAGTATTCCTAGGTTTCTCACAACTGGCACATGCTTGCAAACTGGCAGATCAACAAACAGTAAACATGTGCATAGATGTCAGGTCTGCATTCAGGGTCTGCACATGATTTTGGTCAGTTGTAGAAGCAGCATGGCTTCCTAACATCATCTTTGTCATCCATTAGTGATCACGCTTATGTAGGAGTCTTGTTGGAGGCTACCATGTTACCCAAACTGATTGATTTAATTATATTAGCAGACTCAACTAAGCAAATGGTCATATCCAGTTCGCAGGATCAGTATGTGTTCAGACAAAACAGGGCATCAGTGACATCTCCATTCAGAAGAGTGAATGAGTTAGCTCACATCTAGGAGATCCCTATGGCAATAGAAAAACTCTCATGGGCAAGAAAGGGATGTCGATTACATGAGGACTCCTTGTGGCAGGACGAACATCACCATGTTATCGTCCTAAAAAGTATTTAATCTCATTTGACTGGAATATATAACAGACTTATACATGTGGGAAAGAGTGGTATGATCCCCACCTTAAGTCAGGACTGGGTTGCACCAGATTTCCGGCCATGGCCCAGTCTTATTGTATACAATGTCTGATCTGTTCACAACATAATATAGCGGGGAAGGCACTGTGCTCTATGCAAAGAGCACACCCATCACCATATGATCCTTCTGTCAATCTCCATGTTGCCTTCATCCAGTTACACAGATGTAATAATCATCATTACGTATTGGTTGTCCTGGGTGTCTTTTCGGGCTGGGAAGAAACATACCCATGCAGGAGAGCTGACACGTGGCTAAAGTGTTGTTGAAAGACGTACTACTTAGATTTGGGATCTCCAACAGCATAAACAGTGACAGGGGTACCCATTTTGTCAATCAGTTTTCAGCATTTCCCCTCAACAATATACAGCACCATTTTCACTGCCCACACCATCTTCAGTCAGAGGGAGACCAGAGAGACAGAGAGGCAAAATGGTGTGATGAAGAGTATGTTCCCCAAACTGTACATTGAGACCAGCGTCTAGTGGTGGGACACACTTCCGATAGTAGTGGTAAGTATCATAAGAAATTATGAAAGAAAGACAGGATTGAGCCCCCGTGAGATTTTGTATGGGCAATTTATGTGGTTACCTTCCTCACTACCTGTGAAGAATGTGTGAAGCCAGTACTGTTCTTATGGATCACTCGCTTCTCAAATACTGTAAAACATTGATTTTGAATGTTCAGCATGTTCTTATGCAGGTCTGAGAAGCTTTGCAGAAAGAGCAAGAAGAAGCCTACCATTCACTTGACCCCGGGGGTATGTGAAAGTCAATGTCCAGCAGAAGTGGACTTAAGCATGCCTGTGTAGGTGCACACTTCACATTTAGCAGATAGAGCCAGAATAAGCCTGCCTTCTGCTTCACCCGAGAGTATGTGATGGTCAAGAATTTCGAGCACAAGATGACTTAAGCATCCCTGTATGGATGCACACTTCCTATTTAGCTCTCATAGTTTTGGGACTCTGTTATGCCCTGCTTAGGCAGAGTGACGTTTTCCTCTCACAAGTATATGAACTGATAACAATCAGACATGGACCCATCAGGAAATTGAGCCTTGCACACGTAGTGATACTTCAGAGTTACAATTCTAGCCCTGATATAAGTGTAAACATGTGATGATTTAGAAGGGTGGTACCTGTGATCTGGGAGGGTTCTGGGACTGTGGAGTGGATTTATTTTCGGTACTTCCTGCAAAACCAGATGCACGTCAACCAGGCCATGTTTTTATCCTTGTCATGCCCTCCCTAATTGGTTGTCAAATGCCGACTATGCCAAGGCACGGGCAGTCAAGGAACAACCACTGACCCTAGCTCCTGCTGCTCAGATCCAAGCTGTGACTGCCCTGCATCTGTTCCATCCACCAATAATGAAGAGAGCAATGAGGAGACATGGCCAAAACCTTCACTACTTCCTAATATATGTTTCTATGGCCTCTAGTCTAACCTGTATTTTTTAGATGACAGTCGGCACATGGAGAGAGGTATCTTGGTTTGAAAATGGTACAGAACAAGTTAATGTGTGGCATAACACTGCACACCATTTAGTTAACTAAATGATGTACAGCAGAGAAGGTTTCCCAGATGGGTGCACATTGTGGAGCGCAAATGAAATGTGCAATATAGGCAGAGAAAGAATGGAACATGGTAATGAAATGAATTCCCGCTGTGACAATCACTGCTGTCTGAGAATTTCTATGGCTTCTCAGAACATAACGCAAAAAAACCCATTGTGTGTAAATTAATACTATTTCTATAGTAATCATCAGATTGGTATAGGAGACTATACCTGTTCTTTGTTTTCTGGAGTTTGAGAAGATGGTAGTAATAATATATGTAACTGTTATTATTGCGGAATTGTAGGTTTTCAGTGGGATGTCATATGGAGTGTCCAACCGCCATGCTTTTCAAACTTTGATTATTTAGGACAAAAATGAATTATTATTTATTAATGAGTTAATTGACACAATATGCAGATTCTTGTTTCATAACATGGTTCAATGTATTTTTAAATATCATTTTGTGTGGTACCCATATTTGACGTATTGGTGTTTAGGAAAGTATTTTTTATTATAAATAGTAGATAAAAAAAGCCAACAATAGGGCAGTAATACGGTAGACATGTTAAAAAGGGAAGTGAACACAACCTTTTGATAGATGATGGAGCAGTGCTTTTGATGCGATCAGTGGACTATGGAGAAGTTGAGGTTTAGGAAGAGGGCTTTGCTTGGCTGGTATCTTGAATGGTATTGTAAATGTAAGTCACACTATTGATGGCAAGAGGAGGTGCACTGTCTGACATACACAATGTTTATGTTGTCTAAGAAAGCTTTGTGCAGAGGAAAGAGCTCCAGCACAGAAATAGAGGAAAATAAATTAAACGCTGTAAATAGTATTAGTAGCAACAAACAAACAAACAATTCCGGAATGTGGAAACTGCAAAATATCAAATAAGGTGGATCGGTTGGTGATGCACGTTATAGGATTTGGCATGGTGTTCATAGGCACTGTAAGCGGAAGATGTCCCTTTAAAATGTAAAGCTGCATCATCTATTCTACGTGAGCCTCTAGCAAGACAGTAGGCTTATTAACAAGTTGGGGAAAAGGAGAGCATGAGTTCTTGAGGGAGAACTACAGCAAGAGAACCTTTTCACAGAGCACTTTAGGTCCATTTGGTTTAGCAGCAAGATATTCACCCGCTTAGAAAGGGGGAACTGCAAGACGAGTAAGGAATGGATGTGCGAGTATTACATTGTACTGCAATTAGTATACCAGTTTCTAATTAATAACAGGCCCTCTTCTCTCCAAGGCTGACAATACATGTACTGTGCCAAGATCATTCAAAGTTATTGTTCACGTGACAGCATATATTTATGCTGTCTAAAATGTGTATCTTTGCTTATGTGAGTTTTGTAATGAAAAAGCAAATATTTCTGTGGACAATTATAGGCACCCATACATGTCAGCTGTATGCATGTGAAGGTGTCAGTTCAAGAGTGCAGGATTCTATGGCAAGGGATAGCTCTTTATATCAGAGTTTACAAATATATGTTTAAATTACACAGTTCTCCCTAGCAAATGCCAACCCCAATTTCCCACCAATCTACACTCACCAGTATAAAAGGTATGTTTCTATATTTAATGTGATGAACGCCTTTTTGTGCAGTTGTGTTTATTTAGAGCTTCTCTTGTGATATCAGAGTGTAAAAGTGCATGCTTTTATGATACATTCTACAATATTAGAGTAAACAGGTGCATGTTTCTCTCGTTAGAATGACACATGTCTCTTTAAAGCAGAGGAAAGACAGCTGTTTCTAGGACTGATACAAGGTACTTGCCTTGCAGCCATGACTGTGTGCGAGTCAATGGTCTGTAGGAGATTCATCGATTAATGTCAGATTGCATGTGCTTCTGAGATCAGTCGTTGTAGCAGAAACAAGCTACCACTAGTGACCGAAGAGCCACCACCACAGCACCTTTCTTTTAAACATATCAAGCAAAGGAACCCAGCGAAAGAAAACTAGAATAATTTCAACAGAGGGTTTGCAAAGCATAGCCGGATGCACCTACTCTAAAATCCTTACCATTCTTGACTTGCACAGTGGAACCAGGACCTTGGAGATGCACCACTGCTGGCTGCAAGAAAAGAAAAAAACACAGCTCTAAAAATGCCCACAACTACATCATTGATAAAGGTTCCGATCCAACTTCATGATTTTACCCGATCCCCCTCTGCTCTGGGTGGATGCTAGCGTGTTTGCCCTCAGATGGGCATGACCTATTGTTAAACTATTTGTTTGAATACATACAGACCGTAAACCATTTGTAAAGACATTCACAGAACCTTGTCTTTACTACATTTAATCTATAACCATCATGCACACGTTTCCCAAAACACACAAACACCTCAAAAGAACATATGAGAAGGTCTGCGCGATATCTTATGAGGAAGCACTTTACTACCTTTCCCTTGAGCACCACGACTTGAAAGACAGAACACTATGCCACCTAAAACAGTGTATTACTCCCTTTTCACTGGAGAAAGCATTTTAAATATGGAAACAGACAGTGTATGTGTGTGGAGAGAGAGAGAGAGAGAGAGAGAGAGAGAGAGAGAGAGATATAGAGAGAGAGATATAGAGAGATATATATAGTGTTGGACTGGGAACCAAAAGTGGCCCAATATTGCACATTTTGAACCAGCCCAACCCCTTTCCCATTGAAAATGTGGAAATAAAGCCCTGTTGATGCAGAGGCCTACCGGAAGATCTCCAGAGCTCCCTGTATGCCAGTGCACACCTAGTGATGAACAAATTACTTAACCCTGGTAATATTATTTCGACTGGATTATCTTCCCATGTATTCCTCATCTTTGGTATATATCCATAAGTCTGCTTGCAGCTTTGGAAACTTTTTTCATAGAAGTGGGCGTCATGCATCGTCGACTCATGGCCCTCGATGGCTTCCGTCCTGTCCTCACCCATAACCTCGACAATGGTATAAGTAGCTTGCGCTGCACCCATTGCCTCAGTTCTAGTTTTTTTCTCCCTATGCTCAGTCGTCTTGAAGGCATGACCCAGCCATTGAAAGAGAGGGAGGTGTAAAATTCAGAAATTCTCACCAAGATAGATGGGTAGGATGGGAGGGTGATGAGGAATACGTGGGAGGAACATCCAGTCAAGAACATTACCAGGGGTAAGTAATCTGTTCTTCAAAGGATTATGTCCTCCCACGTATTCCTCACCTTTTATAGTCTCCTAAAGCAGTATGTTGACTGAGGTGGGAAAAGAGAATATATTGCTGTTTAATTCTGTGAATCGCAGCCTTGCCAAACCTTGCCCCTGACCTGGCAAAGAATCCAGGCAATAATATTTACTGAAAGTGTCCATAGAAGATCAGGTTGCATCACTGCATATGTCCTGTACCAGCACTCCTCTATGAAGACCCGAAGAAGTGGCCACCCCTCAAACCATCAGGCATATCTTTGCCAGCCAAAGTATAGCATTCAGAAATGCATGCATTTATCCAGCGAAAGATGGTTGGCTTAGTGACAGCTTGTCCCAATTTGTGACCGGTATAGCCCACAAAGAGCTGGTCACCTTGCCTGACTTTGGACATGTAGTAATATAGAAGCTTAAGGCTCTCTTTGGGTCTAAACGTTGCAACCTCAATTCCTCCTCTAGAGGGATAAGGAGGCAGGTAAAAAGAAGTTAACACAGTTTTCTATGCTAAATGGAATTACGATACCACTTTAGGTAAGAAAGAAGGACGTGCCTTCAAAACCAGTGTGTCCTTAAGAAAAGTTGTGAAAGGTGGCTTATAAGAAAGAGCCTGAAGCTCACTCACTCTGCTGGCCGATTTAAATAGTTTTAAGGGTTAGTATTCAGAATGCATTTAGCACTTTAACACCAAATTCAAATCCCATACCGGTACAATGAAAGGGAACTGGAGGAAATACATCATTCCTTTCAGAAACTGAATTACTATAGGGATTTTGAAATAGGAACCCTGATCAGGCGAGCGCTTAAAAATAGAAAGTGCTGCAAGGGAAAACACTTATTCGTGGGGACTTGTACCCATTGATGGGCCAGATGTAGAAAAAAACAATATAGATGGAGTGTTGCATGTGAAAGCATCAATATTATTAGCTATGTACCAGCTGCAAAACTTGTTCCAACGGCAGCAGCACAGAAACTTTGGTGCTGGCCTTCTGGCTGAAAACAATTCCTCCATTACATCTTCCGGAAGGTCCAAACCCTTATATCTTACCCTCTCAGAAACCGGGTGTGAAGGTTCAGATAACTGGTTTCGGGGTAAATAATGCAACCTCCCTCTTCGGAGAGCAGATCCTCTCTCTGTGGAAGACGAATTGGAGGGCAGACGGCCACCTCTAGAAGGTCTGGGTACCACATACTCCTCGCCCAATCCAGAGCAATCAGATCCTGGATTTCCCAAACTTCCTCAACCTTCAGATGGCATGAGGAATGACGGGCACTGGTGGGAACGTGTAGAGGAGTGGAAATTCCCAATCCAGTTTGAATGCGCCCCCTAGACCTCCTCTCTGAGGAAATTCCCTGGAGCAAAATAGGTTCCACTTTCTGTTGACACTGGTTGCGAACAGATCCACATCAAGTGTTCCATCTCTAGTAGGACTTACTGAGCTAACGCCCACTCTGGGATACAGTGCTCTGCCTGCTCACAGCGTCCACTGCTGTTCTTTTCTCTGGCTAGGTGACTTCCGACTGAGTGATTCCTTCTTGTAGTGCCCAAAAGCAGAGCTGCATTGCCTCTCTGCACTGTGGCAGTACCCTACACCTCTCCTCTTGTTGATGCAATATATGGCTACTGTGTTGCCCATCATTATCAGGACAGTCTTCAGTTTGGGGATGCTTGTGGACTCGTGCAGAAGGGATGTGACCAAGCATTTCAGTCCGGACTGGCCCTTTTGGGTTGGGCCAAGCAGGAGTTGCATATGGTCTTTCCCCTTTTGTAATGTCTTGGCAGGTGAAGACCGATGGTCTGGAGGGTTGCCCAGAGCAATGCCACAGGTTAAGATTAATTCTAAACCTTCCATTCATCACCGCTTTTATTTTGTTATAGTCACCCCGAGTGGAACACGAGTATTGAAGATGTGCGAGTCCCGTGCATGCTGGGCCTAGAGACCCAAGCTACTACTCACTGATCAGGCCAACAAGACTGAAACATGTTTGGGGATGCTTGTGGTCTCGTGCACAAGGGCTGTGACCAAGCAGTTCAAGCTGGACTGGCGCTTTTGCGGTGGGCCAAGCCTGATTTGCATATGCATGTGGTCTCTGCATATGGTCTTTCCAAATTTCTTTCCCGAACTCACGAAAAGTCACAGCGCCACCTCTCTCACCTGTTTTGGTATGCAGATATCTGCAGGTAGTCTAAGATTTGTTTTACCAGTAACACTGGCCTGCTAACGCCTTACCTCTAATCCATTTCGATCAGTGGCTGCAGAGTTCCTGTTTTTCTCCTTCAAGTGCCGTCGGCGGGGGGACGATATCCAGCTCGCCTCCCCATGATTAGTGCGGGCAAGTGACCCCAGGGCTTAGAAAAAGTCCAGTACTCCGTGCTTGTGCCTGTACCGGGGCTGCAACCAGTTACTTTCCTGGTCTTGACAGAGGAGTGAGTCTTGGGGCGGGTGCCTGTATTGGCTCTCCCCATGTTGACAGAAAATCAGGCTGTTTACAGAGCACAGACCTAGCTGCGGGAGTCTTCGAAGGTGTGACAGTGTTTCCGGAGGTCCGGGTACCGTGACCCTTCCTACAGAGGAAACGCAGAGCATCGTAAGCAGCACCATGAAGGGGGAGGCCGTCCAGCTGTACCAACATCAGAGGACTTTGCTTCTTGTGAGGTGGGTGCTGGACTATTGGTCCTAAAGCACACACTGGAATACGACACTGGGAGCAGGTGGAGGTTGGGGCTGTGAAAGGAAAAAACAAAAGATACCCCCTCAGAAGTGATAAGACCACTGCGGGGGTCTTGAGGGAAGCAGACTCTTTGCCTGAGGATCAAGGTCCTGCTCAGGGCCTTATTACTACATTCTTTCCACAACGCCAAGCTAAAACGTACACGCAAGTACTAATATAGGATGTGAATGCTGAGGAACACACCACAGAAAGGCCTATGCCAAGTGATGAAACCATTTGTGAAATCTGTGGTCCTGTGCAAACTAGCATCGAACAGCAAATGGGCACGCTGCAGCCAACAGAGAATGAGAGTCTGGAAAAGGAACTAGATGATACTGCCTCTGTCCAAGAGAGGCTTAGCATGTCTCCAGGGCTATTTGACACTCAGGCTATAACTATCTCCAATGACCTGTCCAACAGTAACTACAACGCAGGCCGGGATGACCAGGACGACCTGGAGCCTAGGGGGAATACTCTGTGCTACCCTTCAAAGGAGTGCCAGGATGTGAAATAGACCACGAGAGTGGTAGGCTAAGCCCACTAGCTGCCTTAAACATGGTCTGACAGTTGTTCATACATCTATATGACACAGTGGCATTTGAGGTCAGAGCAAATACGGCCACATTAGGAGAATTACGGGCCCTGCTCATGACACAGCAAAGGTCGACACAACATCCAAAAGAGCATGAACCAAGCCTGACAGAGAATAAGGAAGCAACCGGGCCAATACCTCCAAAAAATCACTCATTGCCTGTGATCATAATTTACCCTGGGGAAATTGGTGATCATGAAGAAAGTCTCAAGACCCTACCTCGTACAGGGAAAGAAAATGGGAAAACTAAAAGGGTCCATTAAGGCAACCTAACCAAGGATCAAGAAAATGTTTGCGCAAACCTTTACAAACATAGAAATCCACCTAACGGCCTGAACCCATTAATCAAAAAATGGGTGGAAGGGAACGGATAACATGAATAAATCTCACACAAGACCCACACAAGTGCAGCTAAGCCATCTACTATTTCAAGGGGCAATCCTGGGAAACAGATACATTTTAAGAAGGAGCCCTCTATTCAGTGAGAAATGTACCAAGGAGGAACATGTCCAAACAAGGGCATCAAGACCGGGGTGTGATGAGACCCTACAACGACCAACCTCTACATAATGTGGACGGAAATACAAGCCGGACAGCAAAACGACCCAATAAGCAGGCCCAAACTCGAACAGGGACGATATTGGACGAGCAAATTCCAGTCCTTTATCAACTCAGAAGAGAAGGTAAAAAGAGCCAGTGTGCATACCAACTACACTTGAGAGACAACTACAGAACCCTATAATCTTTGAGTCGGTCTTCGATGAGGAGAGAAATACCCCCCTCAACAGGGCAACAAATCTTGAACTTACTATCCTCCGAGCCTGCCCTAAACACCATAGCATCTGCAGGCTTGAAATGTGTTAATCTGTACGATCAAGCCTGCTTAGGGTAGTGTGCAGTGGTTTTTTACATCGAAAGTCTTGTGTACTGCCACTAGGCGGATTTCCTTCTAAAAGGCTATGAGAGCTACTACATGGAGATCAGGCCTGTTGTTGAAGACCACTCAAGAATGAACTTAAAAATAACACATCAGTTTGAGCATGAATATCGCAGGCATTTCCCAAGGGCACAATCATCCTTTGGGTGGGAATGGCTCCCTGGCGCCCTACCAGGAATTCCAGCCTGTAGACTAGGATTCTAATAATCGCATCCTAAACTGGAATTCGAGGGGCTTTAACTCCTTTACACAAAAGAAGCAGTAGGAGCTTCTACAGACATATGATTTCATATTGCTACAGAAAACATGGCTTATTAACTGCTACGCCCTAGATGGGTTTTTGCTCGATTACAAACCTGCTAAGAAAGGCATGAGGGGGCGCCTGTGGGGGGGGGCTATTAACAGCTATTGCCAATACAAAGGATTGATCAATCAAAACATAGAAATGTTCTTCGGAGATTGCACTGGTAACTGAACTGTTAGATGCAACTGACAAGAAGTCCACACATAAACTATTCATGAATATTTATTGCAATACTACTAGATGTGACCTGATGTGACCTGGCTAGATCGTTAGATGAAATTGAAATATCTTATTGAAATGGCTGCCATCCCAATTATACTGGGGGGGGGGGCTTTAACTGTGAATGCAGTCTGTGTGACAACATGTCCATTTTATTTAACAAAGGAATCTGTGAAATAATAGTTCAGAAGAGTGACAGGTCAAAAAGGGTTTCCATGGGTAAATCCTGCACAGCTTTTCTGGCCAAAACATTCCATAAAACAGTACAAAATATAAAACAGTGCCAGATATGAAAAATACATTTGATATCTGGTACATTTTCCAATTACAATATGATTAAAAAAACTACAGCTGATATACATACAAAGTAACTAGTTTATACATCATGACACATACATGTATAGGTGAACCTACACTCACTTAGGAGCTCAGTACTCAGCTTCTTTTTCCGTTTCAGAAATGTGAGCAGAGACCAGCCCACAAGTGGAGACTCCGCCCACAACAAATACATCAGTGTGGGCTGGTACTGCACAGAACCCAATTACTGCAATAGTGGCCGTAAAAACAAACCTCTGGCCCTTGCATATACTGGACAGAAAAATTCCAAGTGTGCAAGGTTCTCGGATGACACATCGCACATGGGGCACACTCTCCCCAGGCCATGCTGCCACCACTGCCCGCACGGGTAATGCAGTTGAAACATGCCCTAGTTATCAGTACCCTATCTCCTGGGCGTTCTGCCCACAGCAAGTATCTCTGCATGCCAGGGGACATGATGGCCATTAGCGCCCGATTCTTGGGTTTCTGCAATGCCAAGTTCTCTCTATTCATACACAAACTCATAAAAACGGACAGTCAACAATTTTATCTTGCCCCAAGAGAGCATTCTACCTGGTGGATACAATTGTGTGATGTTAATCGCATTCAGCGGTTTCTTAATATGGCACAGCCATGGAACCTTGCTCCGGTCTTTGGAGATCATCAAAAATGACGTGTTCTTGTGTGAGGCTTGCTTTCTCATTGCCCCAGAGCTGAGCCAGTGAAACATAGGCTGCAGAGAAACCACATCCCCAATCGGCCGACACCCCAATTCCATGTAGTCCCCAAAGTTTGGGGCCGAATCGGGCAGGCCCAACAATTGTTACAGAAATGGGTTCTTGGCAATCTGTATAGTATCAACATTGGCAAAGCCCCAGATTTCCATCCCAAATCTGGCGACCGGGCTGCCTTGCCCCTATACAGTTGCATCAGTGGCTCGATCGGTTTGGTTCTAAACATAGGCATTGCCCTGGTGACCCCACCCAGAGCCTGCTTGAATTGAGCCACCTGATTTTCTACATGGACAGAGGTGCAAAGGTTGGCAGCAAATATGACCAACAGGTAGTCGAAGTAGTCAACCCTGGGGATCACACTACTCCCACAGCGTATATCCCTGAATTTATTTTAATCAGGTGTCTCCCCTTCCAACAGGCCATCACAGCCGACTTTGCTGCATTCACTATGAGGTCTAAACCTTCCATGAACTTTGCAAAGTCACCTAGCACTAACAATTATGCTTTTCGACACAACACAGAGCTTATTCAGCAGGGATCCAAATTCCCTTGACACAGACTCCTGGTCCAAGGACCCAGACAACAAATTCCCTAGTTCCTGGTGGGGGTCGATAAAACAGCCTTCCTTAATAAGTCGTCGTCCTTCTCCTCCCTCCATTTCAGTCTACGCCGGGAGGCATCCACAGACACTTCTACAGGATATACCTGGCATGGCAGCGTCACTCTTGGTGCCGAGCGGATATCGAGCCTAATTGGAAAATGGTTGCTACAGATGTTATCTGTTACAATAAACCCCACTACATGCACCCAAAACTTCACGGGATAGTAGTCGATAGTGGAAGTTCCCATCGTAGAAAAGAAAGTAACCCTGCCTGGGATATCTGCACTAAATCGACCACTTGTGGCACGCAACCCCCATTCATGTAAATAGTGCCACAGGCGCAACCACACTGCACGCAACCTGGAGTCCATCATAACAGATGTGGTTATCCCTGCCACCATATCTTCTGACCATATCTTCTGTGTCAGAAAGAGTGTGTTGCCAAGCCCACCTCCTAATTTTGGGGATTCATACAATCCAACCTATTATTTGACAGAAAATTCAGGGACGCTCCGACCTGGGAAAATCTTGGTGCAGCATCAACAATAGATTACATATTCTTGAAAAATGTAGACTTAAAGCACGTCTACTCTTTTGACATTATACCAATGAAAATGAGTGACCATGCAATGTTAAGTTTTTTAGGGTAAGATAGGCGGCAAAACAGCAGTAGAGTGCCCCCATTAACCTTACAATTACAGGTAAGAATAATAGGATTATTCAAGTCAGAAACACTCAAAGCAATCACTAGATTGGAGGCTTGGTGGGAATCATTGCCGGACGATAACAAGGACAGGGAGACTTACCCAGAAAATATTCCTACACTCCCTGCCAATTAATTAGTCCCAGTTAAAATGGGCAATAAAGTACATGGAGATCTTGTCATGGCTCACAGAAACAAATTTGACCCTCAAATAAACAAAGAAAAAGGCACTACGTAATACTATTAAGGCATTCTCTGCCCAGTCCCTAACGCTATCTAGGATGGAATTCTTAAAGAGGAAACAAAGTGCAAAACAAGCATATCAGAGATATGATAGGTTATTTATAATGTGCTTACTACCCAGAGGTTCCTAAGCGCGAACCTGGGGATCGAACCTGCGTTGCTCTGTGACGTCTTGCTTCCAAGGCGAGCACGTTGCCCCTGAGCTATACTTCCAAAACGAGCCATTCTAAGAGATGGCTTAAAACCTACAGAATTCAGATATATATTTCTAAAAATCAGAAATTGTTTAAGCAGATCATCAGGAAAGACACAGGGGTCATATTTAAAGATTTTGAATGATAAAGCCCAAATCCAGGCAAAGTTACGGACATGTTGTATGTCAGGGGAGGATTCGGTGCAGTATTTCACAAAGAAATTTGAGGCAGGAAAGGGCTATATGAAGTGAGGGGGTGGGAGTCCACTAACACAAAAGACATATGAAATGCTCCATTTGATGAATTAGATATAACCTTGATTATTAGAACCCTAAATGACTCTGGAACATGTGGTCCAGACGGAATATCTACCTAATGTACAGGGTGAATCCTACATTCTGGTCTGAAACACTGATCAAGATCTTTACTGACATTGCAGAGGGGAAAGACTGCCCCATCTCCTGGAGAAGTGCAGTGCTAGTTCACATCTACAAAAGACCGCAGAACTATCGACCCATTACACTCTTAGACTCGGCTGCAAAGATCTTTGCCAAACTGGTCCCAAATGACCTAACTAATTGGGCTGATGGGGCGGGGGTCCTGAGTCATTTACCAACAGGGGTTAAGGGGTTAGGACTACTCTGAGCACATTAGCACTACAAGCGTGCCTTTCCGATATAGGTGGGCCCTGTGGCAAATATCTTTATGTTGCAGTGATTGATCTGGAAGCAGCATTAGACAACATTGACATCGAGAATCTTTGGCATAAGTTGAAGGCCTGGGGTATACACACAGGGCTCCTCTGGATGATAAAAATCATGTATACGGATAACCTGATTAAAGTAAGATTGAATAAGCAAGGAGATGTATCTAGGGCAATACATATTCACAAAGGTGTAAGGCGGGGGGGTGTTTTCGCCCCTACAATATTTAATCTTTACTTGGCCGATCTATGGGAAGAGAGCAAGGTGTGGAAGTGCTATGCAGCCAAATGGAGAGATCCCAGGGCTAACATCATCACATATGCTGATGACATAGCCGTGATGGACTCTACTGAAATGGGCCCTCAGAGACATCTGGCGGGTGTGCTGAACTATCTAGTCCATAATAAATTTAGCATTAATCCAGCTAAATCAAAGACCATGTAGTTGGATACTAAGTGAGTTACTGATTAGGAAGGTAACCAACATTACCTATTTGGGGTGCTCAAGGTATTAACCAGAAAGAGAAAATGGTGTGGAAAACTTTACAATGCATTTCAATCATGAAGGTGTTAAAGAGGAAAATGTATGCTTACTCTCTGACCCCTCTCATTGAATTATATAAGATGAAAATAACCGCCATGATGGTGTACGGATGTGAGTTCATACATTTTAAGAGTTGGAGGTTCGTTGATACTCTAGAAGTAAAAATCTGGAAATCAGTCCTGGACCTAACAACTTCAATCCCAATCAGTGTTATACGATTGGAACTGGGTATTACATCCTGGTGGGCCCACTACATAAAATGTAGTATTTTTCTGTTGTATAAACTGAAGTTGGCAGAAAACAGAGGGTGGGTGGGTGGGGGGCAGCGGGAACAGAGGAAGGGTTGACAGCAGCGGGAACAGAGGAAGGGTGGGTGGGGGGTCAGCGGGAACAGAGGAAGGGTGGGTGGGGGGGGTCAGCGGGAACAGAGGAAGGGTGGGGGGGGCAGCGGGAACAGAGGAAGGGTGGGGGGCAGCGGGAACAGAGGAAGGGTGGGTGGGTGGGGGGGGCAGCGGGAACAGAGGAAGGGTGGGTGGGTGGGGGGGCAGCGGGAACAGAGGAAGGGTGGGTGGGTGGGGGGGGTACAGCGGGAACAGAGGAAGGGTGGGTGGGTGGGTGGGGGGGCAGCGGGAACAGAGGAAGGCTGGGTGGGTGGGTGGGGGAGGAGCAGCGGGAACAGAGGAAGGGTGGGTGGAGGTAGCTATTGATGTTTCAAGTATTCCCAGAATGTCGAGGTAGAATGATCTATAAAAGTAAAAAAATAAGCATGTAATCCTAGTTCTCCATCATGCGTAACATCACGAAATTCATAGAAAACAATGAATTCCTATAGAGGGGTGCAGAATCGTTGCACACTTTGAGTGAAAAGTGTTGTTTTCATTTTAAGCCACTTGTTAAATGGCCATATTTATAACATGATTAACTTTTTTTATACAGTAAATAACTTTCAAAACGTCACTCAGTGTATTTTCAAAATAAGTTCGTAGTCCGAACCGTGCTGCGCCGAGCCCAACAAGAGCTCTGCCCTTAATCATCTGTTCCCCTTCTGCACCCGACAACGCCTTTATCTCTACTCAGGAACAGATGTGCACCTTGCATCACAACCCTTTCCTGAGAGGGAGATTGCTGCTGCCGGCTTTCGACGTCTACTGTGCCACAAAGCTCCTTGCTCCAGCCATAGTGCTCCTGATCAACTCCCCACTCTGCATTCACCTCTCATGGTGCTCTCATTCAGCAGGGTTGGCCTGCTCCTCCCACCACCTGCTCCTCTGCATCAAGGCACCTCTGCCTCCCACGCATGACAAATCAACAAAGCCATTCCTCTCCTGGCGTCTCTGATCTTAACATCAAACCTTTCTACAACTCCTGCACTTCACAGAACTAGTCAGCACTCCTGCCTTCTAACTTCACTGTACCTTATTCCTTTCCAAGACTTCTTTCGGCTATGAAGGTCCCTAGTGTTCTCCCTCTCTGGCCTGCTCAGCGGCACAGCACGTGTCCAGGGTTCCTGTCCCTCACAGTTTCTGCTTCTTGCAAATCACTCCACCATCTTCAGTTACTCTCTAATATGGTCGTGCTCTGGACCAGTCAACCTGGCAAGCAACCTGGAAGAACAAGTTATTTTCTTACCTGGTAACGTTCTTTCGATGGGATGTTCCTACGACGTATTCCACATCTATGACAGGAAATCACCACAGATGTGCTGCTTCTGAAAATTTTTGGCGTCTGCGTCCTGCGTCGATGACGTCGATACGCTGTCCTTGAGGGCCCCTGTCGAGCCGACGTCACCGGATGTTATACGTAGGACGCTCGATGCCCGTAGCCTCAGTTGTAGTTTTTTCCCCCTGTAGCCTCAGTTGTAGCTTTTTCCCCAGAACGTGTGGCACCAATCTTCTTCCAGTATGACTACAGAAAGCCTTGCGGAAATGAAAGCTGCAATCGCATAAGAAATTCTGTAGAGGGGCAGGTAGGGAGGGAGCGATGTGGAATACGTCGTCGGAACATCCCATCGAAAGAACGTTACCAGGTAAGAAAGTAACTTGTTCTTCGAAGGGATTGGTTTCTTCAACGTATTCCACATCTATGACAGATTCCCAAAGCAGTGCCAACGTAAGGAGGTGGTTAAAGAATTTTGAATTTTATAATGCCCAATTAAATTGCAGAATAGAGGACCGCCTTGCCAAAGGCCAAATCTTGCCCATGGATAGAATCCAGGGAGTAGTGTTTTACAAAAGTATGAACAGAGGTCCATGTGGCTGCTCCACAAATGTAAAGAATGAGAACACCCCTCTGCAGAGCAGTAGAGGCAGCCACACGCCTAGTAGAATGGGCCCCTAAGCCTACCGGAGGATCCTTACCCGCCAAGCGGTAACATTCAGAAATTGTCAAGATAATCCATCCAGAGAAAGTCTGTTTAGTAACAGCTTGTCCCAAACGCCTTCCAGCGTACCCTAAAAAGAGCTGGTCATCCACTCTGACCCAGGACATGCGTGAGATGCAGAAACTCAAAGCTCTCCTAGGATCTAACCTATGGAGCCTCTTCTCTTCCTTACCAGGATGCGGAGGAGGAATGACCTTCTGGCTTAAATGAAATTCCGACACAACTTTCGGAAGAAAAGAAGGACGAACCCTAACGACAACCCTGTCCTTATGGAACACTGTGAAGGGTGGCTTAACGGAAAGTGCCTGCAACTCACTCACTCTGCGAGCGGAAGTGACCGCAACTAAAAGAACAAGTTACTTCTTACCTTGTAACGTTCTTTCGATGGGATGTTCCTCCGACGTATTCCTTATCTTAGATATCTCTTTCCAGCTTTGCTGGCCTCGGAAACATTTTTCTCTAGAGGGCGCTGCGCGTCGACGTCTGCCGAGTCGATGTCCCTCGACAGCCGCCGTATCGACGTCGACGTCATCCTGCCTATGAAGGCCGCGCACAGCGTCCGTTGCTCAGTTCCATTTTGTAGCCCACAATAATTCTTTCTGGACTAGACTAATCACCCTGAAGGAGCGTAAGCTGCAACAACAAGGGAAGTAGTACTGCGGGGATGGATGGGAGGGTCGATAAGGAATACGTTGGAGGAACATCCCATCGAAAGAACGTTACAAGGTAAGAAGTAACTTGTTCTTCGAAGGGATTGTGTCCTCCGACGTATTCCTTATCTTAGACAGGCTCCCATAGCAGTATTCTGTTATTGGAGGTGGGAGTACTGACTTCATGCTTCCTCTTATTGATGAATAGAGTGCAATACTGCCCTTCCAAACCTAGTCTCTTGACTGAAGGAGGAATCCAACTTGTAAAACCGTGTAAAGGTATGGACGGACAACCATGTGGCAGCCGCACATATGTCTCTAACCGGCACTCCTCTTTTGAGGGCCGTTGAAGCTGCGATACCTCTAGTCGAATGAGCCCTAAGATTTTGAGGGGGCTCTTTTCCTGAGAGTTTATAACATTCCAAAATGGCTAAAATGATCCATCTGGAAATGGTCTGCTTAGTTATTGGTAACCCCAGCTTGTGACCTGCGTAGCCTACAAACAGCTGGTCTGCTTGTCTTATCCTAGCCAGTCTACTGATGTAAAAACTTAAAGCCCTTCTTGGGTCCAGCCTGTGTAACCTCTCTTCCTCTTTCCCCGGTTGAGGAGGAGGATAGAAAGATGGAAGGGTAATCTTCTGAGTGATATGAAATTCAGAAACCACCTTTGGGAGGAAATTAGGCTTCACTTGCAGAACAACTTTGTCTTTGTGAAAGATTGTATGAGGGGGTTTACAAGAAAGAGCTTGTAACTCGCTCACCCTTCTAGCAGATGTAAGTGCTATTAATAAAACAGTCTTAAGGGTAAGAAATCTTAACGAACAAGAGTGGAGTGGTTCGAAAGGTGTGCCCATCAGAAAAGTTAGGACCAAGTTTAAATCCCATAGGGGAACCTGGAATGGTTTTGGGGGATAAACGTTAGTTAACCCCTTTAGAAACTGTATTACCAAGGGCAACTTGAAATAGGATGGTTCTTCCGCAGTGCACTTAAAGATGGATAGCGCTGCGAGATAGCCCTTGATGGTGCCATCTTGAAGGCCTGAATTCGCTAAATAGAGTAGGAAGGACAAAACCATTGGTGTACCACATGAAAAGGGGTCGATATTCTTTTCTCTACACCAGCTGCAAAATCTGTTCCAACGGCAGCGGTATAAAGATTTTGTTGCTGGCCTTCTTGCCGAAAGCAACACCTCCATAACATCATCAGGGAGGTCCCAATCCTTGTACCTCAGCCTTTCAGAAGCCAAGCGTGAAGGTTGAGGGTTTTGATGTCTGGATGGAGAACCTGACCTCCCTTCTGTGAGAGCAGATTCTCTCTGAGTGGAAGTCGAATTGGAGGGCAGATGGACAAGTCTAGAAGGTCCGGGTACCACGTTCTCCTGGCCCAATCCGGGGCAATTAGGATCATGGTTTTCTGGAATCTTCTCAACCTCCTGATCATTTGAGGAATGACAGGGACCGGTGGAAACGCGTACAGAAGCGGAAACTCCCAGTCCACTATGAACGCGTCTCCCAGAGCTCCTCTCGGGGGAAATTCCCTTGAACAGAACAGATCGCACTTCCTGTTGACACTGGTGGCGAACAGATCCACCTGAGGGGTTCCCCAAATGGCGAAGATCTCTTGAAGGACTTCCTGAGCTAGTTCCCACTCGTGGGAGACTGTGCTCTGCCTGCTCAGAGCGTCCGCTGTCAAGTTCTTCTCTCCGGCTAGGTGAACTGCCGATAGAGAGATTCCTTCTTGGATTGCCCAAAACCAGAGCTGCATCGCCTCTCTGCACAGAGGTAGTGATCCTACGCCTCCTCTTTTGTTGAGGTAATGCATGGCCACTGTATTGTCCATCATTATCAGGACATTCTTTCCTTGTACAGATGGCAGGAACGCCTTCAGCGCAAGTCTGATGGCCCTCAGCTCTAACAGGTTGATATGTAGTCTGGACTCCGATGGAGACCAACGACCGCTGATGGTCAAGTCGTTGGCGTGGGCTCCCCACCCCGTGAGTGAGGCATCCGTGACTACTGTTATCTCCGGCCAGGGTTGCCAAAACTGTTCTCCTTTCAGAATGTTCTCCTGACAGGCCCACCACTGAAGGTCTCGAGCCACCCTGTCGGGAACCTGAAGAAGATCTGTCATTCTTCCTGAGAATTGTGACCACTGAGTTCTCAGTGCCCACTGGAGGGATCTCATTCTCAGGCGAGCCTCTGGCACTAGGAAAATGCAGGATGCCATGAGGCCTAGCAACCTCAAAAAGTCGAAGGCTGGGAGACGTTGGGCATTTTGGAACTTGGTAACCATCTGTAGAATATCGTGAGCCCTCACCTCTGGTGGCGAGGCTTTTCCCAGGGAAGTGTCCAGGATCGCTCCGATGAACTGGAGTCTCTGCGATGGTATCATTTGTGACTTCTTTAAATTGAGGGAGAAGCCCAGTCTGTGAAGGGAGTGGCAAACGTGATTTAGCTGGATCTGAGCTTGTTCCGAAGATACAGCCCTGATCAACCAATCGTCCAGGTAGGGGTAGATGTGAATCCCTCCCCTCCTTAGACTTGCAGCCACTACCGACATTAACTTGGTGAAGACCCTCGGGGCGGAGGTCAGCCCAAATGGCAGCACTCAAAATTGATAATGAGAGTTGCCAATTGCGAACCTCAGGTATTTCCTGTGTTTGAGATGGATAGGCACATGGAAATAAGCGTCCTGAAGGTCCAGAGATACCAACCAGTCCTGGAACTGAAGGGCCTGAAGGATCTGAGAAAGAGTTACCATCTTGAATTTGTCTTTCCTGAGGAATTTGTTCAATTCTCGCAAGTCCAAGATGGGTCTCAGTCCTCCGTCTTTCTTTGGAATGAGAAAGTAAGGGGAGTACCAGCCCTTGTTCCTCTCCGCTACAGGCACCGGTTCTATGGCACCTTTCTCTAGCAGGTCTAAAATTTCCTGCAAGAGGAGCGGATCTGGAGCTTTTAGAGAGCTGATCCCCGGTGGATGACTCCGAGGTATGCGTAGGAGAGGCAGGCAGTAACCTTGGGCAACTGTTTCCAATGCCCAAGCATCTGACGTGATAGCCTGCCATTCCGCCAGATGTCGAGTTAACCTGCCTCCCACAGGTGTCTTGTGAGGGATGTCCTCAGAGTGGTTTTGGGGCGGCTGATGCAGATGCCGATGGTAAAGAGGCACCTGCTGTTGCTGCGGCTTTTGAATATCTACCCCGTCCACCTCGGGTAGTTCTTCTTTTTCCCCTTTGAGCCGGTCGTCCTCTACCTCTTCCGAATGCGGAGTAGAAGCGAAAGGGCTTGCCTCTCGCAGAGGATCCTGTGGAACGAAAAGGTGTCCGATGGATTGCAGCGCCTAGGAATTTTGCTGCTGCTTTTGATGTTTGCAGTTTTTCTAAACTGTCATCCGCCTTTTTCCCAAACAAAGAAGAGCCATCGAATGGCATGTTCAAGAGCCTGGCTTGCGCATCTGGGGCAAAACCAGACTTTCTCAACCAGGCAAATCTCCTGGTTGTTGTACTTGCCGCCATTGCTCTGCTGATACTGTCAGCCGAATCAATGCCCGTCTGGAGGGATTCGCACATAGCGTCTTTACCGTCCTGTATGATATTTAGGAACGCCTCCCTTTCTTCTCCCTCCGGGATGCAGTCAGCCGCTGTAGAAGCACACTCCCAAAGTGTATGGCTGAATCTAGCAAGGGTGCAAGTAGCATTAATAGATTTTAACGCCATGCTACATGCCGAAAAAACTTTCTTTGCCATAGCATCATATTTTTTATCGTCCCTGTCCTGTGGGACGGTAGGGTAAGCAGTTTTGATGTCAGTAGAAGATGCTGCCTGTACCACCAGACTTTCTGGGGATGGATGTTTGGACAAAAACTCTGGGTCTGCAGAAGATACCCTGTATTTAGCAGACAGTTTTTTTTATTTACTGCCGGGATGACATCTGGGGTTTCCCAGTTCGTCATGATTTTCCTTTGAAGAGCTTTATGAAAAGGCACTACAGGATCCTCCTGTGGACCTTTATCAAGAATATCCGTGAGGTCATCTTGTTGGAAAGCCTGTGAAGGTGTTGACCACCCCATAAATTCTGTGATCCTGGCCATTAAGGCTCTATAGGGGGTTTCAGCATGCTCCCCCGGGTCTGGCCTAGCGAACTCCACCTCAGGGGAAGTGTCTAACCCACTTGCCTCATGTAAGGAATCATGTAGTTCCTTTAACCTGCGTTCCTCTGAGGATAACTCCTCCTGAACTGGGGTTGCAGATCACTGCAACTCAAATGTCTCTTCTTGGTCAGAGAGTTCTCCCTCTTCCATAATTGAGGACATAGTTCTCAATTGGTCTGAACTCACAAAGGGTGTGAAACCCATCTCCAAGGCCGAGGGTGCCAAACTTGTGGTAATCGGCCTCAAAAACATCGATGTCGAAGGCTTCGAACTTGGCGTCGAAAACAAAGGCGGAGGCCTCGAGGTCCTCGATAGAATTGGGATTCTGCTCAAGGATGTCGACAATCTCGACGCCATCGTCATCTAAGACCTGGGGATAGCCACTGGGTGCGCCGCAACCGTGACTTTCCTTGGCGTCGACGCCGGTGTCGAAGATGGCATTGAGTCGACAGACCCGTGTGTCGAAGGTCCCTTCGACAACGGCGTCGAAGACACCGACCTCGGCGTCGACGGAACCTTCGTCGACGGTGTCGACGGAACCTTCAAAGAAGGGTTCGAGGTCATAGCTTTACTCGAGGGTTCGTGACGCGCTCGAGAAGCTTCCTTCGCCGGGTACTGCGACTCGCGGCGTTTTAGACCTTCGGGTCTTTCGACCAGAGCATCGCTCTCGGCAGTCTTCGAGGGGGTCGAGGCCGCTTTCTCGAAGACGCTCATCATATTTTTGCGGAATTCCTCCCATTCAGCCCGGGAACTATGTTTCGTGGGGCAAGGGATTCTCTTAGGAGAAACAGAGGAAGAGGAGGACGAATAAGGGGATCTTCAACGTCTCCTCTTCGAGTGCTTCGATCTCGAGGAGTGATGGGACCCGCTTCGAGACCTGGAGCGCGAATGATGACGAGGAGACGAATGTCTCAACTTCGTCGAGGAAGAAGAAGCTTTTGAAGTCTTACCTTTTTCCAGCTTCCCCCTACGCTCCTTCAGGGCCTTAGCTGTCATGGACATACAGTCCTCGCACTCCGAACAATGGTGTTCAGCTCCTAAACACCACAGACAAACTCTGTGAGGGTCAGTCAGCGACATCTTTTTCCCACAGTCTCGGCATTTTTTAAAACCGAACCGAGGGGTCGTCGGTTCCGACGAGGAAGCCATCGAGTATGGATCGAATATCTCGAGGAAATTGGATTAATTCACAACGAAAACTGAGCAACGATATTCCGAGGCACTGAGTAAGCGCGGAAAAACGGAACTGAGCAACGGACGCTGCGCGCTGCCTTTATAGGCAGGATGAGGTCGGCGTCGATACGGCGGCTGTCGAGGGACATCGACTCGGCGGACGTCGACGCGCAGCGCCCTCTAGAGAAAATGTTTTCCGAGGCCAGCAAAGCTGGAAAGAGATATCTAAGATAAGGAATACGTCGGAGGACACAATCCCTTCGAAATACAGTTTTCAAGGTCAACAGTCTCAAAGGACAAGAATGTAAAGGCACAAACGGAGCTCCCATTAGGAATTTTAGAACCAGGTTCCAATCCCATCCGGGCACCTGGAAAGGCGACGGTGGGAACACATTAGTGAGCCCTTTCAGAAACTGAGAAATGAAAGGAATTTTAAAATAAGAACACTCCTCAGACAAGCGCTTAAAAATGGACAGCGCCGCCAGGTAACATTTAATGGTACCCACTTGCAGGCCCTTGTGGGCCAACGAAAGCAAAAAAGACAGAACCACAGGAATGGCACATGAAAAAGGATCCACATTCTTAACCCTGCACCAGTCGCAGAACTTCCTCCAACGGCAACGGTACAGGGACTTCGTTGCAGGCCTTCTGGCCGAAAGCAACAACTCCATCATGTCTTCAGGGAGGTCCCAATCCTTATACCTCAACCTTTCAGAAGCCAAACATGAAGGTTGAGGGACTTGACCTCTGGATGGAGAACCAGACCAGACAGGTGAGAGCAGATTGTCTTGGTAGGGAAGACAGCGTGGAGGGCAGATGGACATGTCGAGAAGGTCCAGGTACCACGTTCTCCTGGCCCATGCCGGAGCAATGAGGATAATTCGGGAACCGAACCTCCGTAACCTCTGCAGCACTTGCAGAATGACGGGGACTGGAGGAAATGCGTACAGCAGTGGGAAGGACCACTCCACTACGAACGCGTCCCCTAAGGCTCCTCTCGGAGGAAATTCCTGCAGAATCTGTCGCACTTCCGGTTGATATTGGTGGCGAAGAGATCAACTTGAGGGATCCCCCAAAGGGCGAAGATCTCCAGGAGAATCTCCTGAGCCAGCTCCCACTCGTGAGAGACCGTGCTCTTCCTGCGCAGAACGTCCGCCGCCTCGTTTTCATCTCCGGCCAGATGAACTGGCGAGATCGAAATGTCCTGCTGGATGACCCAGAACCAGAGTTGCATCGCCTCTCTGCACAGAGGGAGAGACCCTGCCCCCCCTTTTTGTTTAGGTAGTGCATGGCCACTGTATTGTCCGTCAGAATCAGGACAGTCTTCCCCCGCACAGACGGCAGAAAAGCCTTCAGGGCTAGCCTGACGGCCTTCAGCTCCAACAGATTGATATGGAGTCTGGACTACGACGGAGACCAACGACCGTTGACTGTCAACTCATTGGCATGAGCTCCCCATCCCGTGAGGGATGCGTCCGTCACGATCGTCACCTATCGCCAGGGTAGTCAAAATGGAGCCCCCTTCATCAGAATGCCTTTGACGGCCCACTACAGAAGATCCTGGGCGAACGAGGGTGGGACCTGAACGGGATCCGACATCCTGCCGTAGGACTGTAACCACTGCATCTTGAGAGCCCACTGCAGAGATCTCATCCGCAGCCTGGCCTCTGGCACCAGGAGAATGCAGAATTCCATGAGGCCGAGCAACCTCAAGAACTCGAACGCTGGGAGACTCTGGGCATGTTGAAACTTGTTCACCATCTGCAGAATTTGATGAGCCCTCACCTGGGGAGGAAAACACAGCCCCAAGGATGTGTCGAGCACTGCTCCGAGGTACTGGAGCCGGTGGGTAGGTTTCAAGTGGGACTTCTTTAAGTTGAGGGAGAAGCCCAGCCTGTGAAGGGAGTGGCAGGTGACTAACAGATGATCCAGGACTTGCTCGGGAGAGCGCATCCTGATCAACCAATGGTCCAGGTAGGAGTAAATGTGATTTCCCCTTTCCTGAGATACGCTGCCACCACCACCATGAGCTTGGTGAAGATCCTCGGGGCGGAGGTCAAGCGGAACGGCAGGACCCGAAATTGAAAGTGCGAGTCGCCAACCACAAACCTCAGGTACTTCTTGAGCTTGGGATGAATCGGCACATGAAAGTAAGCGTCCTTGAGGTCGAGAGACACCAACCAGTCCTGAAGTTGAAGGGCCTGGAGGACTTGAGAGAGAGTAACCATCTTGAACTTGTCCTTCCTGAGAAGATTGTTCAAACCACGCAAGTCCATGATGGGTCGTCTTTTTTCGGGATCAAAAAATCTGGGGAATACCATCCCTTGTTCCTCTCCGCTACAGGCACCAGTTCTATGGCGCCTTTCTCCAGCAGGGATTTGATTTCCTGCGCAAGGAGCGGATCCGGACACTTCAAAGAGAGATTCCCTGGTGGATTGTCATGAGGCCTCTGCCGGAAAGGAAGACAGTAGCTGTGGGCTATGATCTCCAGAACCCACACATCTGAAGTAATGGCACGCCATTCTACAAGATGCTGCGCCAACCTTCCCCCAACCGGCGAACCACGGGACATGGCCTCATGACTGAGCTGAAGTGGCTGCGGCAGTGTCTGAGGGCAAAGAGGCAACTGCCAGAGCGGCTTTGGCACCTCGAGTACCCTGTTTTCCACCTCTGGTACTCCTACGTTGGCCCCTTTGACTGGCCGCTCCCTTCGATCTACCAAAAGATGAGTAGTATCGAAAGGAACCGCCCCTCCATTGCTGTCCCCTAAGATGAAAAGGCGGAGGTTGGCGGACTGCAGCGCTCAACGACTTCGCTGCAGCCTTTGAGATCTGCAACCTCTCAAGGCTCTCGTCAGCCTTGCTGCCAAAAAAGATGTACACCATCAAAGGGCATGTTGAGAAGCCGGGCTTTTACGTCAGGAGCAAACTCCAACTTCACGACCACACAAATCTGCGCATCACAGTGCTCGCCGCCATGGACCGGCTGACACAGTTTGCCATGTCCAGACCCGACTGAACGGATTCAGACATGGCATCCATGCCATCCTGAATGAGGGCAAGAAAACCATCCCATTCCTCCCCTTCGGGAATATGTTCAGCTGCCAACGACACACAGTTCCACAGAGTGTGATTGAAACATGCTAAGGCACACACAGAGTTGGCTGCCTGTAAAGCCATACCCCCTGAAGAAAACACTTTCTTCGCCCAACCATCAAAACGTTGGTCGTCCCTATAAGGAGGGATGGTAGGGTACGGCGCCTGCTTTGCTGGGGGCGTAGCCACCTGCACCACCAAACTCTCCACAGTGGGGTGCATAGTAAAGTAGCAGGGGTCGCTACTGGCTGGACAGTATTTTTTAGGCAATGACTTGCTCACTGCCGGGAGACTCTACGGAGCAGTCCAAGCCGCTGCCACCCTTCTCTGTAAAGCCATATGGAATGGCAACACCGGGTCAGTGGGTGGACCTTGGTCAAGGATATCTGTCAGGTCATCCTGCAGAAAATCCACTGGTGGTGAAGACCACCCCAAGTACTCTGTTACCCTCGACATGAGGCGCCTGTACGAAGATTCAGCATGCGTACCAGGCTCATGGTGCCAAACTCGACCTCTGGGGAGGTATCAAGACCACTGGCTTCGTGCAAAGACTGACGCAGGTCTTCCAACTGGCTATGACTAGACAAGAGTTCATCAGGGACCTCATCAGGAACCAAACCTTCATCAGACCCTTCATCCACCTCAGAAATATAATCCAGAGGCTAGAATGGGGGTCACACAAAAAGACACAAGCATATTTTTCGACTTGGCCAGGGCATTCCTGGGGGGTTCCACCGGTCTGCAGGGTACCTCCGATAAACCTCCTCAAAAGGCATTGAGGGCGTCGACAGAATTGGCCTCAATGGCTTCGACACAGGCCTCGAGGGCGGTGGCCCGAAAGTGTCCTTCGATGGTCTCGGCGCCAATGGCGTCGATGGCCTCGACACAGGCCTCGAGGATGGTGCCCGAACGTGTCCATTGACGGCCTCAGCGGCGATGACTTCCTCGGAGGCAGAGCCTCGAGAGAGTCCCTCGACGGGCATGTCGACGTCTTCTTAGAAGACCTCATAGGCACTACCGGTCTCGAGGGCGTCGAGGACCGGGACCTGGAGCGGGCATGGCTAGAGCGATCCACCTTGTCCAACCGGGACCTCGAAGGTTCCCGGTGATCGCGCCGACCATCTGAGCGCGTGCGAACGGTGGCCCTAGCGTGTTCCTTGCCGGCTTCTCTCGAAGGCGTGGACGGAACAGAGCCCTGTGATTGGAAAATCGCCATCATCTCAGTACGAAATGCATCCCATACCACAGGAGAAGAGTGCTTGTTGGGACAAGCGACCCGCCGATGGGCGGAGTCCTCAGACGAGAACGGGGAAGGTGACCGGTGACAGCACTTCTGCGAGTGCCTCGAAGAGGCAAAGGAATGGAGGGAACCACTCTGGGACCGAGACCCCCTGGACTTACGCCGACGACGCAGAGAGTCGCCTCTCGAATCGTCGGTCGAAAGCCCAGCGGATTTCGATTTTCAGGGCTTGGAAACCCTACCGACAGAAAGCTTCTTCTTCCGCTCCCCCAAGGCCTTCGATGTTAACTGGCAATCGTCACAGCCATCCGTGGCGTGGACCTCACCGAGGCACCAGAGGCAGGCGTTGTGCGTGTCTGTAAGAGACATCTTGGAACCGCAGTCCCGACACTTCTTGAATCCCGACCGCGGGGTAGAAGAAGACGAAGACATGATATCTTCACAATATCACAATACAAACAGGTTCGAAGAACCGGTAGAACAAAAGAACCGAGGCGCGCCGACATCTCCGAAGCGCACATGTTCGCGGAAAAAATGGAACTGAGGCTACGTGCGCCCTACTTATAACATCCGGCGACATCGGCTCGACGGAGGCCCTCGAGGACAGCGTATCGACATCGACGCAGGACGCAGACGCCAAAAATGTTCCGAAGCAGCACAGCTGTGATTACCTGTCATAGATGTGGAATACATCGGAGGAACCAATCCCTTCGAAGTACTCTTACTTAATTCCCCACTACTTAAGTTCAAATGACTGAGTGGGTTATAGTCCGTGAACATCCATCAACTCAGTCTCCCTTTCTTCCGCAGCCCACTATCGTTATTTGGGCTTTGTTCCTCTGCATCAACCCTCCCGACTTATCCTGTTTGACTGCAAGCAACTGACCCTTTAACCCTAACTTTCATCTTGGGTCCCAGCCATTATGTACTGGGTGTCCTTCATGTGCTAGGAGGACTGCACAGTGCAAGGAGTTCTGGCCTACCATCTCATCAGTTCCTGTGTGAAACTTGGTGAGTCCATTCGGCAGCATTTCATGATTCACATGATCCACAATTGGAGTTCAGATACGTGTCACTTATTGTCTTCTTGTCTCCATCCTATTTCTTCCTGATTCATCATGAAGAGATGGGTGGGTTGCTTATCGATTGAACATCTTTATTTCGAAGCATAGTTCCATAAAATACAAGATACAGAATATAAACTTTTAAAATACAAAAATCCATGATAAAACCTTGTTACATACACAATCTATTTGCAACAAAATAATACATTGAATTATTATTACATCTTTTTTGCAGGATACCTGCAAGGGGCTGCTTTGCTCCTTCTAGAGACATATAAACAGCCACTGCTACCTCCTCTAGATGGTAAGACTAGTATGCATCGTAATGCTTCATAAAGAAACCTCCAGTTTAATGTCCTTAGTGCTGGTATTAAAAAAGTTTCCCTTGGTTCATAGAAATACGGGCAGAGAAGCAGAAAGGGAGCAATATCATGAGTTAAAATCACAATACAGGGACAGTGAACAAAACATTTCTGATCCATATGTGTATTGCCACCGTCCTCAATCAATGATAAAATGCATCCAGTCCTCGGATGAAACAGAACACTCCCTATTTGTTTACGATAAAACCAGTGCATATAATCAGCATTAAGTCCACTACAGCCGTAATCAAAATACCATGAGACTGACACATTTTTTTTTTTCAATAGAGGAACGCTGCTCCCATCGATACTCCATGTATGTTTCCTTTACTAAATTGATATCCGTTCTGGGTACATTTTCTGAGAGAGCATAGAGGCTCGGGAAGCCAAGGATATCAAATGTTTTTCCCAATTTCTTCAACCAGTTAATACTTCTATAGATGTCAGAGGACATTAATTCTTTTAAAATTGCATGTGTTGGACGAGTCTCAGTTTGTGCCTATATTCTCAGCCAAGACAACACTGGTTTGAAAAGTTATGTGATCTAATATGTAGTCCAGGCTTCATTCTTAATGGCGCAAATAGGTTGAGGAACTCCTGGTCACCCCAAAATGCTCTGCAAGAAACTACTTTCTTTGACTTGAATTGATTGGGGAGAGCACAGACCAGGGACGTCATTTCACCAAAATGCCTGGGGTAGCATATAATCAGCATTAAGCGATGGAACACGACCTTTCTCCCGTTGACAAAACAGGAAGTGGCATCACATAGCACTGTACACTACGAAAAGAACTAGTTACTCTTACCTTGTAACGTTCTTTCGATGGGATGTTCCTCCGACGTATTCCTTATCTTAGATAGAAATCCTTCAGCTTTGCTGGCCTCGGAAAATTTTTTTTCGCCAGAGGGCGCTGCGCGTCGATGATCGCCGAGTCGATGACCCTCGACGGCCTCCGTGCCGACGTCGACGTCATCCTGCCTATAAAGGCCGCGCGCAGCGTCCGTTGCTCAGTTCCGTTTTGTAGTCCCCAGTAATGTTTTTGGATTAGACTAATCACCTTGAAGGAGCATAGGCTGCAAACCCACAGGAAGTCATACTGCGGGGATGGATGGGAGGGTCGATAAGGAATACGTCGGAGGAACATCCCATCGAAAGAACGTTACAAGGTAAGAGTAACTAGTTCTTCGAAGGGATTGTGTCCTCCGACGTATTCCTTATCTTAGATAGACTCCCATAGCAGTGGTATTGTGACTGGAGGCGGGAGTAATAAAAGTTATGTTACCCTTCCAGAATGGACAGAGTGTAACACAGCCTTGCCGAATCTAGTTTCTTGACTAGAGGAGGAATCCAGGCTATAGAATTTGGTAAATGTATGTGCGGACGACCATGTGGCAGCCGCACATATATCTCGAATTGGCACCCCTCTTTGAAGGGCTGAGGATGTTGCGATACCCCTGGTAGAATGAGCCCTTAGATTTTGAGGAGGCTCCTTTCCTGCCAATTTGTAGCACTCCAGAATGGCTAAAATAATCCATCTGGAGATGGTTTGTTTTGTTATTGGAAGGCCCAACTTATGTCCTGCATAACCTACAAAGAGTTGGTCTGCTTGTCTGATCTTAGCCAATCTGCTGATATAGAAGCTCAAGGCTCGCTTAGGGTCCAGCCTGTGCAGTCTCTCTTCCTCCTTCCCCGGATGAGGAGGAGGGTAGAAAGAAGGTAATATAATCTTCTGAGTGATGTGAAACTCCGAGACTACCTTCGGGAGGAAGTTAGGCTTCACCTGAAGAACAACTTTGTCCTTGTAAAAGATTGTATGTGGAGGTTTACACGATAAGGCTTGCAACTCGCTAACCCTTCTAGCAGATGTCAATGCTATTAGCAAAACAGTTTTGAGGGTGAGAAGCTTCAATGAACAAGAGTGTAGTGGTTCAAAAGGGGCACCCTTTAGGAAGTTTAAAATTAGGTTTAAATCCCATAAGGGAACTTGAAAAGGTTTCGGGGGATAAACATTAGTTAATCCTTTTAGGTATTGTATTACCAATGGAATTTTGAAGTATGAAGGCTCCTCTGCAGTGCGCTTAAAGATTGATAGCGCTGCGAGATAGCCCTTAATTGTGCCAACCTGTAGGCCTGAATTAGCCAGGTAAAGTAAGAATGACAACACCATAGGTGTACCACAAGAAAAGGGTTCAATATTCTTTTCTCTGCACCAGCTGCAAAATTTGTTCCAACGGCAGCGGTATAGAGTTTTAGTTGCCGGCCTTCTGGCCGAAAGCAACACCTCCATAACATCATCCGGAAGGTCCCAATCCTTGTACCTCAACCTTTCAGACACCAAGCGTGAAGGTTGAGGGTCTTGATGGCTGGATGGAGAACCTGACCTTCCTTCTGCGAGAGAAGATCCTCTCTGTATGGCAGTCGAATTGGAGGGCAGATGGACATGTCTAGAAGGTCCGGGTACCACGTTCTCCTGGCCCAATCCGGGGCAATTAGGATCATGGTCTTCCGAAACCTTCTCAACCTCCTGATCATTTGAGGAATGACAGGGACCGGAGGGAACGCGTACAGAAGTGGGAACTCCCAGTCCACTACGAACGCATCTCCTAGAGCTCCTCTCGGGGGAAATTCCCTTGAGCAAAATCTGTCGCACTTCCTGTTGATACTGGTGGCGAACAGATCCACTTGAGGGGTTCCCCAAAGGGCGAAGATCTCTTGAAGGACTTCCTGAGCTATCTCCCACTCGTGAGAGACTGTGCTCTGCCTGCTCAGAGCGTCCGCTGTCAAGTTCTTCTCTCCGGCTAGGTGAATTGCCGATAGAGAGATTCCTTCCTGAATTGCCCAAAACCAGAGCTGCATCGCCTCTCTGCACAGTGGTAGTGAGCCTACGCCTCCTCTTTTGTTGAGGTAGTGCATGGCCACTGTATTGTCCGTCATTATTAGGACGTTTCTTCCCCGTACAGACGGCAGAAAAGCCTTCAGCGCTAGTCTGATGGCTCTCAGCTCCAACAGGTTGATATGTAGTCTGGACTCCGATGGAGACCAACGACCGCTGATGGTCAAGTCGTTGGCGTGAGCTCCCCACCCCGTGAGTGAGGCATCCGTGACTACTGTTATCTCCGGCCATGGTTGCCAAAACATTTCTCCTTTCAGGATGTTCTCCCGACAGGCCCACCACTGAAGGTCTCGGGCTACTTTGACCGGGATCCGAAGGAGATCTGTCATCCTTCCTGAGAACTGTGACCACTGAGTTCTCAGTGCCCACTGGAGGGATCTCATTCTCAGGCGAGCCTCCGGCACGAGGAATATGCAGGATGCCATGAGGCCTAGCAACCTCAGAAAGTCGTAGGCTGGGAGATATTGGGCATTCTGAAATCTGATGACCATCTGCAGAATATCTCGAGCCCTCACCTCTGGTGGCAAGGCTTTTCCCAGGGAAGTGTCCAGGACTGCTCCAATGAATTGGAGTCTCTGTGATGGTATCATCTGTGACTTCTTTAAATTGAGGGAGAAGCCCAGCTTGTGAAGGAAGTGGCAAACATAATCTAGTTGTCTCTGAGCCTGTTCCGAAGATACAGCTCTGATCAACCAATCGTCTAGGTAAGGGTAGACATGAATCCCTTCCCTCCTTAGACTTGCAGCCACAACCGACATTAGCTTGGTAAAGACCCTCGGGGCGGAGGTTAGCCCAAATGGCAGAACTCGAAATTGATAATGAGAGCTGCCAATTGCGAACCTCAGGTATCTCCTGTGCCTGGGATGGATCGGCACATGGAAATAAGCGTCCTGGAGGTCTAGAGATACCAACCAGTCCTGAAGCTGGAGGGCCTGAAGGATCTGAGAGAGAGTCACCATCTTGAACTTGTCCTTTCGGAGGAATTTGTTCAATTCCCGTAAGTCTAAGATGGGTCTCAGTCCTCCGTCCTTCTTCGGTATTATGAAGTAGGGGGAGTACCAACCCTTGTTCCTTTCCGCTACAGGTACCAGTTCTATGGCACCTTTCTCTAGCAGGTCTAAAACCTCCTGCAAGAGGAGCGGATCTGGAAGCTTCAAAGGGTTGTTCCCCGGTGGATGACTCTGAGGGATATGTAGGAAGGGCAGGCAGTAACCTTGGGCCACTGTCTCCAGAGCCCAAGCATCTGACGTAATAGCCTGCCATTCCGTCAGATGGTGAGTTAACCTGCCCCCTACTGGTGTTCTGTGAGGGGAGACCTCAGAGTGGTTTTGAAGCGGCTGATGCAGTTGCCGAAGGTAAAGTGGCTCCTGCTCCTGCGGGTGCGGCTTTCTTTCCCCTACCCCGTCCACCACGGGTAAATCTTCCTTGGCCTCTTTGAGCCGGTCGTCCCCTGCCCCTTCCATATGAGGAATAGTAACGAAAGGACCGTCCTCTCCACGATGATCCCGAAGGACGAAAGGTATTCTGACGGATAGCAGCTCCCAATGACTTGGCTGCTGCCTTGGACGTTTGCAGTTTCTCCAAACTGTCATCCGCCTTCTTTCCAAAGAGGGTAGAACCGTCAAAGGGCATATTCAAAAGCCTGGTCTGCACGTCAGAGGCAAAACCAGACTTCCTCAACCACGCATGCCTGCGGATTGTGGTACTTGCCGCCATGGCCCTGCTGATACTGTCAGCAGAATCTAGGCCAGTTTGTAGGGTCTCGCACATCGCATCTTTACCATCCCTGATGATGTTTAAAAATGCGTCCCTTTCCTCTCCTTCTTGGAGGCAGTCAGCCGCTGATGAAGCGCACTCCCAAAGGGTGTGGCTGAACCTAGCGAGCGTACAGGTCGCGTTAATAGACTTTAACGCCATGCTACAGGCAGAAAAAACCTTCTTAGCCATGGCATCATACTTTTTGTCATCCCTATCCTGCGGAGCAGTGGGGTATGCAGATGTGCTGCCTGATGAGGTTGCAGCCTGTACAACCAAGCTCTCAGGAGTAGGGTGTTTTGACAAATATTCAGGGTCAGAACTAGCCACCCTGTATTTTGTTGACAGTTTTTTATTTACTGCCGGGATAATTTCTGGCGTTTCCCAGTTTGTCAAAATCCTTCTCTGTAGAGCAGAGTGAAATGGAACCACAGGATCCTCCTGTGGGCCCTTGTCCAGTATGTCAGTGAGGTCATCCTGCTGAAAGGCAGGAGAAGGTGCAGACCAACCCATAAATTCTATGATTCTAGACATCAGAGCTCTATATGGAGTCTCCGCATGTTCTCCTGGGTCTGGTTTGATAAATTCTGCTTCAGGAGAAGTGTCCAAGCCACTAGCTTCCTGAAGTGCATCCTGAAGATTTTTTAATCTTCCTTCCTCAGAGGCGAAAGTCTCTGGCTCTGGTGATGTGGTCCTCTGTAAATCAATATCTTGGTCTGAATCCTCCCTTTCCTCAAAAATCGAGGTTAAAGGGGGATACATTGGTTTTTGGAATGGTATAAACCCCATTTCCAATGCAGAAGGAGCCATCATCACAGGCCTTGAAAACGTCGATGTCGTCGACACCGACGTGAAAGTACTCGAAGGCGCCGTGAAAAGCGTCGAGAAATGTGTACTAGGCCTCGAAGAACTCGAAAGGATCGGAGTCCTGCTCGAGAACGACGTCGACGTTCTCGGCGTCGAGTCGGAGGTCTTTTGTCTAACCGTTGGCTGTGGAGTAGCCGTGGTTCTTTCCTTCACCGGCGTCGATATCGGCGTCGACGTCGGCGTCGACTCGATCGACTGATGCGCCGATGAATCCTTCGACAACGGCGTCGATGGCGCCGACCTCTGTTTCGAAGGAGTTTTCGACGATGGCGTCGATGATGCTTTATCTCCCGATGGCTCGAGGCGCTTTCGGGTTGACTTTTCCGCCGGGTACTGCGACTCGCGGCGTTTAGATTTTTTGGGTTTTTTACCCGGGGTATCACCCTCAGCTGTCTTCGAGGGGGACGAGGCCGCTTTCTCGAAGACGCTTAGCATCTTTTTCCTGAATTCCTCCCACTCAGCTTGCGAGCTGCGTTTTGTGGGGCAATGAACTCTCTCAGGAGAACTCGACGAAGATGACGAAGGGGATCTCCTACGTCTCTTTTTCGAGTGTCTCGATGTCGACGAGTGGTGGGAGCCACTTCGTGATCTAGATCGAGAGTGTTTTTTATGGTGAGGAGACGAACGTCTCGACTCTACCGAAGAAGCTTTCGAGGAAGTTAAAGTTGACCTACCTCTCTCGAGCTTCCCCCTACGCTCCTTCAAGGCTTTCGCCGTCATGGAAAGGCATTCCTCACACTCCGAACTCTGGTGCGTGATTCCCAGACACCACAAACAGACCCTGTGAGGGTCCGTCAACGACATTTTCTTCCCGCAGTCTCGGCACTTTTTGAAACCGGACCGAGGGGTCGTCGGGTCGGAGGAGGATGCCATCGATATCGAGGTAAATAGTAGTTATTATATACGTTATCTTGACGAGAACTGAGCAACGGTGTTCCGAGGCACAACGAAGCGCGGAAAAACGGAACTGAGCAACGGACGCTGCGCGCGGCCTTTATAGGCAGGATGACGTCGACGTCGGCACGGAGGCCGTCGAGGGTCATCGACTCGGCGATCATCGACGCGCAGCGCCCTCTGGCGAAAAAAAATTTTCCGAGGCCAGCAAAGCTGAAGGATTTCTATCTAAGATAAGGAATACGTCGGAGGACACAATCCCTTCGAAATATGGTTACGCTATCACTATATTGTGATGTACATTTCATACAAGAATGGATCGCCATATGTATTGTTAAGATCATTGTGTATACGCCCATATTACCAAATTAATGTGAATGCAAGCAGACGTCCATGACCAAATGATAATGATGTGTTATTATATAGCACTTACGCTTAAGCGCTTTATATAGAAAAAATATATACCCAATATCACCCAGCCTGAATTGGTACTCATTTATCGACATCAGAAGGATGAAAGGCTGTGTTGAGGAGTTCAAGAACAGACTAAATCAGTGACTCGCCCCTTGAGGTGTGCCTGAAATACACCTTTAATGAGTCTAGCAATTATTGTATAGAATTTCAGAAAGACACATTATTTGGTATTACTATTCTTTCTTATTTAGGGTCAGTGCTGATAGTGTTAGACTTGTGACACTCCTGTTCTTATTTTTCTTCTTTTTTAAAGGGGCCTGAACAAGAAAGCCAGCCGCTCCAGAAGTAAAGAGCCACATGGTGCTGGCCACAGGCCAGGAGCTTGCATTACAAAAAAAATAAAAATAAATAATAATTCTTTTTTTTTTTTGTTTTTGTTTTTTTTTAGAAGTCGCACGGGAGACCTCAGTGGTTGCAAGGGAGACCTCAGAGGTCGCAGTTGCAACCTCTGGCGACCCCTAAATGATGTCCCTTGCACAGACCCTAGACTTCTGCACCATAGATACATGATTCGACTGGCTTGGCACGATAAATATCTAATGTTGGTTTGAGAGTTAAGCCGGCCATCTCCAAACCAAATCTATGTAATGCCCCACAGGCCTGAGAAAATGTTTGTGTGGTCGCAATTATATGGTCTGACCAATTTGCCTTGCTGTTAAAGGTTACTCCTAAAAATGTAAATGTTTCCACCCAGCCAAGATTTTGACCTGATGCTAAGATTGGGGGGTAATTTTGGGGTTTTTGTGCCGACTCTGAATGAGCCTCACGTGCATGCGCGGGGTTGCCTTGACTACAGTGAACGCTACCGGCATTCGGTCAGCGGACACTGCAGCAACCGGCACGGAGCGAAGAGCTTCTGTAAACAGGTGAGCCTCGGTAAACTTCCGTACAGCTTCCGAGAGCGGTCTTTCCCTGAAGTCGCTCTGGGAGCCATGAAACATTGGAGTGCACTATGCGCGCCTTTCGTTTAAACATTGAATCTGGCCACAGAGGGCCATTATACCTTCCTTGGATCGGCTTCTATTAAACACACTGTATTTCTAGGACGCATATAAACCCATGAATAATCAACACCAACTCTATTTTTAGGGTTTCTCGTGCCGCTATCTGCCGCTTCCCAGTCTCCTGAGAGTTTCATTCTGAAGACTGGGTGAGTGATTGAAATTAGTTAACTATGTACCCTCCAATCCTGTGAGACTAGCATGTTACAAATTAGATTTTTGCCTTTATTTACCATTGTACTTCCTTTGAATAGGTCTTGATCCCGGACCACAGCAATTTCCCGGGAGAGGTCCGTGACATTTAAACCCCTTATTTTGATAGTTTAGCTTTGGGAGTCAACCTTTATATACAAATAGATTAAAATACTTGTTATTTTTAAATTCCCCACAGAGGAAGATTTAAAGAAAATACAAACCACTATTTGCCTGTATGAATACAAGAACAGTGAAGCCCCACCCTGAAGATGGATCTATAGGATCCGAAACGCGTTGGTTATTTTACCAATATCTACAAAAAGGGCTTCCCTGGGAGGGAGCTGTTATCCTATAAGAACTCCCACAAACTTTCCCAGATGGGAACCGATGCGCACATGAAAATTTGTTTATAACTTATACACTTGATTTTGCTTGTATTGGTTGTTTGTTACGACACACAGTAATGATTGCATGACTAGATGATGGTTCATGTCATGCGTAACAAATGTATATAACACATTGTTTGTCGATATATCCTTGTTGGGAAATTTCTATTTTAAAAAAAAAAGGATGATGGGTTAATTAAAACGAACCTTATCGCTGATGAGTGCGATAAATGTTTTTCTTTGATATTTCTGGTCTATTGTATATAAAGTTTCATTTGAAGTAATTGCTATTACATTGACTGAAGAAGTACCATTGAATTGAATGATTTTTATGAAGCCAAACACATCAATATAAGCCTGATGTTACACAGTGAATACAATTTATTATTGTGGTGTTAAATGAATCATTGAACTTAGGTTCTCCAAGAGTGCATCTGGGCTTACTGCTTAGCAATACGCAGTTCTGGTTTTAACAGAAGCATGGACAAGAGTGTGTAATGCTAATAGAGTACGTGCCAACAAAACTGCGTCGTCGGCATAAGATAAGATGCTAATGTTTCTCCCCCCTACTCTCGTGTATCTTTTATGACTTTACTTAGGTAATTTGCTAGATTGCTGACATGTAGGTTGTACAGGAGGGGGGTAAGGACACAGCCTTGCCTTACCCAACATAGGATGTCCGCCAAGGGTGATAGTTTTCCTGCATTGTCCAACCTTACCGCTGCTTTCAATCGTGTGTGTAAGGAGATAAGTGTTTTCAGAATAGGCCCTGGCCGGCCCATAGAATGCAGTAGATTCCACAACATTTCATGGTTTACCTTGTCATACACTTGGCTAAGGTCCATAAACCCATGGTAAACTGGACAACCAGGACCTTTAGTATACTTGTCTAGGGGCAAGCTAAGATTTACAACTTGCTCTACGGTTCCCACCGCTGCCCTGAAACCGTATTGCTCCTCATACAATATGCAATTTTCTTTTGCCCATTTCCATATGCAGGAATAAATCGCCATGTCCAGCCATTGTTTTGTGGCATCGATGAGAGATACTGGCTGGTAGCTACTTGGGTCTATTTTGTTGCATTTTTGGAATATCGGTATTATTGTTGATTCCTTCCAGGTATCCTGAAAAGTGTTTCCAGCCAAGAAAGCGTTTAAGATTTTGGTAAAAACCGGCACCCATAGTAGGTTTTCCTTTCTTAATATATCTATCACCACCTGCTTGGGCCAGGGGATTTACCAGCAGCAATGGAGATAAGGCTTCTGTTTTTTCATCCACCTGAAACTCAAGGAAGGCTATATTATCCATTGCATAAGATAGTGCTAAGCCACTATCTATTATCATTAGAAGGTCCTCGCCCCTTTGGCCAAGCAACTTCGAGAAGTGATTATTCCAAACTAGACAAGTGACAAACTCATTTCGATCAGCTCTAGGGGGATGAGTTCTGAGTAAAAAGATTTCTGAAAATCCCTTTTGTTAGACTTTTTGACTGCCGATTTCCATTTCTTGCCAGCGTTTGATTTTCCATGCCTCCTTGGCGTTAATAGGGCGTTTTTGTATAAACGCCTCACCCGGCCCAAGTTTTCATTGGGCCTCATTATAAGTTTGCCGGTCCGGAAACAAGTGTGCCGGTAAACTGACCGGCACCATTGTTTCCAGATCGGCAAACTCTGAGTCTGCCTGCTGTGACCGCTGTGCCTGACAGGTCAGACCCTGCCAGGCACAACAGCCATGGTAGGCAGACTCCTCACGGAAGCACCGGCACAGTTAACAACGGTGCCGGCGCTTCCGAGTCCCCACTCCCATCGAGTCCTGTGGGACTCTATGGCAGTGGGGACTTACATTCTACCAGCGCCTCACTTCCCAGGCCGCCGGAGTTGTAATCTCCCGGTGGCACCAGGAAGTCAGCCGCCGGTAAAATATTACGAGTCGGTGACAACCCACCAGTAGCACCGTCAGGTTTACCGCTGGACTCGTAATGAGGCCCATTGTTTCGATTTGGACTCTTCACTAATCTCAGAAGATTGCACTTCAGGTTTCTGCATTCTTTCCTGTACCACGCTGGGTTATACATTTTCAGATTGCTTGACTGGGTGATGGTAGTCATATTGGATTGACAGATGTTTATAGTATTCTTATAAATGCGTAAATGAACTTGGTCAGTTCCATTGATTGCGCATCAGAGCTCCACTAGAGGAAGACAGGTCACTATTATCTTGTTAGAGCTGAGTTCACTGTCCATTGCTACTCAATTTAAATCTTTGGACTAACAGTTTGAGAGTCTACTGTTTCTTAGTCAGTCTAAGCATAACTAATATTGTTGATATTTCCGCAAAGAATCGATAATATCATGGGACCATGACAACTATCTGGACCTTGGTTAATTTCTAAATCCTGCAAATACTGCCAGTCAAGCACATGCTCTATAAAATAATTAATTGATGACCTGCACCTTGAAGAGCTAAAAGTATAATACCCTTGTCGATTGCCCGGTAGCCTTCCCTTTATGAAACGCAAACTATGATCAGCTAAGTGTGTCAAGGGATTTGCTCCTGGTTTGTTTGTTGTCCCATCGGTCATAATTGGCGCAGGTATGTTTAGTGCAGCATCTTCTTCTTTGTTAACATCCCGAGTTAGCAAACAATCACCAAACCTTACATTAAAGTCACCCCCTACTATTACAAGTGAATTAGGTATGCCTTCACAAACAGCACCAGAGCTAAAATTAGCCAAGCAATTCAATAAAGAAATGACATCAGACCATGAGGATGTGCGTTGAGCGGCGTTGTAAACATGTATAACATTAAAATACGCTTTGGAATTTCCATGAAAATGTTAGCCCCTGAACACCATACTGGCAGGCGAATTTGAGCTACATTTGGCACCTAATGGGGTTTTGACATATGTAGCTAGACCACCACCATTTCTCCCTTTTTGCGCTGGGTTGCCCAAACAAAATACCATGGGACATGTTTAAGGGCTATGTATCCCAGGGCCCACGTCTCCACCTGATATATATTCAACACATTCAGGGTCCTTAAGCTTGGAATTAAAGCCTGCAATTTTCCAGGACAGTACTTTGAGGCACCCAGCGCCCAACACAGGCAGTGTTAGATCCCCTGCTGGTAATGCCCATGACCTATATTATAGACTAGGTCCCTGGCCCGGATGGAGATAACAGGTCTCACTAGGTTACACAAGGCTCTCTCTAAAGTTGAGTGGGCCATGTCCATAATCTCCACCAGGCTTGCACATTTCGGATAGTCGTGCTGAGCTTCTGGTCTTGATGTTGATGTCTGATCCAACAGTACTGCCTTCTTTCATTTTTTGCGCAAAAACGGGCAAGTACCAATGTTCATTTAAGTGACATTGTTGGGCACCGTTGTCTATGAATACCTCAATGCCTAACAGAGATAACGTTTCACATTTGCTCCAAAATATATTGTGGATACTTGCTCTGCAAAGGTCACTCTTGTGCTGAAGCCATCACAGTACATACACTCAGAGAGCATCCGTATCAGGGGTATCATCTTGTTGGAATTCCCTATGATACCTAGATTTTCCCTTAATGCCTTGTCCAGTCTTCTCCTACATGCATTTCAATTATCATGGAACGATCCCTTAAAGGTGCTAATTAAGTTCTTTTTTCTCCAGCCTTCAAGCTGATCCGCTTGTGCCCGGTTGTGGTGTTCCTTTTTCTTGGAATGCATGAGATGAACAAGTTACTTACCAACTGGTAACGTTCTTTCGACTGGATGTTCCTCCAACGTATTCCTCATCTTTGTTATTAGATATCCAGCATTAGCTGCTTCAGAAGAAAAACATTCAGCTGAGGGCGCTGTGTGTCGATGCCGTCGACTCGATATACTCGAGGGCCTCCGTCTTGAGGATGTCGTCATCGAAGGCATCTATAGCACGTGCAGCGCCCACTAGCTTCAGTTCTGTTTTTTCTTTACAGGAGAAATACCTGCATACCATGGGAATTACCATACTCAGCCTTGAAGGAACGAAAGCAGTAAAAGCATGGGAAATTTACAGTGGGGTAGGTTGTGAGGATGATGAGGAATACGTGGGAGAAACATCCGGTCGAAAGAACGTTACCAGGGGTAAGTAACTTGTTCTTCGAATGGATTGTGTCCTCCCATGTATTCCTCATCTTTGATAGACTCCCAAAGTAGTGTTGGATTTGGTGGAGGGAGTAAGAATTTCAGTTTGTTATAGGTTTTCATGAACCGAATGCAGGACAGCTTTTCCAAAGCTCCCATCCTGACCGAAAGAAGACCCTAGGCAATAATTTTTTGCGAATGTGTGAATTGTAGACCACGTTGCTGCCTCACAAATACATTTTATTGGTACACACCTTTGCAGGGCTGTAAAGGTAGCCATGCCCCTGGTGGAATGGGCCCTTAACCCTTTTGGAGGATCATTGCCTGCCAGTCTGTAACACTTATAGCCAGAATGATCCACCTAGATAAGGTCTGTTTCTTAACAGCCTAACCCAGTTTGTGGCCCATATATCCAATGAATAACTGATCATCAATGCGAAATTTTGACAGCTAGATATGTAAAAGCTCAAAGCTCTGCGAGGATTCAAACTGTGTAATCTCGCCTCCTCTTTGCCAGGATGAGGCAGGGGGATAGAAAGAAGTCAGAAATGATCTTGGTTAAGAATGCAACTCACTCACTCTGCAGGCTGAAGTTAGGGCTACCAAGAGAATGGTTTTAAAGGTTAACAACCTTAAAGGACATGAGTGTAAAGGTTCAAAGGGTGCACACAAGATATTTTAATACCAGATTAAGTTCCCAAGTTGGAACCTGGAAAGGAGTGGTGAGCCTCTTTAGAAATTGTCACCAGAGGAATTTTGAAACAAACATTCCTCTCACGAGCTCTTAAAGAATGACAGCGCTGCCAAATAGCCTTTATTTGTACCAATCTGGAGCCCCTGATTGGCTAAAGATAGTAGAAAGGATAACACATCTGGTGTTTTACATAGAAAAGGATCTACATTCTTGTATTTGCACCAGTTGCAGAATTTGTTCCAACGGCACAAGGACTTTGTTGGTGGCCTTCTAGCCGAAAGAAAAATATCCATTATGTCGTCCGGGAGGTCCCAATCCTTTAACTTAGCCTCTCAGAAACCAAGCGTGAAGGTTGAGTGTCTTGACCTCTGGATGGAGAACCCAACCCTCCCTCTCGCAAGAGAAGGTCATCACTTTGTGGAAGAAGTATTGGAGGACAGATGACATGTCCAGAAGGTCTGGGTACCACGTCATCCTCTCCCAATCCGGGGCAATTAGGATCATGTGTTTCCCGAACGTCCTCAACCTCCTGATCACGTGAGGAATGAAGGGGACTGGAGGAAACGCATACAGGAGTGGAAATTCCCAGTCCACCACGAAGGGGTCTCCTAGAGCTCCTCTTGATCCACTTGAGGAGTTCCCCGAAGGGTGAAGATCCCTTGAAGGACTTTCTGAGCTAGTTCCAACTCGTGGGAGACTGTGCTCTGCCTGCTCACATCGTCCGCCGCCGTGTTCTCCTCTCCGGCTAGGTGAACTGACAACAGGGTGATTCTTTCTTGAATTGGCCAGTGCCATAGCTGCATTTCCTCTGTGCGCAGTGGTAGTGACCCTACCCCTCCTCTCTTGTTGAGGTAGTACATGGCCACTGTCTTGTCTGTCATTATCAGGACATTCTTTCCCCCCGCACAGAGGGCAGGAAGGCCTTCAGCGCTAGTCTGATTGCCCTCAGCTAAGAAAGATTGATATGTAGTTTGGACTCTGATGGAGATCAACGACCCCTGACTGTCCGATCGTTGGTATGGGTCCCCCACCCCGTGAATGAGGCATCCGTCACTACTGTTTATCTCCAGCCACGGTTGCCAAAAAGGTTCTCCCTTCAGAATGTTGTCGTCGTAGGCCCACCACAGAAGATCCTGTGCGACCCTTTTTGGAACCTGAAGTAGTTCTGACACCTTTCCTGAGAACTATGACCAATGAGTTTTGAGAGCCCATTGAAGGGATCTCATTCTCAGGTAGGCCTCTGTTACTGAGCAACCTCAAAAAAAATCGAAGGCCGAGAGACGTTGGGCCTCTGAAATTTGGTGACCATCTGTAGAATGTCTTGAGCCCTCACCTCGGGTGGAAAACTCTTTCTCAAGGATGTATCCAGTACAGCTCCAATGAACTGGAACTTTTGAGAAGGTGTCATGTGGGACTTCTTGTAATTGAGGGAGAACCCCAGTCTGTAAAAAAACCTGCACTTGCGGCTGACGTTCCACTCAACTATAGGCCCTTTACTAATACCCCATTCTTATTAAAGATCCTAGACCGGGTAGCGTATACCCAAATTGCGGAGCACCTTAATAACTTACTTATCCTCAACAAATTTCAATCAGGCTTCAGACCAGGGTTCAGGACAGAGACTGTGCTGTTTGAACTCAAGGCCAGGCTCCTGGACCGGATGGATAAGAATGAAGCCTCAATGTTGATGCTGCTCGACTTGTCGGCAGCTTTCGACCTGGTGGACCATTCCATCTTGGTCTCTAGGTTGAGGGGGGTCGCCAACTTCTCGTCGGTAGCAGCACAATAGACGTCATCCTTTCTCAGCAATCGCGAGAGCAGAGTATCTCTTGATGAGGCTGTAGCACCACCTATAACATTGAAATTTGGAGTCCCGCTGGTAGCTAGCATCTCCCCCTGTTTGTTCAATATTTTTACAGCCCCATTTTTCGCTCTTTTGGTCCAAGAGGCAGTAATGTTTACTAACTGTGCGGACGATATGCAGTGCGCCATCCCCATCGCTGGAATACATGATATCGACGAAGCACAACTCAATAGGATATACGCCATAATTGAGAATTGGATGGTAATAAACAGCTTGGCTTTAACTAGGACTAAGACCGAGCTGTTAATAGTTGATGCTCCTAACATGATTAAAAAACGTGGCCCTACATATGAAAGCTTTCATAGTGGTGATTCTAAAATTATTCCACTGAGAAGGTCAAGACTTTAGGTATAATTTACGATCAATACCTTAGCATGATAGATCACATTTTTGATCAACACCTTAGCATGATAGATCACACTGGAAGTGTAGTATCCTCATCGGCCTACTATATTAAGCTCCTCTCTCATCTCAGACCTTTTATCACCAAATCTAATGCAGAAACCATTGCGAGAGCAATTGTTGGAGCCAAGCTGGACTATTGTAGCAGCCTCCTTGTGGCATTAATAAAACTGATTGCAATAGGCTACAGATCGTCCAGAACTGGCCAGTTTGCGTGGTTGTGGGACTCGGGCGAAGAGACCATTTGACAGCTGAGAGACATGCTCTGCATTGCTATTAATCACACACAAATGTAGGCAAGGTGTCATGCCGGCCTACCTTCAGGATCGCTTAAGTGAAAAAATCCAAAGGAGAGCTCTGAAATCCAATAATCAGGAGCAATTGTCTATTCCCATATGCAGGATGGTGAAGGCCTCAAAGGGAGCTTTTCACCTCGCAGCCCCTAAGGCTTGGAACGAATTGCCATTGGAGCTTAGATGCCTGAAATCTACTAAGCAGTTTAAGAGGACCCTCCTGTTCACTTGAAGTCCTCTACTGGTTCTTGACCTGGGGAATGGTCCTGGCTCTTGTTTCCATGTGTTTTATGTCTGTTGCGCCCTTAAGCCTACAGGTCCATGGCCGCGCATTACAAATATTAAAAGTAAAGTAAAGGGAAGAGAGTGGCAGTTGACGGTGAGATGATCCAGGACTTGTTCGGGAGAACCTGACCATCCAATCGTCCAGGTAGGGGTAAAGGTGAATTCCCCCCCTCTCCTGAGACTTGCTGACACAACCGCCATCAGTATGGTGAAAACCCTCGGGCAGAGGTTAGCACGAACGGCAGAACTCGAAATTGATAATGAGAATCAGCAACTGGCATGAGGTATTTTCTGTGCTTGAGATGGATTGGCACATGAAAATAAGCATCCTGAAGGTCCAATGACACCATCCAGTTGTTACGCTCACCTGGTATCCACGGGGACGCCCTTATGCCCTGGTTGCCGGATTCACCCTGGACCCTTCTCGATTCCAGATGGTGCCTTCTATGGAGGTCGGGCCCGAAAACACAGGAGGACTGGACTTAGAAACAGATTTCGTTTCCTCCCCCCTGCACCCTGGATTCGATCTGATGGCCCACTCCTCACCTTGTTGTGATGTCTGGCGTGCTCTCCGTCCTGCCTTGTTTCCTGCGGGTTTGAGCGACCGAGTTAACTTCACTGGTGCTAACCCATCCAAGTGTCTTTAAGGAAGTAAGTCTATATAGCAGTCTTAAGAGGTCTTTGCTTTCCTTTCTTGCGATGAATGTCTTTGCCTTATTTTTTCCCCCTTAGGTGCACAGAGATTCGGTGGATGCGCAGCTTGGATCGGGCTCCTACCAGGATGATGGATGCAGGAGCGTATGATGGATGGTAGGTTAAGCGGGAAGTGCGGCGCGGTAATGTCTTCTTTAGCTAACCTGTATTCTTTATTCCTTGTCAGGTCGCAAAGGTCTTTCTGGGCATGTGAAGATTTCCAGAGCGGAGCCGGCCAAGAAATGCCCAGCCAGGTGAGGTTCTCGGGATTATTGCCGTAAATGCTGTGAGTTACCTGTTTTAACGTTGTCCTTCTTTCTCTCTCCCTCCAGGTGCTTCGTTCCGATGCGTGCGTGGTGTCCCGATGATGCTGCCAGCTGGATGGAAGACCGCGAGCAGCAGGAAGATGGATAATCGACGGATGGAAAGTTGCAGGTAAGCAGAGACTGCTAACGATGTTCTTTTGTTTCCTCTGCAGGTCCGCTGTTCAAGGATCGCCGGATTCTGGTCTCTGGACACGATGAGCGTCACGCTGCTGGCTGCAGAATAACGCAAAGCAGGTCCTGTAACTTGGGTGTGGTTTATATAGCCCTCCAGTAAAGTAGTCAAGGTAAAGTAGTCTGGGCTACCACACCCAAAACACTGCACCACACAGCCTGGTTCTAGGAACTAGGCTGTGTGGGTGCCTCCATGTTGGCTACAGGCCTCCAAATGAAAAAGTAGAACCTTCAAGACAGTGTTCCAATCTGAACATGAGCCTGGCGCCGTGAACCTCGAGTCTTAACCCTACCTGGCATGTGACCATGCCAGTGAGGTTTTGGGTCACGGGTTGTGACACCAGTCCTGGAGTTAGAGGGATTGAAGGATCTGAGAAAGAGTGACCAACATGAACTTGTCCTTCCTGGGGAACTTGTTCAAGTATCTCAAGTCCAAGATGGGTCTCAGTCCTCCATCCTTTTTGGGTATTAGAAAATAAGGGGAATACCTTCTCTTCTACAGGCACTGGTTCTATAGCACCTTTCTCTAGCAGGGTTAACATTTCCTGCTCAAGGAGCGGATCTGGAGTCCTGAAAGTGAGGCTCCCCGGTGGATTGCTCCGAGGTCTCTGTATGAAAGGAAGGCATTACCGATGGGCTATGGTTTCCAATGCCCAAGCATCCAAAGTAATGACTCGCCATTCTTCTAGATACTGAGACAGTCTGCCACCCACTGGTGAGTTGTGACTCAAGACCTAAGAGAGGTTTTGAGGCGGCTGATGCAGTGGCAGATGGTAAAGATGCCCCTGCTTAAGCTGGCTTTGCATCTCTCCCTCGTCCACCACGAGGGAACTTTCTTTGGCCTCTTTGACCAGCCATTCCCCTCGCTCTTCCAACTGTGGAGCAGTAGGGAAAATATCTACCCATCCAAGGCTATCCACTAGGATGAAAAAACTGAGGCTGCCTAATAGTAGCACCTAAATATTTGGCTGCTGCCTTTGAGGTCTGCAACTTCTCAAGGCTCTCGTCAGTCTTGCTGCCAAATAGGTGAGACCCATCACATGGCATGTTGAGGAGTCTGGATTGCATATCCGGTGCAAATCCCAACTTCATCAGCCACGCAAATCTGTGTATAACGGTGCTAGTAGCCATGGCCCTGCTGAAGCTGTCAGCAGAATCCACCTGTCTGAAGAGACTCACACATGGCTTATTTGCCATCTTTAATTATGGCTAAAACTCATCTCTTTCATCCCCCTCGGGAATGAGCTCTGCCGCCATGGAAATGCAGTCCCATAGAGTGAATGTACTTTTTGCAAGTGAACATGTGGAGTTAGCTGATTTCAGCCCCATACTCCCTGCAGAAAATACCTTCCTTGCCCATCCATCTACTCTTTTGTCGTCCCTATCTAGGGGGATGGTACGGTAAGCTGCTTGCTTAGAAGTTGCAGTAGCTGCCTGTACCACCAGAAACTCTGGACTGGGGTGTTTAGAGAGGTAGTGAGGGTCACTACTGGAAGGGCGGTACTTCTTGGTCCAATTTTTATTCACAGCTGGATTGGTTTCTGGGCTGCCACCCTTTTTTGGCAATGTGAAAAAGGTAATATAGGATCTGAATGAGGACCCTTATCCAGGATGTCTGTCAGATCATACTGTTGAATTGTAACAAAGCCTACTCCACCCCATGTACTCCACTACCTTGTACATGAGCTGTCTATATGACGCATCAGCATGCTCCCCTGCTTCTGGACTTTCAAACTCTAGCTCAGGTGAGGTGTCCACCCCACTGGCCGCCTGCAGGTTGTCGTAAAGGTCTTTCAATATTGATTCCTCAATGATAAAACTTTCTGGTACATTTGGAGGCCAAATGGTGCCTCATTGTCTGAGGGATCATTCTCCTCATATATAGAGGTAAGGCACTTAAAATAGTCCTTCCTTGGTAAAGGGACAGAAGTCTTTTCAGGCATCAAGGGTTAAATGAATAATGGATTAGACGCTGGAAGAGTCATTGAAACTTATCACTGGCGCCATAGGTTTTGGTAGGGCGCTCAACGTCGATGTCGATGGCACAGCTGACAATGATGACCCAGCTGGCGTTAATGCCTTCAGCGTCAACGTCGATGTTAAAGGCTTGGTTGGTGTTAAAGGTGCAGCCGGCGTCTATGGTGTCGATGACCTCGACTTATGCTTATGCTTTCGCTCGATGGATCCTTCGATGACACGTCATCAGATCGAGGCCTCGACGACTCCCGATGAGGATCAGGCTTCGTCCTGGGCTCGAGGGCACACAGGATTTAGGCTCAGCCCTTTCCTTCCTGGCTTCTTTGGAAGGCGCGGTAGGAGCATGGCTTGGAGACTTTTGCTTTTCAAATATTTTTAGCATCTCAGCTCTGAAAGTTACCCACTCGGGTGGAGTGGATTTCTTTGTGGGGCAAGATACCTTCACAGGTGAAGCATCTGATGAAGAAGGCGACATATAGTGCCTCTTCTTGAACTTCTTAGACGACGATGTGGCGTGGTGGGAGCCACTCCTCGATCTCTTAACTTTCTTCATCCGAGGAGAGTCACCTCTCGACTCGTCGGTCGAAGGTTTTTTGGTTGGGGTAGATGATTTGGGGTTTCGACCTACCGTCAATTTCCCCTTTCATTCGTTCAAGGCCTTTCCTGTCATCGACTGGCACTTGGAGCAGTCTGAGGTGTTATGCTCGACCCTGAGGCACCATAAACATATACGATGTGGATCGGTCCATTACATTTTCAACCCTCAATCCCAACACTTCTTGAACCCTGTCTTCAGGGTAGTCGGTGTCGAAAAAGAAGACATACTCGATTTCTCAAAGTAATAAAGTTTTTTGTTATGAAGTAAGAAGCGTGCCGTATTGCTCGAAGCGATGGCATTCACGGAAATAAAGAACTGGAGCCAATGGCGCTGTGCGTGCTATATATGCCTTCAATGACATCATCCTCGAGGCGGAGGCCCTCGAGGGACATCGAGTCGACGCCATCGATGCACAGTGCCCGCTGACGAAATTCATTTTCTGAAGCAACTAAGGCTGGATATCGAATATCAAAGATGAGGAATACGTGGGAGGACACAATCCATTTGAAGAACAAGTTACTTAACCGTGGTAACGCTCTTTCGACTGGATGTTCCTCCCATGTATTCCTCATCTTGTGATATCGCCATATCCAGCTTTAGCTGCTTCTGAAATGTTTCCAGCAGGGGGGCGCTGCACATCGATGCCTGTCGACTCGATGTCCTGCGAGGGCATCTGTCTCAGTGTCGACGTCATCAATGGTATTTAGCGCACGCAGCGACCGTTGGCTTCAGTTCTGTTTTTACGTGTATTGGTTTATCCTACGCCCGACAGCTACTCACCCTGAAAGAGCGTAAACTGCAATGACATGAACATTCTACTGCAGGGTCGGAAGGGAGGGGCGATGAGGAATAAGTGGGTTGAACATCCAGTCAAAAGAACGTTATCACAGGCAAGTAACTTGTTCTTCGAATGGATTGTGTTCTCCCACGTATTCCTCATCTATGATAGACTCCTAAAGCAGTATTTGCATCTTTGGAGATTTTCAGTTTTCAATTTAGGAGCTCCTTATTTGTCTTTGAGTATATAATGTAACACTGCCTTCCCTAAAACACCTTTCTGGCCGGAGGAAGAGTCCAGACTATAATGCTTGGTGAAAGTGTGGACTGATGACCATGTTGCAGCCGCACAAATATCCTGGAAAGGTACTGCCGTCTGTAAGGCAGAGGAAGTAGCAATGCCCCTGGTTGAATGTGCTCGGAGACCCTCAGGTGGATATTTTCCAGCTAATCTGTAGCATTCAGAGATTCCAAGGATGATCCACCTAGATAAAGTTTGTCTTGAGACCGCCATACCCAATTTATGGCCCGTGTAACCAACAAAAAGATGAACATCTTGTCTTAATTTAGACATTTTGGCAATGTAGAAGCTAAGTACATGTTTTGGGTCAAGCCTGTGTAGCCTCTCCTCTTGCTTTCCAGGATGAGGCGGCGGATAGAAAGAAGGTAGAATGATGTTTTGAGTTAAATGAAACTCAGACACAATTTTTGGTAAAAAGGTAGTTTCAACCTTAAGGACCACTCCTCTATCCTTAAAGAAGACTGTGTAAGGATGTTTGCAGGACAAGGCTTGAAGTTCACTCACCCTACAGGCTGGTAAAGAGCCACTAAGCATCGTCTTTAAGGTTAACAATCTTAAAGGAGTGGATAGGCTCGACTAGAGCAAAGATTAAGAATTTCAGAACTAGGTTGAAAAGGGACCGGAGGAAAAAAATCTGTCAATCCTTTCAAGATCTGTATAACCAGTGGAATCTTGAAGAAAGATGACTTCAGAGGAGCGCTTGAAAATAGATAGTGCTGCTAAATACCCATTAATTGTACCAACCTGGAGCCCCAGATTGGCCAGGTGTAACAAGAAGACAACACTGCAGGCAGGTGTACTTCATGTAAAAGGGTCCACATTCTTATCCTTGCACCAGCTGCAGAATTTGTTCCAACGGCAGCGGTATAAGGATTTCGTTGCTGGCCTTCGGGCGGATAGCAAAATCTCCATTACGTCGTCCAGGAGGTCCCAATCCTTATATCTCAACCTCTCAGAAACCATGCGTGAAGGTTGAGTATATTGACTTCCGGGTGGAGAACCCGGTCCTCATCTCGTGAGAGAAGGTCCTCTCTTTTTGGCAAACGTATTGGAGGACAGATGGACATGTCTAGAAGGTTCGGGTACCATGTCCTCCTGGCCCAATCTGGAGCAATTAGGATCATGGCTTTCCTGAACTTTCTCAACCTCCTGATGATGTGAGGAATGACGGGGACTGGAGGAAACGTGTACAGGATTGGAAACTCCCAGTCCACCACAAACACATCCCCTAGAGCTCCTCTTGGGGGAAATTCCCTAGAGAAGTACAGTTCCCACTTCCAGTTGACACTGGTTGTGAAAAGATCCACTTGAGGGGTTCCCCAAAGGGTGAAGATCTCTTGAAGGACTTCCTGATCTTGTTCCCACTCGTAGGAGACTGTGCTCTGCCTGCGCAGAGTGTCCGCCACCATGTTCTCCTCTCCAGCTAGGTGAACTTCTGATAAAGAGATTCCTTCTTGATTTACCCAGAACTAGAGATGCATTGGCTCTCTGCACATGGTAGTGACCCTACACCTCCTCTCTTGTTGAGGTAGTACATTGCCACTGTGCTGTCCGTCATTATCAGGGCGTTCTTTCTCCATAAAGAGGACAGGAAGGCCTTCAGCACTAGTCTGATTGCCCTCAGCTCCAAAAGATTGATGTGTAGTTTGGACTACAAAAACTACTGATTGTCACATTGTTGGCGTGGGCTCCCCACCCCGCGAGTGAGGCGTCCGTCACCACAATTTTCTCCGGCCATGGTTGCCTAAAACGTTCTCCCTTCAGGATATTTTCCTGGTAGGTCCACCACAGAAGATCTTGTGCTACTCTGTTTGGAACCTGAAGAAGGTCTGACATCCTGCCTGAGAATTGGGACCATTGAGTTCTGAGAGCCCATTGGAGAGATCCCATTCTCAGGCAAGCCTCTGGCACCAGGAAAATGCAGGATGCCATGAGGCCAAGCAACCTCAAAAAATAAAAGGCCGCAAGACGCTGGGCACTGTGGAATTTGGTGACCATCTGCAGAATGTCATGAGCCCTCACCTCGGGTGGCGATGCTTTTCCCAAGGAACCGTCTAGGACAGCACTGATGAATTGGAGCCTTTAAGATGGTATCATGTGAGACTTCTAGAAGTTGAGGGAGAATCCCAGTTTGTGAAAGGAGTGACAGGTGGAGCTGAGATTTTCCACGGCCTGTTCGGGAGAATGTGCCCTGATCAACCAATCGTCCAGGCAGGTGTACATGTGAATCTCCCCGCTCCCGAGACTCACTGATTCCACCGCCATCAACTTGGTGCAAACCCTCGGGGCAGAGGTTAGCCCAAATGGCAGACCTCAAAACTAATATTGAGAACCACCAACGGCGAACCTCAGGTACTTTCTGTGCCTGGGATGGATTTTCATATGAAAGTAAGAATCCTGAAGGTCCAATGATACCATCCAGTCCTGAAGCAGGAGGGCGTGAAGGATCTGAGAAAGGGTTACCATCTTGAACTTGTTCTTCCTGAGGAACTTGTTCAAGTCTCTTAAATTCAAGATGGGTCTCAATCCTCTGTCCTTCTTGGGGATTAGTAAGTAAGGGTAGTACAAACCCTTGTTTCTCTCCGCTACAGGCACCGGTTCTAAAGCACCATTCTCCAGAAGGGTAAACATTTCCTGCATAAGGAGCAGATATGGAACTTTGAACGAGCTGTTCCCTGGTGGATGATCCAAAGACCTTTTTTGAAAGGGAAGGCAGCAACCCTGGGCAACTGTTTCCAATGCCCATACATCTGAAGCAATATCCGCCATTCTTTCAGATGCTGTGAGAGTATGCCTCCCACCGGGCTTTTGTGGAGTAAGGACTCAGAGGTTTTGAAGGGGCTGATGCATCAGCTGAGGGTAAAGCAGCCGCTGCCCGGGCAGTCTTAGCACCTCTTCCCCCGTCCACCACAGGGGAATCTTCTCTGACCTCTTTGATTTGACAATCCTCTCCTTCTTCCAACTGATGAGTAATAGCGAAAGGACCTGGCACTCCAAGCTATACCAGTGGGGAGAGTTTGTTGCTGTTTGATTGCAGTGCCAAGGGATTTGGCTGCTGCTGCGGAGGTCTGCAGCTTCTCCAGGCTTTCGTCAGCTTTGCTGTCAAATAAATGTGTGCTGTCAAAGGGCATGTTAAGAAGTCTACACTGCACATTGGGAGCAAAACCAGACGTTCTGAACCAGGAAAATCTGCGCATTACAGTGCTAGCTGCCACAGCCCTGCTGATACTGTCAGCCAAGTCGAGACCAGTCTTGAGGGATTCACACATTGCATCTTTGCCATCCTTGACAATGTTTAAGAAGCTGTCTCGTTCTTCTCCTTCCGAGATATGCTCAGCCGCCATTGCTATGCAATCCCATAAGGTGAAAGTGAACTTGGCCAATGCACACGTGGCATTTGCAGATTTAAGGGCCATACTCTCCGCATAGAAAACCTTTTTAGCCAAAGCATCATAACGCTTGTCATCTCTGTCCGGGGGTGGGGAGAAGTTGGGTATGCATTTTTGTTTGGATGTAGAAGTGGCAGCCTGAACTACCAAGCTTTCGGAAATTGGACGCTCTGTTAGATAGTAAGGGTCACTGCTTGATGCTCTGTACTTGCTTGTTAGTTTTGTGTTCATTGCTGGAATTAATTCCTGCATCTCCCTATTGACCTTAACTCTCCTTTTTTGAGCCACATGGAAAGGAAGAATAGGGTTCTCCTGAGGTCCCTTATCTAAAATATCAGTCAGGTCATCCTGCTCAAAAAGTGGTGCAGGCCTTTTCCATCTCAGATATTCTATGACCCTAGACATCAGTTGTCTGTAAGATCCTTTGGCATGGTCTGAGGGATCTGGTCTGCCAAACTATCTCTGGGGATGTGTACAACCCACTTGCAGATTGCAGGGTTTCATTAAGGTATTTTATTCTTGAGTCCTCTGGAATTAAGGCCTCTGAAACATTGTGTGTCCTATATAGTAACCCAAAGGGACGTATTCATCCGAAGATGGCTCATCATCCTCATAAATTGAGGAAAGAGACTTTTTGACGCCGGCGACGTCGAGGGCTTCGACAGCTGTGGCGTCGAGGCTACTTTAGGCATCTACTGGAGTTTTTAGGCATCAATGATTTTGACTTTGAAGGAGTCTTTTCTTTACTCAAGGGAACCTCTGAGGGCCAGAGGGTGCACAGGTTTTGTGAGTTGCCTTCTTTTTGTCGTGTTTGTCGACATGGGCATGGCTCTTACCTTTCTTCGAGGGGGTTGAGGGCGTATTCCCGAAGAGTATTTTCAGTCTTAACTTCTCCCAGTCAGCTGGTGAGGCCGATTTGGTCAGGCACGAGACTCGTTCCGTGGAGGAACTCGACGGTGATCTGTGGCGCCTTTTCTTCGACCGCCGTGAGGATGACGTGTGGTGTAAGCCACTGCATGATCGGGTCCTTTCAGCTTTCTTCCGATGAGGAGTGTCATCTCTCGACTCGTCGGAGGATCGCTTTTTCAATGGGGTTGTTGAAAGGGATTTAAGAAACATACCTGCAGCTAACTTCCCTCTACGCTCTTTCAGGGCTTTCACTGTCATCGATAGGCAAGACCTACACTATGATGGTAAATGAGTGGATCATAGGCACCACAGACATTTTCTTGCCACAGTTGTGCCATTTTTTTAACCTTGATCTCACAGTTGATGAAGCCGACGACAATTCTATTTCACTAAACGAAAGGTTTCTTGTCAAGGAACCAAAGCGCAGCAATCTTCCGAAGCGATAGCTCTTGTAGAAAAACAGAACTGAAGCCAACAGTCACTGCATGTGCTATATACCATAGATGAAGTCGACACTGAGAGGGAAGCCCTCGGGGGACATCGAATCGACAAGCATCGATGCGCAGCACCCCCTGCTGGAAAACTTTTCCAAAGCAGCTAAAGCTGGATATGGAGATATCATAACATGAGGAATACGTGGGAGGACACAATCCATTCACAGGTGTGTTATTAAGATTTCCATTGGGATTGCTACTGCACGGCTTTGGATTGAGAATGAGACCAGTTGTCTATTGGATCAAATGGATCTCAGACTGTTTTACTGCTGGCTCTTTGAGGCTGCAGCCATTGGAGGCTTGCTTGGATTGCCAAGTTTGCAAATCCCTGCTGTCCCATTTGCCACCGGATCAATGGGTTGCACTATGGATCCTGCAGCTGGAATCTTTTGGTCCGCTCTCACGAAGGTAAGATGTAACCGATCTTGTGGCATTAAGGCGTGGTGCCTGAGTTACATTATGCCCCTCTGGACAGTTTGTGATAAGTGCTGTTTCTCTTGTTGGCTAGGTTTTATCATATTTTGGCCTACCCTGATTTATTAAGTCATTGATTAGATCCAGACTTTTCTCTAATAGGATTTGGCCTTAAATGCAGTCTTCTCTAATGTTTCCGACTGCTTGCAGTATATTCTTGCCCAGTGCCTCTATCCTTAATAGGCCACCCTAGATGTTTTTCTAAATTGTCTTTGTTGGTGAGCTGCGTTGTAACTGGCTCCAAAGAGGACCTGGCGATGCTAGAAATGTGGGTCAAATTGGGCCTGCATTTACAACAGCATCCAGATAGTTTGTTTGGCTTTTTTGTAATCTGTTGAATTTTTGTTGTTCCAGAGCTCATATCTGGGCCTCTCTCACTTGGGGTTTGGTTGCCTTTGGTACTACTTGCATTAGGGCTTATATCCCTCTGATTGTATCTTAGGACTTGAATGGAATCCAGAGATTCTGTTACTGGCGCCATGAGAGCTTCAACTTGTCGTTCCTTTCTTAAGCTGTAAATTGGATTGACTGTTGACTGATTTGAATCAGCTTGAATAATTAAAGGTTCAGGTGGTTGTGATACTGATAGATCTTTTGTACCAGAGTCCACAGCAATTGTTTGTGCTAGTAGACGGCATTCTCCTCGTTGAAGAGTTTCCCAATTGTTGAGAAAAAGAATCCAATAATTCATCCATTCTACGACCAAGCCTGTTAATCAAAGGGTCTATTTCAGAGGTGAAAGTTGTAGGACAAATATTGCTTCTATGTATGCCAGTATTCTCTTTTACTAGTTTGCTCTCAACAAGTGCAATACATTCTTCAACAGAACTAAAGTACTCCATGTGGTTTGTATACGTAATTGCTATATTGGACAAATTGGGACGGTTAAGTTGACTTCTATTGGAGTTGTTCGAGTTTTAAGCCCCATCAGCCTTCCCAAGTGGCAGACTCCCTCTTTCTGGTTTATGTCAAGTGAGGAATGTACTCCGGGATTGTGGAAATGAGCGCTGCTCACCTAACTCCAGCAATGGGTCAATTCCCACTTCTTCTGTCTCAGCATCCTCATTCTCATCCTCCGAGCTGCCTACACGGGTGTGGCTGGAGTGGTAATAGTGGGATCAATATGGTCCAGATTGAAGTTAATATTTAAACCAGAGCTGTCTGAAAGAGAGGGCAACATTGCCTCTTTTTGACTACAAAGTACCCATCATAATATCGGATGAGACGGCATGGAGGCCGCTCTATTCAGGCACCCCTTACATTTTCTGGATACATGTTCTGTGGTGGGGGTTGGGGGGAAATGCCCTTCACCCACTTGCTTGATTCTAGTAGATGGCGCCCTGCTCTTTAGGGCTTTCAAACGTTCATTAGTCTTGCACCTTGTGCTTTAGAATGGGCCTTTGTAGGTAGGAAATGTTTGCCCATGACCCTTCTTGGAAAAGTGCGCTAATTCGCCAGAAATGTTAAAAAGCTCCAAAGGTGATGTTATAAAGGTAGCCTATGGGTTGCTTATGAATTGTATTAAGATAACTATAGTAACTATTCCTTTTCAATCATGGGATCTTCATTAATATTGATGAACACTGAAAGGGGCGGCAGGCCCATCACTACCTATCGGGAGTGATTGGGGGAAGAAAAGGCTGTGAAAATGAAAAGACCTCAGAAGGAGACTTATTTCTAAGAGATGCTTGTCCCATTTATGGGTTTGCACAAAGGTATGGACTGCATATGTCTGAAAAAGGAATGTTACTTAGGCTGCAGTAGCTTACATTCTACTTGTCAAATGGACCATAGGCTTGGCTGGAAGAGGTTTGTTATCCTTCAGGTAACAGGAAAAAGCAAAAGACTATACATCTGCCATCATAACGTTTTGTTGTAGGGAAGCCTATTCTTACAGCTCCATAGTTAACAAATGGTTATTTTGACTTTCTAATGTCTTTCATCCTTTTCAGGTAGTACTCAATGTTACATTTGTGCATCCAAAGGTGTAAAGGAGCCTTTGTGCAGGCGCAGCTGTGTTAGTGAAGAATGATGCTAAATACATTTTTAAATACTCTACGAGGTTCATGAATAATCAGTGCCTTTAGCTCGCTAACACTTCTGGCCAATGCTATGGTCACTAGACAGAATACATTGAAAGAAGCATCGCTTTTGCTAGATAAATGCCTTCAACTTCAAAGGCAGCGATGTTTGGCTAATTAAATGGTAACAAATAAATCTCCCTATCTGTAAATAATCTCAAACCATTAAGTGGGGTCCCTAGTTAGTGCTGCTGGGCCGACTACAAATGGTGTCGAGATCTTCTCCCTGGGCTCTCTAAAACACTTTCCTGGTGTCTAGCATGTGCACACAGGTTGGAGGTCGATTCTTGAATTTTAATATGTCGCCCCCAATTTGTGTGTCTTATCGTTAAAAAACACAACAAGTGCTAATCCCAGAGTATCTGGTTGAAAAGCCAGATAACAATGGGGAAAGAATTTTCGTTAAAAACTGTATGGAAAGTGAAGATATTAATTCTTCATAACTCCCAAAGGTTCAGATTGAACCGCAAATTGTGTGGATAACAAGTTAAGTTTCCTTGAAACAAGCCCTTTGTTTTCTTTTAGAAAGGGAATGTGGGTCTGGGTTATCCTCCAGGCCTATTATATGGTCAACCGGTTTCAGCGGGATTCTTGAGTTGCCGCTTTCTTCAGGACGAATACTTCAAGTTGAGGTATCCTAAACAGTGTCTTCAACACTGTTAGATGGTAGAGGGTGTCCAAGGTTTTATAGGGTAATTACTTCCTAGTCCTGTATGGACAACAAAACAAGAAAAAATGGGGACTATAATCAGTCTCATGTACCAATAATATAATAGGCCTATAATAGGCCTATAATAGGCCTATAATCTTCACTTTCCATACAGTTTTTAACGAAAATTCTTTCCCCATTGTTATCTGGCTTTTCAACCAGATACTCTGGGATTAGCACTTGTTGTGTTTTTTAACGATAAGACACACAAATTGGGGGCGACATATTAAAATTCAAGAATCGACCTCCAACCTGTGTGCACATACTAGACACCAGGAAAGTGTTTTAGAGAGCCCAGGGAGAAGATCTCGACACCATTTGTAGTCGGCCCAGCAGCACTAACTAGGGACCCCACTTAATGGTTTGAGATTATTTACAGATAGGGAGATTTATTTGTTGGCTAGGGATCTAGCTACAGGAATAATTTACAATAACTTTACCTTCTGTTGTTTTGAGTGTTATAAACGATTGGCATAAACAGGAGGGAACCACCCTATAACTCTTTTTTGTGGTTACTTAATTAAATGGTAAACCTTTTACAGGTCCACTAAGACATCATTAACTGCTTGAACACTTAGATTGCGAAAATGTTTTTCTAATAGAATATATTTGGTAAGTCATATTAGTTAGATGTATCTTCAAATAGAAAACCTTTGGTCCGGATTTTGCTAAATAAAGAAGATACTGTACAGTGTCCATCTTCTTGACACATTAGAGGAAAAGGTTCAATCTTGGTGCCTTTTGTTTAGCACCATTGGCAGACCCACTTCCAGTAAAAGGCACACAGTGTTCTAGTGGAAGGTCATGGTGCCTTTTTCAGAACATTTCTGTAATATCTAGGTAGATTTAAATGCTCCTACTGTTTTTATTGAGTAACTCCACTGTTAAGTTCAGCCACAATCGGTTGTGGTGGAAGAAGCACAACTTTTCCAGTTCACCTTGGAAACGCAATCTGGTCTGCACAGCTGAATCTGATCTGGCTTTAAAGGCAACTGAAAGGGATCCAAATACCTCTACTGGAGAGGGCATGATCGGACTATTAGGATCCTTGACACACTGGATTATCTCCGATTCACCTTGTGGGACACAGGAATAAGTTGAAAAGTGCAAAGAAACACTCCTATCCAGTTAATCAAAACAGAAAAGTCGTGGTTTGTCTGCTATCTACTTATTGGAACATAAGTCACATTCAATATGCAATGTAGCTTGGGCGCACTATTTGGTTTAATCAATGAGGATTTAAGGAATTTGTTTTCAGTGACACCTATGGCTGCTGATTTAGCAAATCCCCAGATCTCTGCTCCGTACACTGCTGCTGGGGTAGGCTGTAGTCTATATAATTCAAGGCAGGGGCCAAAACACCCCTCCCATGTGACTGATAGAATGTCCGAATACCCCCAATATATTTGCTCAAGGTCGTGGTGGCATTTGATACTTGTTCACACCAGGAGCCGTTCTCAGCAAAGCACTGGCCCAAATAGTTATAGGTGGTAACCTGCTCTAATATTACAACTTCTATATCTATACTATCTTTGACATTCTGGCTGTTATACTTCTGAAAACAAGGGTTTTAGTTTTGCTTTTGTTAATTTCTAGTGGTGACGAAGGTCACCACATTTCTTTGCAAAAACAGCTATAATGTACCTTATGCCCATTGGAGTAGTCAGTGACATCACTGCATCATCTGCGAAAAATAGGGCGCAGGCGTGAGCTGCCCATCCTTGGGGGGACCATGATATCGGCCACCAACTCGTCTATTAGGCTGTTGATGTAAATGCAAAAGAGGAGTGGAGCTAGCACGCATCACTGCCTAACCCAATGCTGCACCTTAAACTTCTCTGTGTTATCTCCACTCATCCCACAGTGCACATGGGCGCTGTTGTTGGAGTATAAGGCCTGTATAATGATCAGTAGGCCTACAGGAATGTTATATCCATTCAAAACCTGCCACAGCTGGATTCTGGGGACAGAGTCAAACGCTGTCTTTAGATCAGCAAACACAGCATACAGTTTGTTGTTGTTCATTATTGGGTATTTATTTAACAATAGATCTAGCCGCAGGCACTGTTCAAGGGTCCCCATTCCCTGTCGAAATCCCACCTGCAAGGGGTTTATTATCCCTCTACACTTAACCGATTCTTGAAGGCGGCCCAGGATAACCTTTGCATATAATTTTCTTGCCCCATCTAACAGGGAGATGGGGCGGTAGTTTTTTAGGGGAGTCTTTTGAGCCCTTCTTAAATATAGGGATTATGTCCTCCCACCAAGTGGGAGGGATGGATCCCAGCTTTATAACAGCGTTAAAGACTTGTGTCAAAGCCGGGGCCCATATTACCGATTTGTCTTTAGAGAGGTGCATGGGTGTACAGTCAGGGCCAGGTGCTTTCCCACACCCAAGGGCACATACAGCCTTCTCAACCACCTGCACACTTACTACAGGTCTGGTACATACTCAAGTGAGTCCCCATTTTGTACACCCAAGTTCAGTGAGTTACTGAGGACCCCTGAGTCCTTGTAGAAGTTCATTAAGTGTCGGTTGGAATACTATATTGCAGATAACAGGAGACATCTGGAGCCATGCCCAATGCAAGCTTCCAAAAGGTGCGCTTGTCATTGGCCTTGCACGCACATGCATGGTTTCCCATCTTTCATGGTGGGAAAGCTTTTTCTTATTCCTAATAGTTTTACAGATAGATCTAAGCAACCTCTAGTTTTTTATGTCTACAATTAGTCCCTCTTTAGGGCATGTAAAGATATTCCCCTTGCACAGTCGACACTCCTTGTCATACCAGCCCTGGCTGGTCTGCACGTATTTCTTCTCCTTGGTGCCTGGTTTGGTAAATGAGGAGTTTAGGGCTGCAACCATCTCGACATAGTCATCCAATACTTCTTACAATCCCCTAGTCAGATCATAGATGGCTGCAATATACCCAATAATTGCACAATAGATGCCCGGTAATAATAAAGAGGTGAGCGGCTAGTGCAGAAGCAATGAGCAGCAGGTACATGAAGAGTGGTGCTGGCCAGGGCAATGCAAGGCAGCGGCCCGGAAGGGAAGATGGTGGCATCCCAAACATCAGGATAGTAGTGCAAACCTGCATTCTGAGCTCCTCAATTGGCTAGGAGGTCAGCACTGGAAGCAAATGAATTGGCTCTGCCCAAATTAGACTAAAGTTCTCCTGATGGGAATCTGAAAATGCCACCACAAAAGGGTTTGATTAGCTCACTATACCGGCCCTCTGCTAACAGGATCTATAAATGATCAGAAGCTGCGGTTTACACTGAACAGTGATTTGTCATTTGGCCCACAGGTCAATAACGTTATCATGAGTGTCTTTGCTACCTTTGTTTCCTGTGCAACCTAGTCAAAATGGCGTATTCTGAGATAATGCAGTGCTAGTCTATCTGTGAATCTCTACACTACAGACTTTTGTGATATGATACACTGAAAGCTTGCAGCCAACATAATGGACAACCTTTAATGAACACAAGAGCCTTCAACCCATTTTATTCCAGGGGGCTAAATTAAACTGAGTCCCTTACACCAGTATTATACTGGCTCCTGATTAACAAGATGGCAGACTTTAAACACTTTTCTTAGTTTGTAAAAACTAATCTGGCGGATCCTAAATCGGCACTTACACTATAAGCAGAACAAATATTGAAAGTCGGGTTCGTGGAGCCTGCTGTCTTTCCACGTGTGAGATACAAATGTTTGAGGCAAGAACATTACATGTAAAACGTTTACCTTATAGAACTCCAAACGCATCCCTTCACCTCAAAGCCAACATTTCCAAGGTATGAAAAGCTCATCTATTCCGACAAGCTTGGTCACAACTCACTCATAAGAACGCATGTGTGCTTTGCAATAACAATGAGTATAATACTAATGTTGCTATCTGGTATTTTTAACAGGAATAGTAAGGCTGCGGCCTTGGTTTTTAAGGCTTTAAATGTATATGAAATAGATTCCGCTAGTATGGTATGTATTGCTGTTTATACTGTTATTTGTATGATACTTGTTTTAATACTAGTATCACCATATAATATTATATGAATGAATTGTTCTTGTAGTATGCTATCTAAATGATGAATGTATATGTGTAAAGTTTTAATTGAAAACTATAACACATTAAATAAAATAAATAACAATAAAAGAAAAAGACAATACAGAACCCAGGAGCTAGTTTAGGTTTACAAAATGTCTTGCAATTGGTGCAAATATTGTGCTACGTTTACTACATGAGATGATAGACCACAACACAATGTAAATAAATGATTATAGCAGCTTTTGAAATAAATGCACTTCGTATTAATCTATTTGAATGTATATGATTGTATTGCATAAGTATTACATTTTAAGATCCAAATAAACGACAGCAAAACGTGAGGATTCAGAAAAATGCCACAGTGGAAAATTATAATTTACAGCATGCAAATCATTTTTAAAACACTACATTTCTCAAAAAATCCAATATTGCTGAACATATTTATTTCTCAAAAGTGTAAAAACTAACCTGTGTTATTCGAGCGGCTGCTTTGTCCCCACCTGGAACATATAGTGGAACAGGTTTTAAAGCGTTTGCCACAGCGGTTTCCTAATTTTAACAATCTGTAGCTGCATTCACAACCAATCATTTTGCACTGAATGAAATCACCAATACATATTTGTTTCACATAGCAATATATACCACATACATGGTGTAGCGGAGCCTAAACAAGGTGAGAGCAAGTTAAATCTTGAAATGGTACACAGAGGTACCATGATAGGCAGCAATAGAAATTGGAAGGATACTAATGAAACAGCTCAGGGAGTAAAGTAAATGTTGCTGGGATCTGTGCATAATAAACATGTTTTACGCTCTGCAGGGCCAATTCAGGCTTTTATCTGCCTGGGGTGTTTGTCCTGTGATAAACACTGTAACAGGTGTTATGGGCCTTGCGACAGAGTTTCAGGCTCGTGTGCAGCAAGGATTTGTACTTAGGCTTTCTGTCCCATAATGCCTTATATGGCCTGAGGGTAGGACCTATTACTCTTGATACTATAGAGCATGGTTACTCATTATGTGGCCCTCTAGATGTTTTAGCCTTCAACTCCCATAATCAACATCGTTAATAATCAAGGATCATGGGAGATGCATACTAAAACACCTGTAGGGCAACATATAGAGTAACTATGGTATACATTGTATATAAATGAAGTGTTACACACTGGAGTGACTAATGTACTCCTAGTCCATAGTCCACTTTCCTCCATCGTGTATGGGCGCCCATCGCGAGGGACGGGAATGGAACCTTTTTTCCACCAGAAAAAGACATTTCCCCTTTAAATGTACTGGCTCGCGGGGGTGGCAATACAAGATGGAAGGAAGGGGACGGGACGTAGGAGTAATATATAAAAGTTGTTTGCACATAAATCTGCCTATGCAGTGGCAGGGTATTGGCTGTGGGTGCACCTGTGCTGCTAGTAGCCTTAGAATGCAGGGCTACATAAACCAAACTGCGGGTTATACTTAAACAATGAGCCCCGAGCTGGGGGTCATTACCACTTCAGGTAAAGCCCTGGTGCCCTTAGTTACATGCCCAATCGAAAAGAGGGCCTTAACGCAGGCCCTGGGGCGTAACTGCCCCTGAGCTAGGGGCCTATTGCTATTAGTACTCAAGCCCATTAGACCAGGGTACTAACAGTGTCTGTTACCAGTTGCGTGTTTCGCAACAGAAAAAAAGAAGAAAAAAAAGATGGCCACCATGATCGGGTGACAAGGGACTAATTGTCCCTTCTACCTTACCCTGGAGTCGTGTCATGGAACGGGACGTGCCCTGAATATTACTGTTTGCGGCACAGGATGAGAAAGGAGGTTAGTGGAGCGGGAGGGAGAGAAATCTGTGGGAAGGGAGGTGGTAGAGATGGGGGAGCACTTACCTGGGGTGCCCGGCAGGGAGATGACCGCCTCCAGCCCTGAGGAGGATCACAGCGCTAGGATTACAGTATGATAATGTCCCTGCTCCGAGCCTCGCAATTGGCTGGGAGGACAAACCACGCCCCAACCAGGGACCAATATTTGATAGCCCTCAGAGTGTCCCTTGAGAATGCATTCTAAGAATTCCAAGGGATATAATTAAGCTTTATAATTCTAGTGGCCTGGGTGAAAATTGGTGTGGCACCAGCAGCAAGGCTGGTCATGAATGCAGTCTGGACTTAGGAGTGGCCAGTGTAAAGGTGGGGTGTGCTGGCAGCAGGGCTAACAGTGATGCTCCTGCAAAGATAAGGAAACACATCAATGACGCCCTGCTTGCTCAGCAGATCCCAGTGAGAAGCTTGACGGAGCGCAGCTCTGTGTGAATATCCAGGCTATACCAGTTTGTAGAGCTCTGGGATTTTTATTATTATGACGATTGTTAGGGTATTTATTGTGCACGGATTGAGCTTCGGGAAGCAATGGAGAACTTTGCAAGTCATAGAAGGAAATGCACAAGCGCAGAGCTAACAATGGGGAGGGAGGTCAGAAATTAGGCAGTAAGAGATCTACAACCAAATAGGAAGTGGTCAAAGTGTATGAAAAGAAGGAATTGAATTATGTTCCCTGCTGGCCTGCCCCGGCTCTCCACAAACCCCATCGCCACGACCCCTCCCACATGCAAACCAAACCCCCAAACAAGAACAAATGCTATTTAAGGGAATGTTCAGTGCAGTGCACTAAAGTGCAAGTTTCAACTTCTTCCTACACTTTCCTTTTAAAACTAAACCATTACGGAAAGTTTCTTTACTTTTTTTATTTTAAGTAGAGGAGCACCGCTCTCGCCTCCTTCAACCACTGCAAATAGAGGAGGAAACATTGTAGTAGATTACCTAGTCACAGTTTAGGTAGGGAGTGGAAGGTGTGTGGACCTAGGTGTTGGGAAGAAGCCATTCCTTGAAGAGGAGGGTCTTGAGCTCCTTCCTGAAATGTAGAACTGAAAGGTAGAATCTCCTTTTGATGGGGAGAAGATTCAAGAGTTTAGGGCAAAGACACACAAGACCTCTCTTCGTTTTCTTTCCTTCCTGCAGTAGCAGAGTATAAGACTGCACATGTCTTTACTTCTGGTGGATTGTACTCCTTTGGAGATGCTGAGGTTCTTAGCAAGGTAGTTTGGAGACTTCAGGGCAAAGTCTAATCACAACCCAAAGGACTGAGTACAGTTGGTCAACTGGGGTGTGAAGCCTTCGAGGGTGATAGAGGAGAGCCAGGTCTGGATGTCAGGGTGTTCTGTGTTGTAGGTCAGAAGGAGGAACTCTGTCTTGGAAGGGTTTATCTTCAGGAAAACACTCGACATCCAGGACTTGATCAATGTGAGGCAGACCTTGAGCCTGGAGATGTGTTCAATGGAGGATATATTGATGTAGAGCTACGTGTCATCTGCATATTGGTGGATGTGGATGTTGTTTTGAGCCAGGAGGGTTCTGACCGCTTCCATGTAAAGGATTAAGAGGCACAGGGAGGGGATGGATTCTTGCGGGACTCCATCGTTGATGGATAGAGTTGGTGATCTGGAGGAATCCATTGACAAATTGGGGGGGTAAGCAGTTGGATTTCAACCAGCTGCGAGTGCTTTTGCTGATCACAATGTGGCAATGTAGAATGTTGTTGAGTGTCTGGTAGTCTACTGTGTCGAATACTGCTGAGAGGTCGAGGTAGAACTAGGAGGATAGGATGGCCTTTGTCAAGAAAGTGAAGAGCATTGTGGATCACCTTGATGATAGCGGTTTCGTTTAGGCCGGAAGCAGGTTGTCAGCGTTGATGTTGCGTGACTATTACTTTCTAAAGGATTTGACCTCAGAAAGCAAGATAGGTGATGTTGCTGAGATTGTCGGTTTCCAGTGTTGGCTTCTTGAGAAGACTGAGGATTTATCCAATCTGGCGGGTCGAAGGAAAGAGGTCATGAACCACCATATGCAACCCTCCACCCATGCAACAATGAGCTGTCGGCAGAAGCGCTTGCAGTGGAGGCTCGGCAACAAAGGCGGGAAGGGAACTACATTTCCCAATAGACTGAGCGGTCCAAGACATGTGATGATACCATCACGCCAGGTACTCAGTGTTCAGAAGCCACAATCTCTGTTATAGGAACTGAGACAGCGGACCTTATTACGCGTCCGCAGGTAACCGTGCCAGTGCTACCGGCAGGTTGCTGTTGGACCCGTAATTATTTACTGGCGACTGGCTTCTCGGTGCCACCAGGAGATTACAAACCCGGCGGCCCAGAAAGTCAGGCGCTGGCAAATTGTAAGTCCCCATGGGAATGGGGACCACGGAAGCACCGGCACCGTTGTAAACGGTGCCGGTGCTTCCGTGATAGGTCTACCTACTGTGGCCACTGTGCCTGCAGGGTCAGACCTGTCAGGCACAGCATTTCTGGCAGGCAAACCCATAGTTTGCCGGTCCAGAAGCAACGGTGCCGGTAATCTTACCACGTTGTTACTGGACCGGCAAACTTAGAATGAGGCCCATCGTCTTGTGGCGCTTCTCAACTAAGCAAGTCTTCTGAATGGCTTTTTGATTATTTGCCTTATGTTTCCAGACTTCTGAATCTTGCTACTAGACCTCATCTTTTCAGATTATCCCTGGTTGTCATTTTTTAGTCCTGCTGTTCACAAACTCTGCTTGCCCTGGACCGGTCATTGGATTCACACATGTACTTTTGATTAACTGGTCATTGCCGTACTTGGATTGTCCCTGACCTTCTCAGTCTGCTGATTTGGATCCTGTACCAAGTGTTCTCAGAGCTTGTTCTGTATATCAGTGTTCCGCTCCCTCTGTGTCCTACTAACTCTGTGAATCCTTGTCTCCTCCAAGTGCCGGGATTCCTAGGAAGCTCTGGTTACAAGACTGTCTGATTTGCCTTTCTTTGTGACTCATGAAAACTGTTCCATTTTGGATTATTTTTTGCCTTCTGGATCCTTATCTCTTTAAATTGTGATCCTTGCCCACAAGAGACTGGAACCATCGCCTACAAGTTTGGACTCTACTTTGTGACAAATCTGAGGATATCGTCCCTTCTTCCCTAGGGGGACACCTTTCCCATGGGGCCAGGGTGGTGCATCCACAGTACAATAATCCCCCTGGGGATAGTGCACCGAGGAAGGATCACATGGGCAGGGAAGTCCCCTATGGAATTGGGAACAATTGTTCTCAGAGAACTCAGTATTCTTCCGCCATAATACCCATTCTGATTCAGATTTGAAATCCTTCCCCCTCCTTTGTAGGCAGAACCAATATAATCTGTTGCAGGTTAGTGACTCTAATATACTTGAAAACCTTCACTTATTAGAGAATACTGATTGTCCTGCCTCAGAGTGGGAAACCAGTACTGGGAGGAAGTAGATCACTCTGATCGGCCTGGTCTTTTTCGCAATGTCAAGTGCCTGAACGAACACAGCTGGTTGGTGCAGGAGTTCAAAAGGAGCGCAGCCATGGAGCTCAGAAAGAACGATCTTCCGAGGAGGAACGGCAGAGAGAGAAGACTAACGGGAAGCAACAAAGGGAGGGAAAGGGAACCCCGACCAAGGTCTGATCAGGAAGGACCGACAGAGTTGTTACCAATACTTACTTCCAGGTGACTCCAGCCCCCACGATCCGCTTGCAAGGCAGGACGTGCAACCAAAGAAAGCGATGCCTGCGGAACCACTGCAGACCCCGCCATTCACCAGGGAGTTGCCAGAGACTAGACGAGCAACACAAGAGCTGGGAAAACACTGATACTGGAGAACAGAGAGAGAATAGGTACACAGGTTTACCAGAATGTGTTGTAGGTCCAAGGAAGCTCAAAAGTGAATATAAGAGTTGAATGAAGGGAGTCTGGGACCCAAAAGTGACTGAAAGTGTTCATACTTGGCAGGAGAGTTAACCAAGGGGCAACAAACCTGTGCTAATCTTGGGACTCGCATTCAAATAAGCCGACGAGAAGCACATTTTATGAGGATCACATTTGCGCGTCTGGGACTCGCTCTCACCTAGAAAATTGGAAACCAGGGGAACACCAAACTCTGGAATTGATGAAGCAAAACCTATACTTGGTAGAAGAGTATGCCAAGTTAGGGGGATTGAAAGGCTGGGAATCCAAGAGATAATTCTTTGTGTGCTATCCAGTGCCCCTTGGAACAATAATTAACCATAATGGAAAGGAGCATCACCCTAGCTTTGGTACTTGCAATTTTGTAACATTATTTTGCATCACTTTATTGTCAGAAAAACTAGAGACTTATCTGTTTACTGAGAACACCAAGAATACTGTTTATTTGAAGTAAATACAATCCTTACGCAATTATAGCAGTATATCAGTACCAGTGGCAGAAGTAGGTTTTCTTTGGACACAAGAGGGACTGACTACTTTAGTTTCAGACTTCCTGACATTTCGATTTGTTTCTTTAGAGGTAGGGAGATCCCCCCCTTAGTTTTAGGGACAGAGAGATATTTTTCTAACCATTTTTTCTTTAATAAAAGTCTGACTTCTGCACCCTTACATATGGTGTCAGGAGTGGAATCTGATCTGATTGACACAAACTGGGGGACCCTTAATGTTATCAAATTTACCGAACAAGCTAGTATCCCCGAAGTGGCAACTAAAGAATCCATAGGATTTGATCTCGCCAGTAGTAGAGAAGTAGAGAAGTAGTCCTAGAACCTGGCGAAAGATAACTAATACTGACATATTTCGTATGGACTCCTACTCCCAGCACTTACATCAGGTTAACTTTGAAGTCAGGATTGACCTGCAAATTTGGCATAGATGTGATGGCCAATGTAATAGACCCAGAGTTTAGAGGGGATGTCAAAATGCTCTTACAAAACAATGGCAAACAAACCTATCATGTCAAACCCAGGTAGCACAAGGTATCTTGGAGAAGAACAAGTTACTTTCTTATCTGGTAACATTCTTTCGATGGGATGTTCCTCTGACGTATTCCACATCTTTGACATTGATTACCACAGCTGTGCTGCTTCATAAAACCTTTTCGGCGTAGGCGTCCTGTGTCGATGACGTCGATACGCTCCTTCGAGGACCTCCTCCGACAGTCGACGTCACTGGATGTTATATGTAGGACGCACGATGCCCGTAGCCTCAGTTGTAGTATTTTCCCCCAGAACGTGTGTGTGGCACCAATCTGCTGCCAGTATTACTACAGAAAGCCTTGCGGAAACAGAGGCTGCAATCGCATAAGAAATTCTGTAGTGGGGCAGGTAGGAGGGTACGATGTGAAATACGTCGGAGGAACATCCCATCGAAAGAACGTTACCAGGTAAGAAAGTAACTTGTTCTTCGAGGGGATTGTATCCTCTGATGTATTCCACATCTTTGACAGACTCCCAAAGCAGTACCAACGTAAGGAGGAGGGAAAAGAATTTAGAATTTTTTAGAATGCCCAAATTGGAGAATAGAGGACTGCCTTGCCAAAGGCCAAATCTTGCCCATGGATAGATTACAGGGAATAATGTTTCAAAAAAGTACGGACAGAGGCACATGTGGCTGCTTCGCAAATATTGCGAATCGGAACACCCCTCTGTAGTGCCGTGGAGGCAGCCATACCCCTAGTAGAATGAGCCTGTAAGCCAACTGGAGGGTCCTTTCCCACCAAACTATAACACTCAGAGATGGTCAAAATGATCCATCTAGACAAGTTCTGCTTGGAAACAGCCTGACTTAAATGCCTTCCAGCGTAACCAATAAAGAGCTGATCGTCCACTCTGACCTGGGACATCCGTGAGAGATAGAAACTCAAAGCTCTCCAACGGTTCCAACCTATGGAGCCTCTCCTCTTCCTTACCAGGATGTGTAGGCGGATAGAATGCCGGAAGAATTACCTTCTGGCTCAGATGGATTTCCGACACAACCTTTGGAAGAAAGGAAGGCCGTACCCTAAGGATAACTCTGTCCTTATGGAACACAGTGAAGGGTGGTTTGGTGGAAAGTGCCTGCAACTCACTCACTCTGCAGGCGGAAGTAACCGCGACTAAAAATACAATTTTAAAGGACAATAGTCTCAATGGACAAGAATGCAAGGGCTCAAACGGAGCTCCCATTAGGAACTTTAAAATCAAATTCAAATCCCATCCCGGCACCTGGAAATGCGACGGTGGAAACACATGAGTTAGCCCTTTTAGGAACTGAGAAATCAAAGGGATTTTAAAATAAGAACATTCCTCAGACAAGCGCTTAAATATTGTCAGCGCCGCCAGGTAACCGTTAATGGTACCCAGATGCAGGCCCTTGTGGGCTAAAGAAAGCAAAAAAGACAAAACCAAAAGAATGGATCATTGGAAAGGATCCACATTCTGTACTCTGCACCAGTCGCAGAACTTCTTCCAACGGCAACGGTACAGGGATTTCGTTGCGGGCCTTCTGGCCGAAAGCAATACCTCCATCACATCTTCAGGGAGGTCCCAATCCTTATATATCAGCCTTTCGGATACCAAGCATGAAGGGTGAGAGACTTGACTTCTGGATGGAGAACTCGACCCCCATCCCGTGAGAGCAGATCATCTCGGTAGGGAAGACGACGTGTGGGCAGATGGACATGTCTAGAAGGTCCGGGTACCGCTCTCTCCTGGCCCATTCCGGAGCAATGAGGATCATCCGGGAACCAAACCTCTGCAACATCTGCGGAATGACGGGGCTGGAGGGAAGAGCGTAGAGCAGTGGGAAGGACCACTCCACTACGAACGTGTCCCCTAAGGCTCCTCTTGTAGGAAATTCCCACAAGCAGAATCTCTCGCACTTCCGGGTTGACACTGGTGGCAAAGAGATCCACTTGTGGGGTTCCCCAAAGGACGAAGATCTCCAAAAGAACTTCCTGAACCAGCTCCCACTCGTGAGAAACCGTGCTGTGCCTGCTCAGAGCGTCCGCCACCACGTTTTTGTCTCCGGTCAGATGAACTGCCGAGATCGAAATTTCCTGCTGGATGGCCCAGAACCAGAGCTGCATCGCCTCTCTGCACAGTGGGAGTGAACCTGACCCCGCCCTTTTTGTTGAGGTAGTGCATGGCCACTGTATTGTCCGTCATAATCAGGACATTCTTCCCTCGCACAGATGGCAGAAAAGCCTTCAGGGCTAGCCTGACAGCCCGCAGCTCTAAGAGATTGATGTGGAGTCTGGACTCCGATGGAGACCAACGACTGCTGGCTGTCAGCTCATTGGCACAAGCTCCCCAACCCATAAGGGATGCGTCCGTCACGATCGTCACCTCCGACCACGGTTGCCAAAACGGAGCCCCTTTGAACAGATTTCCTTCGACGGCCCACCACAGAAGGTCCTGGGCGACCGAGGGCAGAAACTGAACGGGGTCCGACATCCTGCCGGAGAACTGTGACCACAGCATCTTGATTGCTCACTGCAGAGATCTCATCCGCAGCCTGGCCTCTGGCACCAGTAAAATTCAGGATGCCAGGATGCCGAGCAATCTCAAGAACTCGAATGCCAGGAGACTCTGGGCATGTTGAAACTTGTCCACCATCTGCAGAATGTTGTGAGCCCTCACCAGGGGAGGCGAACACTGCCCCAATGATGTGTCTAGCACTGCCCCGATGTACTGGAGCCGCTGGGTAGGTGTCACATGAGACTTCTTTAAGTTGAGGGAGAAGCCCAGCTTGTGAAGGGAGTGGCAGGTGACGTACAGATGATCCAGGACTTGCTCTGGAGAGCGTGCCCTGATCGACCAATCGTCCAGGTAGGGGTAGATGTGAATCCCCCCTTTCCTGAGATGCGCTGCCACCACCAACATCAGCTTGATGAAGACCCTCGGGCGGGGGTCAATCCGAACGGCAGGACCCGAAACTGAAAATGCGAGTTGCCAGCCGCAAACCTCAGGTACTTCCTGCGCTTGGGATGAATCGGCACATGAAAGTAAGCATCCTTGAGGTCAAGAGACACCAACCAATCCTGAAGTTGAAGGGCCTGGAGGACTTGAAAAAGAGTAACCATCTTGAACTTGTCCTTCCTGAGGAGCTTGTTCAAACCACGCAAGTCAATGATGGGTCTCAATCCTCTGTCTTATTTCGGGATCAAAAAATATGGGGAATACCATCCTTTGTTCCTCTCCGCTACAGGTACCAGTTCTATGGCACCTTTCTCTAGCAGGGATAGGATTTCCTGCGCAAGGAGCGGATCCGACGCTTCAAAGAGAGCTTCCACGGTGGATTGTCGTGAGGCCTCTGCCGGAAAGGAAGACAGTAGCTGTGGGCTATGATCTCCAGAACCCACACATCTGAAGTAATGGCACGCCATTCTACAAGATGCTGTGCCAGCCTTCCCCCAACCGGCAAACCATGGGACATGGCCTCATGACTGAGCGAAGCGGCTGCGGCTGTGCTTGAGGGCAAGGAGGCAACTGCCAGAGCTGCTTTGGCACCTCGAGTACCTTGCTTTCCACCTCTGGTACTCCTGCGTTGGCCCCTTTGACTGGCAGCTCCCCTAAATCTATCAAAGGAAGAGTAGTATCGAAAGGATCCTCCCCTCCATTGCTGTCCCCTAGACCAAAAAGGCAGAGGTTGACGCACTGCAGCGCTCAAGGACTTTGCTGCACCTTTGGAGGTCTGCAACCTTTCAAGGCTCTCGTCAGCCTTGCTGCCAAAAAGATGGACACCATTAAAGGGCATGTTGAGAAGCCGGGACTGAACATCAGGAGCAAACCCTGACTTCCGCAACCACGCAAATCTGCGCATCACGGTGCTCGCCACCACGGACCGGCTGACACAGTCTGCCATGTCCAGACCCAACTGAACAGTTTCACACATGTCATCCTTGCCACCCTGAGCGAGGGCAAGAAAACCATCCCGTTCCTCCCCTTTGGGAATATGTTCAGCCGCCAACGACACACAATTCCACAGAGTGTGCGTGAATCTTGCAAGGGCACAAACAGAGCTGTCTGCCTTTAAAGCCATACCCCCAGAAGAAAATACCTTCTTCACCCAACCATCAAAGCGTTTGTCGTCCCTATCAGGAGGGATTGCAGGGTACGCAGCCTGCTTTTCTGGGGCCATAGCCGTCTGCATCACCAAACTCTCCGGTGTAGGGTGTGTAGACAAGTAGCAGGGGTCACCACTGGCTGCGCGGTATTTTTTCAGCAACGACTTATTCACTGCCGGGAGACTCTCCGGAGCAGTCCAAGCTGCCGCCACCCTTCTTTGTAAGGCCATATAAAATGGCAACACCGGGTCAGTGGGTGGACCTTGGTCCAAGATATCTGTCAGGTCATCCTGCAGAAAATCCACAGGTGGAGCAGACTACCCCAGATAGTCCGTCACCCTCGACATGAGGTGCCTGTACGAGGAGTCAGCATGTGTACCAGGCTCAGGCCTGCCAAAATCAAGCTCTGGGGAGGTATCAAGACCACCTGCGTTATGTAAAGATTGACGAAGGTCTTCCAATTGGCTATGACCAGACAACAGGTCATCAGGAACCTCAGGAGGCACAACCCCCTCTTCATCAGACCCTTCCTCTACCTCTGAAATGTACTCCAAGGGTTGGAACAAGTCCACCCTGGGAGGAGGAACAGAGTATGGGTCAAATATAGGCCACTCAGACTTGCTGAGCGCCTTTCTCAGAGCTTCCACAGCACTCCGGGGCACCTCCGGCAAAATTTCCTCAAAAGGCATCGAGGGCGCCGATGGGAGTGGTGTTGACGCCGACCGAGGCGCCGACAACTTCGACAACGGCTTCGAGGCCGGAGACCCGAGCGTGGCCTCCGACGGCCTCGGCGCTGATGGCGTCAACGACTTCCTCGGAGCGGGAGCCTCAGGCAAATCCCTCGACAGACATGGCGCCAACGGCGTTGATGCCTTCTTCGAATGCCTCAAGGCTCCAACGGTCTCGACGGCATTGAGGACCTGGATCGGGCACGGTGGCGATCATCCTTGTCCGATCGGGACCTCAATGGTTCCCGATGACCGCGCCGACCGGCCGAGCCTGAATGCGTGCGAGCGGTGGCTCTAGCGCGTTCCCTGCCGGCTTCACTCGAAGGCACGGACGGAACAGAGCCCTGCGATTCAAAAATCGCCATCATCTGCCAGCGGAATTCAGCCCATTCGGCCGGTGACAAGTGTTTTGTGGGACAAGCCACCCGCCGTCTGGCGGAGTCCTTTGACGAGGACGGGGAAGGCGACCGGTGACGCCGCGTCTGTGAATGCCTCGAAGAGGCAGAGGAATGGCGGGACCCACTCCTAGAACGAGACCCCCTGGACTTACGCCGACACAGAGAGTCGCCCCTCGAATCGTCAGTCAAAAGTCCAGCTGATTTCTTCTTACGGGGTTTGGAAACCCTACCTACCGACAGCTTCTTCTTCCCCTCCCGCAAGGCCTTCGAAGTCAAAGACTGGCATTCGTCACAGTCATCGGTGGCGTGGCTCTCGCCATGCGGGTTCGTAAGTGACATCTTGGAACTGCAGTCTTGACACTTCTTTAAGCCCGACTTCGGAGTAGCAGAAGACAAAGACATCTTTCTCGGAACAACAATAGAAGAACCGTTATTCAACAAGAGAGAACCGAGGTGCGCCGAGATTACAAAGCGACCACGTTCGTGGAAAAAACAGAACTGAGGCTACGGACGTCGTGCGTCCTACATATAACATCCGGTGACGTCGACCGTCGGAGGAGGTCTTCGAAGGAGCGTATCGACGTCATCGACGCAGGACGTCTACCCCAAAGCAGTTTTCCGAAGCAGCACAGCTGTGGTAATCAATGTCAAAGATGTGGAATACGTCGGAGGACACAATCACCTCGAAAGCCCTGTTTCCCAGACTAAGAGGGAAAGTTAAATTGCAAATCGCTGAGAGAGGAACAAAGGGATTTGGGGCATCAGATTTCGAGCCTGTGGTTGACCCTGAGCTAAAGAAGGTCCCAGCTCATGAAATTGATACTGAAATTATCCCTGACTTAGCCTTCACTCAGCGTAACGATCTAGTACTAGTGGAGGCCCTCCTCAAGGTTATTCTGGAGGAAGAAGGAAGACAAAAAGAGGGATTATTCTTTCCTCAGAAATTGACTACTTTATAGGGGTGACGTTGCACCAGATGACGTGTCTCGTTCACAAATTGTGGTGCCACGCAGCCATAGAAAAATGGTCCTAGAAGTTGCCCATGCCCATCTTACAGCAGAACATTTGGGAGCTGCTAAAACGAAAGCCCAAATATTGAATTGTTTTTACTGGCATGGGCTATATGCCGAAGTAAAAAGCATTATTCTCACTTGCCCATCATGTCAAAAACCATCTCTCATATTCCACCTCCAGTTCGTTTGCAACCCCTACTTATTATTGTTGTTCCTTTTTCACATACAAGGATGAACAATGGTGGCCCTCTAGAACCTTCAAAGTTAGGGAACAGATATATACTGGTAATTGTAGATTACGCTACTTGGTACCCTGAAGCTTTACCATGAGGTCCAACACTACACAGCAAATTCTAAAGCATCTACTTCTATTTTTTGTCCAGAGTAGGGTTTCCCAAAGAGATCCTTACTGATCAGGAAACCACTTTTCATGAGTGAACTGATGGGTGAGGTAAAAGAAGTTCTACAAATGAAAACTCTTAAACTTCGGTTTATCACCCACAAACAGATGGGCTAGTGGAACGATTGAATAAGACTTTAAAGACTGTTCTCAAAATGTAGGTTGAAGCAGATGGGAAATACGGGGATACTATGGTACCCTGGGCCCCATTTTCTATCCGAAAGACCCCTCAGGCATCTCTAGGATTCGCTCTATTTGAACTCTTGTATAGACGGGACCCTATAGACGTTCTTGACATGCTTAGGGAAACATGGGATGAACGGGGTGAGGCCATGTTACCTTTGTCTCAGACCGCACAATGTCTAACGGAACACATGCCAGTAGTAGTTAGGTCCATAGTTCATTCCCACCTAAATAAATCCCAGGAAATACAGAAAACCGATTATGACCAGACCAATGTTGCCTGTTTTTTTTTGGTTGGTCAAAAGGTTTTAGTACTTTTGCCCACATCTGAATACAAAATACTTTCCTGTTGGCATTGCCCTTATGAAGTTTTAGAAAAATTGGGACCCTGTAATTATAGGGTATCACAACCAAATTGATGAGCCAAAACTCAAGTTTATAACATAAAAAAGATACTAAATACTAAAAGAGTGGAAGCAGGACACAGTTGAGGAAACTACAGTGGTGATGGACAGTCTCCTGACTGATGAATCAGAAGAAATCTGATTTCCTATTGATTTAGCACCCAGTAGGAAACAGGACTTACAAACTCTACTAAAGCAATTCCCTGATGTTTTTAACAGCAAACCTGGCAGGGTAGAAGGTTTTTTTCATTACATCCATACAACACCTGATAAAGTTTTTAATTTAAAACCTTACCAGATTCCAAAGGTCCGTAGAGAAATAGCGTGACAGGAAGTGGAGAAAATGTTGGCTTCTAATATTATAGGGCCATCACAATGGGCCTCATTACGAAGTTGGCGGTAACCCGCCGGTGCCACGGGTGGGTTGCCACCAACCCTGTAACACTGTCAGACCTGCCGGGCACAACAGCCCTGGCAGGCACAGTTGCAGTTCGCCGGTCCAGAAAGCGTGCCAGTAATTTGCTACCGGCACCCTTATTTCCAGACCGGCAAACTGGGAATGAGGCCCAATGTCCCTGGTGCTCGCCAATAGTCCTAGTGCGACAACTAGATCAATATCCCAGTTTGAAAACTATCATATGCCTAGGATAAACAAACCTAACCATCGATTGGTATCTGAAAAGTTCCTCTCCATGACTGATCGAACTAAGGGCTACTGGCAAGTGCCAGTGATTCCATCTGACTGAGAAAAGACTGCCTTCGCCACTACTGTGGGACTATTTCAATTCAAAGTGCTCCCTTTTGGTCATCGCAGGGCACCCGCAAACTTTCAGAGATGAATGGATCAAGCCCTAAGGCCATTCTCTGGATTTAGGATGACCTTCTTGGATGACATAGTTATTCACAGTAACACCTGGGAGAAGAACAAGTTACTTACCAACTGTTACATTCTTTCGACTCGATGTTCCTCCCACGTATTCCTAATCTTTGATAAATCCACTTCCAGCTTGCTGGCCTCTGAAATTCTTTTCCCAGTACAGGGCGCTGCGCGTCGACGTCCCTCGAGTCGGTGTCCCTCGAAGGCCTCCATATGTGCAGACAACCATGTGGCAGCCGCACAGATCTCTTTTATTGGAACTCCTCTTTAGAGAGCGGATGAGTCTGCGATACCTCTGGTTGAATGAGCCCTGAGGTGTTGATGAGGGTCCTTTCCTGCCAATTTATAGCACTCTATGATAGAATTATCCATCTTGAAATGGTCTGTTTCTTGATGGGTAAAACTAGTTTATGTCCTGCATACCCCACAAACAACTGGTCTGCTTGCCTAATCCTTGCGAGTCTGTTGATGTAAAAACTCAAGGCACGTTTTGGATCCAGCCTGTGTAATCTCTCTTCCTCTTTACCTGGGTGAGGAGGAGGGTAAAATGAAGGCAAGGTTATTTTTTGTGTGATATGGAATTCTGAGACAACCTTCGGGAGGAAATTAGGCTTCACTTGAAGAACTACTTTATCTTTGTGAAAAATAGTATCTGGAGGTTTGCAAGATAAAGCTTGTAGTTCGCTCACTCTTCTGGCAGAAGTTAAAGCCACTAGGTAAACAGTTTTGAGAGTGAGAAACCTTAATGGACAGGAATGAAGAGGTTCAAAAGGAGTGCCCATTAGAAATGTTAAGACTAGATATTAATCCCACAGGGGAACCTGAAAAGGAATTGGGGGAGGAAGACATTAGTCAATCCTTTCAGAAATTGAAGGACTAGAGGCATTTTGCAATATGAAGGTTCCTCGGCAGTGCGATTAAGAATTGAGAATGCGGCAAGGTAACCCTTGATTGTGCCAACTTGAAGTCCTGAATTTGCTAATTATAGCAGGAAATATAACACCATCGGTGTACTGCATGAAAATGGGTCAATGTCCTTATCTCTACACCAGCTGCAGAATTTGTTCCAACGGCAGTGGTAAAAAGATTTAGTTGCTGGTCTTCTAGCCGAAAGAAACACCTCCATTACGTCATACGGGAGGTCCCAATCTATGCATCTCAACCTTTCTGAAACCAAGCGTGACGGTTGAGAGTCCGGATATTCGGATGGAGCACCTGAACCCTCCTCTTGCGAGAGATCCTCTCTTTGTGGAAGACGAATCAGAGGACAGATGGACATGTCTAGAAGATCCGGGTATCACGTTCTCCTGGTCCAATCTGGGGCAAATAGAATCATGGGTTTCTGTAATCTTCTCAGCCTCTTTATTACGTGAGGAATGACAGGGACTGGAGAAAACGGGAACAGAAGTGGAAACTCCCAGTCCACCACAAACGCATCTCCTAGAGCTCCACTCGGGGGAAATTCCCTTGAGCAGTATCGTTCACATTTCTTGTTGACTCTCGTTGCAAACAGATCCATCTGAGGGGTTCCCCAAAGGGTGAAGATCTCTTGAAGGACTTCCTGAGCTAGTTCCAACTCGTGGGAGACTGAGGTTTGCATCCGCCACCATGTTCCTCTCTCTCCGGCTAGGTGAACTGCCAATAGAGAGATTCCTTCCTGAATTGCCTAAAACCAGAACTGCATTGCCTCTCTGCACAGTGGCAGTGACCCCACTCCTCCTCTTTTGTTGAGGTAGTGCATGGCCCCTGTGTTGTCCGTCATTATCCCTGTACTGATGGCAGAAAAGCTTTCAGTGCTAGCCTGATTGCTCTTACCTATAATAGGGTAATGTGTAGTCTGGACTTACAACAAAAACACACGTCAGAGTGAAAAAATAGCAACAATGTACACAACGACATACTATATCAACTGCAAGAATATTGCAACAGTAAATGGGGGGTTAGCCGGTTATGCGATATCCCAACATCCAAGAACCTCACTTAGGGGGTCGGGGGTGAGACATCCTCTAATGTGCTCTCCTCCTGACTGCTGAGGTAGCTGTTGAAGGAAATCCATATGATCCTGGGGCGAGACTGTAGGGGAAGCGTAGTGAGGTATTCTTCTTTGCAGTTCCGAGACCACGTAAGTACGTTGAGCCATTTCTGGGAGGTCGGGGGGAGGGGTTCTTCCAGTTTTGCCATATACATTTCTTAGCTATCATGCAGCTTATATTTAGGAATTTAGCCATGCGTCTAGTATAATCAGTATTCCACACCCCGAACAATGCCCCCAGAGGATTAGGATCAATTTCAGTGTCAGTGATAGCAGCTAGTGTCCTCAGGATCTCATCCCAGAAGCCTCACATTTTCTGACCGGTCCAAAACATGTGTAAATGGTCTGCGTTCTCTGCTCTGCAACGGGCACAGGAATGCATGGTGGTATGGGCAAATTTAGAGATTTTGAGTGGGATGTAATGCAGCCTATTCAGTAGTTTGTATTGAAGAGCTCGGTAACGGAAATTGAGGGAAACTTTCTTAGAGTGCAAGCACAACTTCTCCCATAGTTGGTCTACTTCGTTCACTCATTCAGTGCATGGTTTGGAAGGCTGAGCTGGGTTGCCCGCCAGCAGCATTTTATATAAAGAGGAGACGACGCCACGGGCGCCTCTCGAGTTGGCAATGTATGCAATCTCTGGGGTGTCAGCAGGCTCCTCAGGAAAGGTGGGCCATCTGGTGCGGAATGCCGGGCGAAGCCTGTAGTATTGCAACATTTCTAGTGCGAACCCAGAGTGCCCTGGTCTCCATGTCCGTGGGTCAATAAACCTACCATCAGGATATAAATCTGTAAGTGCTTGATAGCCTAGTGTCACCCAATGTCGAGCCAGGTGGTACGCTCACCTGGCTCCCACAGGGGCGTTGATCGGAACTGGACAGCTGCGGTCTCCACCAACGTGACGCGTAGTGCAGAGATGACAGATTGGACTGGCCCGCCTAATTTCGTCTGCTTGATCCGTAGAAGTATTTTCCTGAAAGTGGCGAAAGGGAATTAGCCACCCGTGGATTTGAGTGATAACACCCCACAGTTCTTCCCACTAATCACCTCCGATATCTCCTTTCATAGTCTCACCTTATGTTTATAAAAGATGAGCTCTCCATCCTGCGTGGAATGCAGGGGCGCGTAGATAACCAGTTACTTCACTGGTCCGAAGAAGTTGGGAGAGTTCTAGACCAATATTGACTCTGAGGTCCCCGGCGAGGAAGCGCAAGTATATAGTTCGTAAGAGTTCAAAATGTCTGATATTCACTCTTGTCCGATTCCTTTTGTCTTGCAGCTTGACCCAAGAGAAGATTGCCTCGTGGCAGCTGGTAACGTTCAGTTAAGAGTCTGTATTACCAAACACTGTCCGGTAAATGATACCTGTGTTTAATCTGTTGCTTTCCCTCCTTTTACAGATGCGGCGTGAGAAATTATGACGTCTTGATGAATAATGCCTCCGGCAGTAAAATCAGGTAAGTCTATGGTGGTAAAACAGATTGTCTTTGTTTATTCTCTCGGTTCACCTTGCTGTTCTTTTGTTCCACTTAGGTGCCGGAGTTCGGCGAAGATGAGATGGAGACTGCGCCGGATCGTGGAGATGAAAAATGCCTCCGGCGGTAAAATCAGGTAAGTCTATGGTGGTAACAGAGATTGCCTTTGTTTATTCTCTCGGCTCACCTTGCTGTTCTTTTGTCCCCCTTAGGTGCCGGAGTTCGGCGAAGATGTGATGGAGACTGCGGCGGATCGTGGAGGTGCTGCGAATGCTGGTGAGAATAGCGCGGCGCTACAGCGGGCGATGCGACGCGTATCGAATTAACATCTCTTTCCTTGTTTGAAGACGCGATGGATCTGGAATCAGGTGAGGAATAGAAGTAATGTTCTTGTTCTAATCTTTCCTCCTTCTTCCCCTTTTTTCTAGGAGCTCCAGACTCGAGGCGGGCGTGGCAGAAGGCTGGATGCTGACTTACAGGCACGGTGAGCGTTACGCTGCTGGATGCAGAATAACGCAAAGCGTGTGCTGCTCTTCGGGCGTGGTTTAAATAGCCTTCAAAGTAGTCACAGGTAAGAAGTTCCCCCAAGACCACACCCCAGTAAGAAAATAGTCCCTGAAGTAAAGTAGTTCCCTTCAGGCTTCACGTTGGCTTGGATTCTTAGCAGCATGGTCTGCATGAGGTAAGTGTAAGCAATGTGCAGGAGGGCAGCTGACTTTAAGCGCCATTTGCTAAAGGTCGGCACAGGCGTTCACAGTTTACCTGATAAGGTAATTGGGGCATGGTCAGAGAGTGTGCGAGTGAGTATCTGCGCCACATCAATCCTACCCATCACATTGCTGGATACTAAGAACAGATAAATTCTGGAGGAGCTATAGTGAACAGAGGAGTAGTACGTATATTCACGTAATTGAGGATGGAGGACCCTCCAAGCGTCTTGGATGTCAAGTGTTGCGCTGTGTGTAATCTGCACGCCGCACGTGACAGAGACCTGGGTGCAGTGCCCGTCCTATCTAAGCTAGTATCTAATCTCAAGTTCATGGCACCTCCCCAGATGATCTGTATCCCCACATAGCCCAAAAGTATAGAGGCGACAGTGTCCACGAACTCTGTGGTGTCTATATTGGGCCCACAGGTGTTCACAAGGAGGTATTCCCTGCTTACCAGCGTACAGTGTAGTACCACATACCTGCTGTCAGGATCTATATAACTCTTGTAGAGTGTGAATTTAATAGATTTATGTATCAGTGTCAGCACGCCTCTGGCTTGAGTTGAGTAAGACGTGTAGTATCGGTTAGGTCCCCATGATGGTGCGATGCTCGCTGCCAGGCGACCCAGAGAGTGTGTTTCTTGCATCATAAGTATTTTACTACTGTGTCTATGGGCATAGGCCATGATTTTGCGGGCCGTGGTGTAGTTACTTAATCCCCGGACATTCCAGGACATTATAGTAGTAGGCATTTCAGTGTTCTAGGGTACATCCCAGCTCACCCATCCCAGTGTGTACTTGCGATTTGGACCATTGTCATTGAGATGCCCTGACATAATGTGTGATGCCGATCTACCTCTGCCATTTCCAATATAATTCCCAAAAACAGTGCCTCCCCCCTCCCTTGCCGCGCTATCCGAGCTGCCGGAGTCCCATCCCTCCCCCTTCCTACAAATCTCGCTAAACCCCAAAAAACAGGTGGTAGTGGGCCAATCCCAACGTGGACCAACCACACTCGTAGCCCAACGGGGCTCACACCAAACAAGTTGTAGCTGCAGTGGGGTGCTCTGTTGCCGTTTTGCCAACTAAGTGTTGGCTGTAATCCCAAACCAGCAATTCGGATTTGCACAGAAAACCCAACCTGCATCAGTGAACGGGAGTGGAGGTTAGTATCGCCTCATTGCTGGTATGGTAGTGTCACGGATGACACCCTGTTAAGAGTGGCACAGGACACCCAGGAAGGGTTTTGGGTGGTTGTGCCGAAGTAAGGTGGACTGTCATGCTTTCAGACTCACCCAATCACGACCGGGTGATATGCAGGCGGCGGAGAGAAACATGAACCCCTCCCGCGATCACCTCTGCTCGATCGTTAGTGGGACGCTACACTCTGAGGCATCCCTGGCGTCGATTTCCACGCCTGCAGTGGGGATTGCCTTGGAGATTGCAAGCGCGGAGGCGATCACCACTCCATACTGCGGTCCCCCGCTCGACGCGATTCGTCACGAAGAAGGGGTCATGTGACATGGCTTCCAGGAAACAGGCATCAAATGAACCACTGGATCATGTGACCAAGTGAAAGATCACGTGACCAGGAAAATGGATCATGTGACCAAGTGAAAGATCATGTGACCAGGAAACCGTCCCCGATTGGCCAACGAATCAGGAAGACTGCAATAAAAGGGGCTTGGCCTTTGCACACATTGCTTCTCAGCTGATCTCTCGGCGTTTAGCGGTTTCCTGTGTTTTGAACTTCATGCTTATCGAATTTCTTGGATTTTGGACTTCGTTTTTCTTCTGGATTACCCTCAAATTTTGGCGCTTGGATTTCTTCTGACCTGTATTACTGGATTATCTGAACTTTGAACTGTTTTCCTGGATTGTTTGTGGATTGACCTTTGGATTTGGCGCTTGATAAACCTTCAGTTACCTCTTGGAACTTTGGATTATCTGAACTTTGAACTGTTTTCCTGGATTGTTTGTGGATTGACCTTTGGATTTGGCGCTTGATAAACCTTCAGTTACCTCTTGGAACTTTGTCAAGAACTGTGCACCTACAATCAAGCCCTCTCCTCTCCCTTTAGATCCCGTGGTCCCGTTATCCCCTCTGCACTACTCATCTGACCCTTGGGGAAAACTCACTTAGATTCAAGTCACTCATCATTTACCTCCAGGGTAGGTCTTTCTTATTATTTGTTTATGCTTGTTGTGAATACCGTGTAGCCATTAGCTAACCTGGTATTTTCTTTGCAGCCACCCGGGACCTGGAGTTTCCTGTTTTCCCCACCTGTGGCTCCAATAACCGGTCAGCGAGTACTTTGCCCCTCTCTGACTGGTGCTTGGGGACGGAGGTATACTAATCCACGTGGCCCTCAGGATTTGACAGACTGAGAAGCCGTATACCACTGGATTATGGATACCTCCACCGGGGATCCGGTGGCTGCGCTTGTACAAGCAATCACTGTCTTAAGGGCTGACATGACAGCCGCTAACACGGCTATTCATCAGCGGTTAGATGACATACAAAGTGAAAGTGTCATGATCTCTGCTTCCAAAAGGTCAGGGTTTTCCCAACTCCCTTGGAAGCAGATCCATAACCCAGGTTCCGAGGGCCAACCAGTCCCAATTGGGACCTTTTGGACCCAGTCCTGGCGCCAGTGGCACCAGGCTCATAAATATGCCCAGTCCCAGCGCTGGAAGCGCCGGGCTCATAATGCTTGGGTGGACTTACCTGCAGCAGACCATGCTGCTTACTTGCCTGCCAGCTGAGCCTCTGATCCTCTTCTGTTTGGAACTACTTTTCCTGTTGGGTGGGGCAGGAGCCACTCCCTAGATTCAGAACACTGGAACTCTTCTGGAAAGCAGGAACTCTTTTCTTACCTAGGCGTGGCTGTGGAAGGAGACACCTAAGCACTACAGGAGGCTATTTAAACCACACCCGGTGGATGAATCTTGCTTTGCGTTATTCTGCATCCTCTGCAGCAGAACGCTCATCGTGTCTTCTGCATCGGATCCTGGGCCTAAGGAAAAAGGCTTACCATCCTGAATCCAGTCTTCAGCAACACCTCTAAAGACAAGAAAGAACAGGTTAGCATTCCGGCATCTGAAAGACAAAGGCTTACCTACTCTTTGTGCGCTCCGGAAGTCTTCACTCTGCATTCCGGAATCTGAAAGACAAAAGCTTACCGACTCTTCGCACGCTCCGGAGGCCTTCGGCGCTGCATCCTGCATCTAAAAGACAAAACAAGGTGTGTTTAAAGACATTGGGGAACTTTAATACTCACGTGCCATTACTCCTTTCCACATCAACCCCAGTGGGTATTCCGGCACCCTGCAGCCGCTCCGGACTCGTACCTGCAAAATAAAAGACAGTTAGAGCGCATCGTGAAGCAGGCAACAAGCGCTTACTTACGTGCTTCCAGGCGCTTCTATTCATCACACGGACTCCATCTTCAACTCACTTCAGCCTGTCATCCGCCATCGCCGGAACCTGCAAAACAAGCGACATCATTGCTAAAGACTTTAAAGACAATAGAATTACTTGAAACTTACCGTTCGTGCAGTAAACGACGGACAGCAGTCCTCTGAAGTCAAGAGGCCTGCGCTACCGATCCAGTGAAGAAACTGGTTACAGCACCCTGCCCCGAGGCAGATGGAGAGCTCGGCATTCACTTACCTAAGGTGAGAGCGTTAACCTTTGGGGGTCTACAGGAGAGCAAAAAAGGAAAGAGATAGGGACACCCCAATAACCCCAGTTCATTAATCCCATATTTTCTGTCTGCAGACATCTTACTCTTGAAGTCGGGCATACAGTGCACAGAGGTCCAGCCCAAAGAGCCAACCGGGTGCTACACATCACCTTTGAAGATACGGTAGTCGCCCAGTCAAGACCGGCGCCTCTGCGAGAATCAGGTGAGCGTTACAGAACGCAAAGCCTACCGCAAAACTCTCGCCCAGGCGCTATGGAAACCTCGGATACTGACCACCTAGCCCGGTTACTTGGGGAACTAAGGGCAGAAGTGCATGCAGCTCGTCAGGAAACGAATGCTCTAAGAAGGGAACTAATTATTTCCAAGGAGAGAACAGACGGTCTTGCTAGACAATTGCTACAGTCACAAGCCGGACAAACCCCGTTACCCGCATCAGGGGCAAATCTTCCTTCAACATCCTCTATGAATCCAGTGCAGATCAACCTACCTGGGAATGTACCTCTGGCTCCGCCCGAACGATTTTCTGGTGACCCAAAGAGGTTTGCAGTATTTATCAATCAGTGCCGGATGCACTTCTTATGCCGGCCAGCAGCCTTTCCAACTGATCAAGCTAAAGTAGCTTTTGTACTTTCGTACCTTAGTGGCAATGCGGCAGACTGGTCGATCCCTCTAGTTAATCAGGATGATCCGGTTCTCCATGATTTTCAAGCCTTTCAGCTTAGTATGGAAAAACTGTTCGCAAGACATTCACAGGGGCAGGCCTTGGACAATGAGCTTCTTTCGTTGCGACAGGGTAATCAAGACCTTTTGGCTTATATTGCATCTTTCAATAGACTAATAGTGGAAACTCAATGGCCTGAGGACAAAAGGATTACGCTGTTTTACAGAGGTCTACGTGGAGAGCTCAAAGACGTTTTAGCCCAAGTAGGGAATCCCCCACAAGACTGTTCGGATTATATAGACTTGGTCGTTCAAATAGATCATAGACTGCAGAACAGGAAGGCCGACCGTTCCAAGTTTGATGCTCGAGTATTTTCCAAACCGCCAACTCCTTCCAAAGGAGTAGACTCCGGGGAACCCATGCAAATTTGGGGTCTGAAAGGTCCTCTAACACAAAAGGAGCGGGAAAGGAGAAAACAGTTGCAATTATGCCTATATTGCGGAAACTCAGGGCACTTTCTTCGAGACTGTCCGGTGAAACCTGCCAAGAAGGCAGTAGGAGCTGCAGTTACCAAAGTTACAAACTCTGAGCAGGGAAACGACCTCGCCCGACAAGAATAGAGGTCCTCTTGCCGAGCGTGAAAACCAGTTCCGTGACCTCGCATTTCGTGATACCTATGGTCCTCATTAGCCCTGATAATCCGGATCGATTACATGCAATTGAAGCTTACGTCGACAGCGGTGCCATCGGCAATTATGTGGATCATGAAATGGTTTTGAGGATGAATCTAACTCTTTGTCCCAAGGCTGTAAAGGACGTCATTACTACAGTGGATGGTACGGAGATAGCCTCCGGGCCAGTAACGCATACCACTCAAGAGGTGACGCTAGTAAGTCAAGATGGACACCATGAGAAGATCGTGTTCGATGTGATCAAGGCCCCTCAGTTTCAGATTATTCTAGGAATACCTTGGTTAGAGAAACACAATCCTCTGATCGATTGGCGAGCAAGAACGGTCCAGTTTCCAGAATGTGTCTCTACTTGTCACCCTCCACCTGGTGTTGCACTGGCAGCAATTTCTTCAGAGACTCCCCAGTTACCTCCCGAATACCTTGAATACCAAGATGTTTTCCGGAAGGATCAGGCTAACACTCTACCTCCTCATAGGTCTTATGACTGCCAGATAGACCTGATACCTGGATCTACTCCTCCTTGTAGTAGAATTTATGCCCTCACCGAGCCTGAGAACCTTCACCTTCGACAATACCTGGATCAATACCTGGCGAATGGGTTTATTCGTCCTTCCAAGTCCCCTGCTTCTTCAGCTTTGTTCTTCGTTCCAAAAAAGGAAGGAGACCTTAGAACTTGTATCGATTATCGCTCCCTGAACCAGATCACCGTTAAGAATAGATATCCGTTACCTTTGATCCCTGAACTCCTGGACCAAGTCAGAAAAGCATGCATATGTACAAAGCTGGATCTTAGAGGAGCTTACCACTTGGTACGAGTAAAAGAGGGCGATGAATGGAAGACTGCCTTCCGCACCAAGTATGGGCTATTTGAATATCAGGTCATGCCCTTCGGACTTTGCAATGCCCCGGCCGCCTTTCAATATTTTATGAACGATGTCCTCAGAGAGCTCATAGATGTGTGTGTTGTTGTTTACATTGACGACATCCTCGTTTATTCTTCATCGGAATCTGAACATCGGAAACACGTGAAAATGGTCCTCGAAAGATTGCGTCAACACAAACTTTTCGCTAAGTTGGAAAAATGTGTTTTCAACGTGACTGAAGTTGAATTCTTGGGATTCATATTATCACCTGGCGGAGTACGTATGGATTCAAAGAAGGTCGATGCAGTTCTCAAATGGCCATCACCATCCTCCGTAAAAGGTGTGCAAAGCATGTTAGGCTTCGCTAACTTTTACCGCAGGTTTATCCCCGAATTCTCTCGAATAGTCCAGCCCATCACTGCCTTGTTAAAGAAAAACAAAAGTTTTGAATGGTCTACCGAGGCGGAACAAGCTTTCCAGGATTTGAAGACTAAATTTATCTCTGCACCAATCTTAAAACACCCTCGCCCCGAACTCCCCTACATCGTGGAAACTGATGCTTCAAGCCTTGCCATGGGGGCAGTTCTATCACAAAAGGACCCGGTAACCAATCAGTTGCATCCCGTGGCATTTTGGTCCTGCAAATTCTCGCCTCCTGAAATCAATTACACGATTACTGACAAGGAACTTCTGGCTATCAAGTCTGCCTTTAAGGCTTGGCGGCATTATCTGCTGGGGGCCCGACACACCGTTACTGTGATTACGGATCACCGAAACCTGCAATATTTGAAAACCGCAAAAGCCCAATCCTCTAGACAACTCCGTTGGGCATTATTCTTTGCCGAGTTTGACTTCATAATTACCTATCGACCTGGTACAAAGAACGGTAAAGCTGATGCCCTTTCTCGGATGGGAGTGGAAGAACACTTGATCAACCCTAAACCTGTACCAATCATTCCCGAACAAAGAATTCTGGGTGTAATCGCCACAGAATCCATAGAGGAAGTCAAGGATAAAGCCAGGCAACTTGTAACTCCAGCAGACATACAGAATTGGCATCTGCAGGGAAAGGACTTTGCAGTAAAGGACAACTTATTGTATTTCCAAGAACGATTATACCTACCCAGCACAGATTTACAGAAAAAAGTAATCTCCTGTTATCACGATTCTTTAATGGAAGGTCATCCCGGTATGGCCAAGACCTCAGAAAAGATCAAGCGCTACTTCTGGTGGCCGTCTTGGAAAAAAGATATCAGAGACTTTATAATGTCTTGTGGAGTATGCGCCCAAAACAAGAGTCAAAAGGAAAGACCAGCAGGCCTCTTACGCCCTATTGACATCCCACCTCGCCCTTGGCATACGCTTTCTATGGACTTCATCACCGATCTACCTCCATGCTCCGGATACAATACGATTCTAGTAATCGTGGACTTATTCTCCAAGATGGCGCATTTCATTCCGCTCAAAGGCTTGCCAACAGCAGCAACTCTGGCCCGAGAATTTCTCGAAAACATCGTCCGACTACACGGTTTTCCTTCGGTTCTAATTTCGGATCGAGGTAGTCAATTTATTTCTCATTTTTGGCGAAGTTGCTGTCGGTCGGCTCAAATTGATGTGAGACTATCGACCAGTCACCACCCTCAGACCGACGGACAAACCGAGAGGACCAATCAAACTCTGGAACAGTATTTACGCTGCATGCTGCAACAAACTGAAAAAACTTGGAAAGACATCCTTTGGATAGCCGAATATGCCTACAATAACTCTGTCCATTCGGGAACTGGGAAAACACCGTTTTTTCTTTTGTACGGCAGTCACCCTCGAACCTCGGAGTTGGATCCCCTCCAAGATCTTGAAACACCAGCAGTAGACTACCTGCATTCTACAATCACCCAAGCCTTTAAGGAAGCTGTTTCTCACCTTCAAAGGGCTAAAGAACAATACAAGAAAGGAGCAGATCAACATCGGAAGGAAGCCCCTCAATATCAAGTAGGGGACCAAGTCTGGTTATCCACCAAATATCTACCTCTAAAAGGGCCACGCACATTCAACCCAAGATACCTTGGTCCCTATTCCATCACTACCATAGTAAACCCAGTAGCGGTCAAGTTGGACTTGCCCCCTCACATGAAGATACATCCGGTCTTCCACGTCTCTCTATTAAAACCCGTGCAACCTCAAACCCGACTAACTAAATCTCCAAAACCCATCCTAGTTGATGGAGAACTCGAGTTTGAAGTCAAAAGCATTCTGGACTCCAAGATCTCCAAATCTAAACTATTTTACCTAATTGACTGGAAAGGCTACGGCCCCCAAGAGAGATCCTGGGAACCTGCTGAATATGTCCACGCTCCTCGCCTAATCAAAAGATTTCACCGAACATTTCCTGACAAGCCAAAACCCCCGGAGAAGCCCGGTTTGGGAGGGGCCTTGAGGGGGGGTACTGTCATGATCTCTGCTTCCAAAAGGTCAGGGTTTTCCCAACTCCCTTGGAAGCAGATCCATAACCCAGGTTCCGAGGGCCAACCAGTCCCAATTGGGACCTTTTGGACCCAGTCCTGGCGCCAGTGGCACCAGGCTCATAAATATGCCCAGTCCCAGCGCTGGAAGCGCCGGGCTCATAATGCTTGGGTGGACTTACCTGCAGCAGACCATGCTGCTTACTTGCCTGCCAGCTGAGCCTCTGATCCTCTTCTGTTTGGAACTACTTTTCCTGTTGGGTGGGGCAGGAGCCACTCCCTAGATTCAGAACACTGGAACTCTTCTGGAAAGCAAGAACTCTTTTCTTACCTAGGCGTGGCTGTGGAAGGAGACACCTAAGCACTACAGGAGGCTATTTAAACCACACCCGGTGGATGAATCTTGCTTTGCGTTATTCTGCATCCTCTGCAGCAGAACGCTCATCGTGTCTTCTGCATCGGATCCTGGGCCTAAGGAAAAAGGCTTACCATCCTGAATCCAGTCTTCAGCAACACCTATAAAGACAAGAAAGAACAGGTTAGCATTCCGGCATCTGAAAGACAAAGGCTTACCTACTCTTCGTGCGCTCCGGAGGTCTTCACTCTGCATTCCGGCATCTGAAAGACAAAAGCTTACCGACTCTTCGCACGCTCCGGAGGCCTTCGGCGCTGCATCCTGCATCTGAAAGACAAAACAAGGTGCGTTTAAAGACATTGGGGAACTTTAATACTCACGTGCCATTACTCCTTTCCACATCAACCCCAGTGGGTATTCCGGCACCCTGCAGCCGCTCCGAACTCGTACCTGCAAAATAAAAGACAGTTAGAGCGCATCGTGAAGCAGGCAACAAGCGCTTACTTACGTGCTTCCAGGCGCTTCTATTCATCACACGGACTCCATCTTCAACTCACTTCAGCCCGTCATCCGCCATCGCCGGAACCTGCAAAACAAGCGACATCATTGCTAAAGACTTTAAAGACAATAGAATTACTCGAAACTTACCGTTCGTGCAGTAAACGACGGACAGCAGTCCTCTGAAGTCAAGAGGCCTGCGCTACCGATCCAGTGAAGAAACTGGTTACAGCACCCTGCCCCGAGGCAGATGGAGAGCTCGGCATTCACTTACCTAAGGTGAGAGCGTTAACCTTTGGGGGTCTACAGGAGAGCAAAAAAGGAAAGAGATAGGGACACCCCAATAACCCCAGTTCATTAATCCCATATTTTCTGTCTGCAGACATCTTACTCTTGAAGTCAGGCATACAGTGCACAGAGGTCCAGCCCAAAGAGTCAACCGGGTGCTACACATCACCTTTGAAGATACGGTAGTCGCCCAGTCAAGACCGGCGCCTCTGCGAGAATCAGGTGAGCGTTACAGAAAGACACGCCTTACCACCAGATGAGGAGTTTGGAGATGCACCCGAACAGGCTGCACCACCTGTAGGGGCAGTGGCACCAGCCCCAGTCTACGTCCCCACCCCATTTCCTTTGGCGGCCCCCGAGAAATTCCAGGGTGACCCACGTAAATTTCGCACTTTCCTAAATCAGTGTAAGCTACATTTTTTATGTCGACCACAGGCCTTCCCTGATTCGACTACTAAGGCAGCCTTCACTTTGTCTCATTTAAGCGGCATTGCCGCTACGTGGGCGAATCACCTGTTGGAGAATAATAGTCCGGTTTTGTATGATTTTGATAGACTAGTGGCAGAAATGACTAAGGTTTTTGACACACGACATAAAGCGCAAACACGGGACCTCGAATTCCTAGATTTGCCCAAGGAAAAACCACATTAATAGAATATATAACAAGCTTCAACCAACTGTCTGTCGAAACTGCCTGGCCAGAAGAAAAAAAGGCAGTTGTGTTCTATAAAGGTCTCAGCGAACGTTTGAAGGACGCCCTGTCCGTCATACCTACCTTACCTACTCAATACCCTGAATTGGTTGACTTGGTCTTACAAGTTGATGCCCGGTTCAATGAAAGAAAGACTGAAACAAAGAGAACGAATCCGGTATTTTCCCTAAGCTCGAACTCTACAGAACAAACAAGCGAACCCATGCAAATAGGGGGAATACGCAGTCCCATATCACCCTTAGAGAGAGAACGACGCAGACAGGCTAATGCTTGTTTTTACTGCGGAGTGTCAGGTCATTTTGTCAAGGAATGTCCCCGAAGACCCAAACAAAAGACAACAGGTTTTCTGAAGGCTCGTCCTTAGATAAGGGGGCGCGGACGAGCCTACCAGTACAATCGTACATACCCCTTCATTGTCGGATTCAACCCGGCCTTTGTTTCTTCCGGCACTTTTGTTTTCCTCTGACAACGTTAAACACCAGGTACACTTGGTCATCGATTCAGGGGCAACAGGTAACTACGTTGACAGTGCTTTGGCCGCGTCCCTAAATCTCCCTTTACAAAATAAAAAACATCCAGAACCTGTACAAGCGGTTGATGGTTCTCCGTTGATTTTGGGCCCTATCAGGCAACAGACGGTACCCATAACTCTCATATTGCAGGACACACACCAGGAAACCCTTAGTTTTGACTTGATAACTACCCCTCAATACGGTATTATCCTTGGTATCCCCTGGTTACGCACACATAATCCGCTCATTAACTGGTCCTTGAGCTCCATTTCTTTCGAATCCTTGTATTGTCAGGAACATTGTTTGTTATCCCCAGAGCAGGCAACGACGCCAGCACAAGCGCTCAGGGCATTAGCTCATTTATCTTTACAAGAATCACAGATGGAGGTTGACCCTCCTAGGCATGTGGTAGGTTCGGTTTCGGCCCAGATACCCTCACAATATCATGACTTCTTGGAAGTGTTTGATAAAAAATCATCTGAACACTTACCCCCGCATCGTCCCTTTGATTGTCCGATAGATCTGGAACCTGGGGTCCCTGTGCCCCACGGACGCATATACTCCCTTTCAGCATCTGAAGACCTGATTCTTAAAGAGTACATACAACATTCTTTACGTTTAGGCCACATCAGACCCTCACAGTCTCCTGCAGCTAGTCCTATTTTCTTTGTACCCAAGAGGGAAGGCGATCTTCGCCCCTGCATTGATTATCGCCGTTTGAACAACATCACGATCAAGAATAGATACCCCATACCCCTTATCACTCCACTACTAGATCGTCTCACACATGCCACTATTTTTACCAAGCTCGATCTGCGAGGAGCGTATAATCTCATACGCATCCGAAAAGGGGGTGAATGGAAAACAGCTTTTTGTACCAAATACGGCCTCTTCAAATATACTGTCATGCCCTTTGGGCTATGTAACGCACCCGCAACCTTCCAGAGGTTTATGAATGAAATATTCCACGACATCATAGATAACTACGTGGTGGTATATCTGGATGATATTTTGGTATTTTCTCAATCACACCAAGATCACGTCACTCATGTACGAGAAGTCCTGAATCGGCTGCGCACACACTCCCTTTACGCTAAACCAGAAAAATGCCTATTCCACGCCAAGGAAGTAGACTTCCTAGGTTTTCACATCACGTCTGGCGGTTTGGCTATGAATTCAACCAAGATCCGTGCAGTCGCAGATTGGCCCATTCCACAAAATGTCAAAGAAGTGCAGTCATTCCTTGGCTTCGCCAACTTCTACAGGTGATTAATTGCAGGGTTTTCAGCCTTGGCTTCCCCATTAACTCAACTCACTAGCCCCCGTACCCTGTTTGTTTGGTCCTCTTCTCAACAAGATGCTTTTTCAGCTCTCAAAACGGCTTTTACCACAGCCCCTATTTTACAGCATCCCAATCCAGATCTCCCCTTTATTCTTGAAGCCAATGCCTCTTCCTATGCTCTGGGAGCTGTCTTGTCTCAATCATGCCCCTCCACAGGTCTCCTACATCCAGTTGCCTTTCATTCTCGAAAATTCACACAGGCTGAAATCCATTACACAGTCACAGAGAAAGAACTTCTCTCCATTAAAGATGCCTTCCAAGTCTGGCGTCACCATTTACTTGGGGCAAAACATCAGGTCACGGTTTATACTGACCATCGCAATCTTCAGGATTTGGCCACATTCAAGTGCACCAATAGCCGCCAAGTCCGCTGCATTTATTCTTTGCAGCATATGACTTTGTCATTAAGCACCGACCGGGCATAGCCCACAGCAAAGCAGACGCTCTCTCCCGCATATCTTGGGGCGTCTCTTTGCCTGTCTTTCCGGAGACACTTCTGGACAGCAAACACATCATCTGTCTCTGTACGCCAACTAAAGACTTACTAACCTTAGTTCGACAATGGGTCAAGTTACATCCAGAACAACTACGGGAGTGGGAGATAGAATTGTATGAAGGCCTACCATATATACAGGGCAGATTATACTTACCAACACCAGATACTCGCTCTATCGCATTAGAATGGTCTCATGATGCTCCCATAAATGGTCATCCCGGCCAGAAGCGCACACTGGCCTTGCTCCAACGTTGGTGTTGGTGGCCTTCCATGAACAGAGATACAATGGCTTATGTGTCTTCCTGTTCGATTTATGCCCAATGCAAAAACAGAAAAGGTCGTCCTCTAGGCCTATTACAACCATTGCCTCTCCCAGTTAAACCCTGGCATACAATTACGATGGATTTCGTCACTGACTTACCTAAAGTTAGTGGGTTTGATACTATTTGGGTAGTGATTGATTCCTTCACGAAGATGGCCCGATTCATTCCCTGCACCGGTATACCTACAGCACCTGCCCTGGCTGACCTCTTCTTCCGCCATGTCTTTTGTTTTTTTGGGTTACCTGCTATTGTCATTTCTGATAGGGGCTCCCAGTTTACTTCCCGATTTTGTCAGTCCCTTACGAGACAACTAGGTATTGACACACGCTTCTCGTCCTCCTACCATCCCGAAACTGACGGGCAGACCGAACGTGTCAACCAAACCATGGAGCAATATCTCCGTTGTCTCTCCTTACAACATCAACAATCCTGGCACAAACTACTGCATGTAGCTGAATTTGCTTACAATAATGCACCCCACTCATCCACAGGCTATTCACCTTTTTATTCCTTGTATGGGCAGCATCCTCGCACACTTCCTATTCCAGATGTACCTCCCCTACTCTCTCCTTCTGTTTCCTCATGTGTACAGCATCTTAAAGACATCCATGGCCAGGTCATATTACATCTTCAGGAAGCACAGGCTTCTATGTGTCGGGCTGCTGATAAGAAACGGACTATAGCCCCCACTTATGCAGTTGGGGATCGGGTATGGCTTTCCACCAGACACCTACCTGTACCCGGATGTCGTAAACTGCTTCCTCGCTTCGTGGGGCCGTATCGTATTACCAAAGTCATCAATCCAGTAGCCTACAAAGTTTCCCTGCCAACCACTTGGCGAATACATCCTGTGTTCCACACTTCCCTTCTCAAACCATGTCCTCTCTCCACTCGTATCATTCTACCTCCTTCCCCTGTAATGAAAGGTACTTCTGAAGAGTACGAGGTCAATGATATTCTTGGATCCCGTCTCACGAAGGGCCGTCTTTATTATCTAGTGGACTGGTTGGGTTACGGCCCGGAAGAAAGATCGTGGGAACCTGCTGATCAAGTACATGCCCCACTTCTAGTTGCCCGGTTTCATAAGAACAATCCCCATAGCCCACGAGGACGTGTGCCTTTGAGGGGGGGTTCTGTCATGCTTTCAGACTCACCCAATCACGACCGGGTGATATGCAGGCGGCGGAGAGAAACATGGACCCCTCCCGCGATCACCTCTGCTCGATCGTTAGTGGGACGCTACACTCTGAGGCATCCCTGGTGTCGATTTCCACACCTGCAGTGGGGATTGCCTTGGAGATTGCAAGCGCGGAGGAGATCACCACTCCATACTGCGGTCCCCCGCTCGACGCGATTCATCACGAAGAAGGGGTCATGTGACATGGCTTCCAGGAAACAGGCATCAAATGAACCACTGGATCACGTGACCAGGAAAATGGATCATGGGACCAAGTGAAAGATCACGTGACCAGGAAAATGGATCATGTGACCAAGTGAAAGATCATGTGACCAGGAAACCGTCCCCGATTGGCCAACAAATCAGGAAGACTGCAATAAAAGGGGCTTGGCCTTTGCACACATTGCTTCTCAGCTGATCTCTCGGCGTTTAGCGGTTTCCTGTGTTTTGAACGTCATGCTTATCGAATTTCTTGGATTTTGGACTTCGTTTTTCTTCTGGATTACCCTCAAATTTTGGCGCTTGGATTTCTTCTGACCTGTATTACTGGATTATCTGAACTTTGAACTGTTTTCCTGGATTGTTTGTGGATTGACCTTTGGATTTGGCGCTTGATAAACCTTCAGTTACCTCTTGGAACTTTGTCAAGAACTGTGCACCTACAATCAAGCCCTCTCCTCTCCCTTTAGATCCCGTGGTCCCGTTATCCCCTCTGCACTACTCATCTGACCCTTGGGGAAAACTCACTTAGATTCAAGTCACTCATCATTTACCTCCAGGGTAGGTCTTTCTTATTATTTGTTTATGCTTGTTGTGAATACCGTGTAGCCATTAGCTAACCTGGTATTTTCTTTGCAGCCACCCGGGACCTGGAGTTTCCTGTTTTCCCCACCTGTGGCTCCAATAACCGGTCAGCGAGTACTTTGCCCCTCTCTGACTGGTGCTTGGGGACAGAGGTATACTAATCCACGTGGCCCTCAGGATTTGACATGGACAGATAAGTAAACACACAGCTGAAAGTAATGAGAACGAAGAGTAGACAAGTGTAGCAAGGAATAAGGTACAACAGAATGGATTCCCTCTAAGGGTGTATGCAGATATAGGAAAATAGTATTCCACGGACCTTAGGAAAACTCTAGCCTTCTGCACAGTTTGCTATAACAGAGGCCCACGCTCTTTGCTCATGGCTTGGAACAACAGCTATGGGTGTCTGTAACATAGAAACGAGACAAGGGAAGGGGCAGAGGTTGCCTGACGGAAACCAACGGACAAGCTCTGTACAAAAGGGTCTACAAACAGTACAAGAGAAGATACTAACAGACAAATCCAGGAAAAAGGAAGTTGATAGCAAACTAGCAGAAGGAAATGAAGGGAAAGTCGTGTAACAGAATTGGATAGCAGAGGACAGTAGGGAACAAGGTTGAGAGCTCAGAGGAGCAGGAAAGCAATGTGCAAGCACACAGGAGCAGGGCTGTAAGGTAGGGAGCCCAGAGGGAAAGGGCTTAGGGCAGTGGAGTAAAGCAGGCTGCACGGCACGGAGCACAGAAGGGCCGGGCAGAAAGGAGTGAGCCCTGGGGGGCAGGGCTGCTGACCGTAGAAGGCTGCAGAGGACTGTAGAGGGCTGCTAGGCTGAGAACCCAGCGGACAAAGGCTGTAGGTAGCAAGCAGCGGAGCGTGATCGGCTGCAAGGTAGGAAGCCCCGAGTACAAGGGCTGTTGGCAGCGGAGAGAAGCAGGCTGCGCAGCAAGGAGCCAGAAGGACCGGCAGCAAAGAGTAAGCCCAGAGGAGCAGGGCCGCTGACTGTAGAAGGCTGCAGAGGACTGTAAGCTGCATGCAAGGTAGGGAGCCTAGAGGACAAGGGCTGTAGGCAGCCGGAGTGAGGCAGGCTGCAGAGCAGGGAGCCCAGAGGACAAGGACTGTAGGCAGCCGGAGTGAGGCAGGCTGCAGGGCAGGAGCCTGGAAGACCAGGGCGGACAGTAGCAGCTGAGCGTGATCGGCTGCAAGGCAGAAACCCGGAAGGGCAAAGGCGGAGGCTGGAAAGCAGCAGAGCGTGATCGGCTGCAATGTAGAGAGCCAGGCAGGGCACTGGAGGAGGCTGGAAAGCAGCAGAGCGTGATCGGCTGCAATGTAGAGAGCCCGGCAGGGCACTGGAGGAGGCTGGAGAGCAGCAGAGCGTGATCGGCTGCAATGTAGAGAGCCCGGCAGGGCACTGGAGGAGGCTGAAAAGCAGCAGAGCGAGATCAGCTGCAAAGCAGAGAGCCTGGCAGGGCACTGGATCCAAAGCCGGAGTAAGATGGCACTGCATACAAGATGCGTAGCTCAAAGCAAAAAGGAACCGAAAGGACTCTTAATGCAAGAGACTGAACCTCTGCAGGCAGCAGCTTTTATACCGGCCTGCCCACACAGAGGCAGGCCAATTGGTCGCACCTGGATCAGCACACCTGCAGACAATCGGCCACCTCCCTCTCTGTTCCTGAGCTGGTGGAAGCAGAGCAGATCCCTAGGGCTTCTGGGGATTGTAGTTCCGAAGATGACGACTAGGAATGGCCAGGAATAGATGGTTATAGCCAAGTGCATTGTGGTAAGTGTAGTTTGTTGGGAAAAATAGAAAAGCACCAAAGTCTCGCAAATGAGAAATAAGGTCCATATTGATCGCAAATGTATGCGCCCATGGCGCAGGCATGACAGGTAGTTACCGGGGAACACTCGTACTGACCCGGGCGGCATGGTGAGCTTGATCTTGGAGCGCACCATGTGCTCATGGGGAAGTGCAGACGTATCAGATGCTGCCATTTGCCCAAGTGCTGAAGGATTCGAGTTGTCAAGTCATTAGGGAGCTCCAGAGTAGCTAAAGTGTGGCTCAGTTATTTTCCATGTGGCCTTCACCAGTATTATTGAGTGGAATTTGTGCCTCTATGAACTTCACTGCCTCCTCAGGAACCATGAAAAAGTAAAGTTTCCCTTTAAAGGTGAACTTCAGCTGTGCAGGGAACAGTATTGCATATGGGATATTGCGTTCTTGCAGCAACTTCTTTACCCTGAGGAACTGGCGCCTTTCCTGTTGTACTCCCACCGAGAAGTCGGGGAAAATCCTGATTGTTTGGGAACCAAATCATAGTTCCCCTTTCTCCCGTGATAGGCGGAGAATAAGGTCTCTGGCTCTGTAGTTGAGTATTTCTGCGATGACAGGCCTGGGGAAGTCTCCAGGTTTGGGGTGTGGAGACAGGGCTCGGGAGCACGCTCAACGGTGAAAAAGGGAGACAGATCGGGGTTATCGAGCAGATCTTCCACTGCCAGCTCCATACAACCCTTCAGAGCATTTTCTGGAACACCGATTATACGTATGTTGTTCCTGCGCGATCTGGATTCCAGGTCACATTTGGCCTTGACGAGTTTCATATCACGGGTACGGGAGCCAACCGTTTCCTGGAGGGTGTGTAGGCTATCCTCATTGGCGCTAATTCTCATTTCCGCTTCAGTAATTCTGGTGCCAGCGTGATCTATTTGCGATTTGAGTCATGCAACATTGGCATTTATGTCATCTAGTTTTTCGTGAAAGGAAGCAAAATTCTTGGCCATAGATTTCATCATTGCTGCAAGGTCAGGCACCGGGGTACTCAAGGGCGGGTCAGGCTCCTCCTGGTTAGATGATGTGTGCCCAGGATCAGATCTAGGCGTTGACTTAGCAAATGTATCCATGGCTCCTGTCTTATTGGCACCCCAAGACTTGTTAGGCATGTCAATGTGACTGGATGCGTGATATAGTCCGGATGGTTGGCAGTCAGGAGTGGCAACTGCACAGCAGTTTGAGTGGGGGTCGAGGAGCGCTTCGCGGCAGCAGTGAGGGTGAGAGCATAGCAGAATCGGGCCCAGAGACTCAGTGGCAGCCAGTTAGGGGTTATTCGTTGAGTGTGCAGCACCTCAAGCTGATGGGGTATGCAGGGAGGTAGTGATGCTAATATGGCGGTGTGGCCCGGGCTGCGGCCCGCCGCATGAGCCGGCGGTAGTACGGATAGCGGAAGTCCTAGAAGGCGCAAAAGTCTATGGCTTGTGCACTATCCACATTTCTGTCCTCCCTTCGGTATCCTAGGGGGGCAGGCAGTGTTATCACGTGTGGGTGGTCCAACAGCTGTATGCCTGGGGTAAGGTTTCAGGATACCTGTATGAATCAATATAACAGAGCTCCAGGGTGGGCCCTCCAGGGGTCATACAGGTTCAGAGCACCGGCCTAGGGTAAATGTACGCACAGGAGTGTGGTCGCTGTGTTAGGGAGGCAGTCCCCCCTGGCTCTGCAAACGTTGGTGGTGGGAGGTAGAGTACCACGGTTATGGCAGCGGGTGCTGCCCAAAACAGTGTCAGGTCCCCCGTGAGGCCAAAGGGCCTATCTGAGATGGGCCTATCTGAGATGAGCCTAGGCTCCAGTACTGGGCCGGGCCCCCGGCACCCACCTTTCAGCCTGTAGAGCGGCTGTGCCCGTGTCCTCACTGAGGCTCCCAACTAGTCCAAAGCCGCAGACATGAACAGCCATGGCACCGCTTCAGCCCGGGGCCGACCCCAGCAAGGCAGCTTGACTGCCAGCTCACTGGCGGGTTCTTCAGGGCTCCACTGTGACGCGGAGCGGCACCAGAGGCCCAAGAAGGAGCCAGAAAGCAGTCTGGGAGTGGCACAGCCAGTATCGAGGCATCGCTGGGCAAAGGGGGCCGCAGCCCCTCCTGCATCGGCTCCACGGCCCAGTGGACACAGGACACCAGCGACAAGGGCCAGTGGGAGCCGGCACTCCGGGAGTTGGATCGTGGCTCCAGCCACAGACAGCACAGCAGTAGTCCGAAAGCCGCTACCTCTGCAGGGCAAGCCCAGTCGCGGCGGCCGGCAGCCATGCCGCAACCCACACGGCCCCCACTGTCAACAGGGCCGCACCCGGGGCCAAAGTCTAGATGGTCGCGGTGCGGGCCCACAGCACTGATTTTCATCCAAATTGGGGACAAATGTTCTACAGGATGTCAGCAATCTGCCGTGATAATGATGGCAGGTAAGATGCAATGAATATGCCGATATCTTCGGATAGATGTTGGCAGGTCATGGAGCTCCAACGCTAGGCTGCCATTTCTTAGGCTGCTCAACAGCACCCCCCGTTCTCGAAGACCCTTAGCATTTTTCTTGCAAAATTCCTCCCACTTAGCTGGAGAGCTGTGTTTTGTGGGGCAGGTGACCCTTTTTGGTAAATTGGAAGATGAAGAGGAAGGTGATCTATAGCGCCTCTTCTTGGTATGTCTCGATCTGGATGAATGGTGAGAACCACTACGAGATCTCGAGTGGCAATGTTTTCTCCGATGATGAGGAGACAGATGTTTCGACCCAGGACAATTTTCGAAGGGGCAGAAGATTTAACAGTCTTCCCTTTTTCCAGCTTCCCCCTACGCTCTCTCAAGGCTTTCGCCGTCATGAACATACATTCCTCACACTCCAAGCACGGGTGCTCTGGGCCAGGGCACCACAGGCAGATCCTGTGAGGATCAGTTAACATCTTTTTTCCACAATCCTGACATTTTTTGAAACCGGATCATGGCGTTGATGAAGCGGACGAAGATGCCATCGTAGATGTGAAGATTTCTTCAAGAAAATTGAAGTTTTAAAAAGATTCACTGAGGAACCTAGCGTTGCGTCTCCGAGGCTTACGAAACGTGGACAAACAGAACAGAGCAACGGATGCTCCGCAAGACTATTTATACCTATGGTGACTTTGGCGCCGATACACAGGCCTTCAAGGGACACTGACTCGATGGACATCGACGCGCAGTGCCCGCTACTGGGAAAACACAATTTCGAGGCCAGAAAGCTGGACCTGGATTTATCAAAGATAAGGGATACGTGGGAGGACACAATCCATTCGAAACGTGTTACACCTCTACGAGTTCTCAAAACCAAGAAAGTGAGAGCAGTGCAGGAAGCCACAGTAACCAAAACCAAACAAGACTTAAGAGCTTTTCTCGTTTTGTTTGGGTACTATAAACGTTTCATTCCCAACTATTTATTAATTAATTTGCTTATTCTGCTTTCTGCATTCAGTTTTAAAAACCAATTAAAACCATACACAAATTCATCACAATGTACTTACAGTATATATTTTCGATCACAAAACCCGGTATTACATTATAACACATGTGAAGAAGAATAAAATATGACTCTCTATAAAATAAAACATACACCATCAAGCCTTCAACACAGTTCATGAAAGTTAGCCCATGGCCAACATCCATTAATGCCCTACTCCAAATTTACCAGCTTAGTCATGCACAAATATTGAAATAGGGACTTACTGAGCTGGTAAGGCATCCTGGACAAGCACAAATCCCAAATGACTTTCCCTGTATTATGTCCATAGAGATTGGTAAGTTTTCTGAAGCAGGCTGTGCATTGGGTCGTTAAAGATTGGCAATACAAAAGAAAGCGTTGAAGGGTTTTGCTGTTTTCTGAACAAAATCTACATCTGTCAGACTGACAGTCCTTCTCCCTCCATTTAAAGCAATTCACCCTAGTAGGCAGAATATCAAGCCTAAACCTCAGTAATGTGTAACCAATTTTCCAGGAGGAACTTTTTCAAAGGTAATGTGCACTAACTCCCAATTGGTTGTGACCCAGAGTGAAGTTCTGATACCTCTCATATCCACTCACTGTATCTCCAGTTCTACACCAGTCAGTGAGCCACAGACTTTGTTTATATACTCCCAGTATTTCCTGTAAGAGATCCCCATATAGTCACCAATGTTGCAATTTTTCAGCAGTTTTGACTACTAAAATATTATCTTATCAGTCCACATCTTCTTTAAAATCCACAAACGTGTTTGCCAGAGGATTCTCTTCCATACAATATGGACTTCGAGAGGTAACAGGCCCAATTCAAATCTAATAACGCTGATGGAGATGGTCTGTGTTACAAAGTGACCCTCAGCCTACTTAGGCTAACTTGTAAGGTTTATTACTGGCTTCACAAGATAATTATAATCTGTGTAACTGCTTGTAAAGGTAAGTTAAATGAATAGGACAATAGGATCTGCTCCCATCACCCAGGCAGGAGGGCTTCCAACTGCCTGGGCTCGAACTCTAACCCACACATTCTCACACTCAGGAATCCACATTCCAGATGACATCACAACATTCCTTCTAGCCTAAGTAGGCAATACACAACACATCTCCCCCCCAACACATCTCCCCCCTTTACATTTGCACAACACACATACAAAGCAACACTTTGCAACACAACTCCCTCCACAATCTCAGTATCAATTCATCCCGACTCGGATCACAGGGCGTGCACAAAAACTTGTGCTCTTCCACTCACCAAAACACCCAATGGACTGGCCAGGCACATCAAAGCCATCACCCAAGGGACTTGAACCATCACTGCACCCTGATAAAGGGGGATTGGAGTTGTATGTGCCCACAATACAACCTCAAAGGTGGTTGTATATACAAATAAAAAATAGTAGTGGTGTAAGCCACTAAACACATTCATTCTTTGACCTTGCGTGACTAACAACCACCGTCACGCCCACACTCCAACTGGGGACGTTACCTCCCAGAAAACACAGCTACTACACCGACCGTTAACCCCACATCATCTGCGCACAACGCTCACACAGAAAACAACGACTGGGGGCACTACCGCCCAGCAACACTGTTTTACCTACATTGACCTCACGTGACCCTCATACCACAGTCACGCCAAGACACAAAAAACTGTTTTACCAAACTACCATTATGGGGCATGATGTAAACATGCCTTACTTGCTGACCTGGCAACTCACATACCAACAACAAGCAAGAGCTACCACCCAACTCACCGAACAGCATTGGAGGCGCTACCTCCCAAACAACCATGTGGGACACACATCCACACCCGTGCTGGATAACAAACCGGAGGCCCTTCCCCCAGGTAACCAACAACATTGGAGGCGCTACCTCCAAAACAATCTTGTGGCATAAACATCCACATACATACATAACAAAGAACTAAGGGCGCTACCCCCAGCTTGGCTTATCTCCTTACCACACCACATACTGATGAACGGGGAACCAAACTTTACATCATACATCACTGATCCTTTAACCCTTTAACACTAATGTTCAAGACACAATATGCAACACATTCACCATTAGAGATACGTACCCTAAGACATTATCTGTCATGTGCCCTAATCCAAACTCATGGTCTCTTATCTAGAAGTCCATGTTGCATTGTCACAACCTAAATCACTGCAAATCCTCAAATAGGTTAGAACTACAATAGACATGCACGTAACCGCACAATGCACTACTAGCCCCCAACACAACACATGCTGCATAACAAAGTCCATGGGTCGTACGCAGCCTTTTGTTAGGGAGAATTCTCTTCAAAAGCTAATTTCCCTAACCTATAGAGTCCCTCAGCAGCTTTGATGGATTCGAATGGTTTATTTTATTTCTCCTGCTAAGAGTGAGACCCTTTTTTCCCACTATTAGACAGATTGCTAGTGTGTGTTTTAGGCTATCTTGTGCCGCAAAACAAAGAGGTGGGTTTCCCCTACTTCGCTGGCAGAGGGGAAGCAGCGATCAATATAAATGAAAATCCAGCCAGCGGAATAAATTGAATATACTCAAACAGGCCACTAAAAGGCCACCAAAAACGGGGGAGGACCCCCAAGGGTCACAACACAGATCAATCCACTAAGAACGAAACAATCGTTAAAAATACTGTATTTATTTAGAATTTGTACTCGTTAAAATAAGTATTAAATCATCTGGAATTCTATACAAAAAATATGCAAGGTGACAACATTAATGTATCAATCATAAAGTGCATCGTGTAAAGTGACTGAATGCTAGTTTCACTGTTGGCTGTAAGTGAAAAAGTCAGAGAAATAAATCACAGTAGACCTAGATGCTACTAGATTGATCCCAAAAAGGGGTTTCCCGTGCGAGCGAGGAAAGTCACTTGGTAAGGGAAACCACAATCGCCCATTCAGATCTGAAGGCAAAAGGGCCAAAAAATAAATCAACAAAGGGCAATCTGGTCACTAAAGGATCATGCAGCCAACCGCAATGGTTAGTTACAGCACTGCACAATATAATGAACACATAAAGATTGGAAAAAACACTAAAATTAGCCAAGGGATGCTATGCGTCTCGATGGAGACAACACATCTAACTCGAAAGCCGATGATATCCATCCGTTATTCGTTGTTTTGGCGGGCTTCTGCACAGAAGCCCTCCTCTCTGCGCCACTGAGTCTTGGGTAGACAGGATGTGTGGGAGGGGGAATAGGCACCCTGGACAGGGTTGCCTACGCAACCCAAGTCGCACTCTGACCTGATAGGCTGGGGTGTTCTCCTGCCAGGAGAGCTACCCCACTGTGTGAGTGACAGCTAGGCTATATGAATGGGGGTCTTGCTGCATAAAAGCAGGGTCCTGAGGACTGGAGGACAAGACGTCAACACTGGAACTAGAAACCCAAAGAGGAGAGAAGCCGAAGACATCTGCAACGACTGAACCACCGGTGAAGCCCTGCTGCAGATTCTCACCACTTTTCTCCAACGACTCGAGAAGATCTTCGCCTGCAAGGCTCTTCTTCCCTTGTGGGGCCAACCAGTTCACCAATCGCCTTCCAGGACCTGCCTTAGTCGAATTGCCAGTGCCCTGCACTCGGAGACCGGATAGCCAGACACCCGTCTACCACAACCGCGTTTTAAAGGAGCGTCCCTTTTATTCGTTTTGGCAGCACCGTGGCTGGCTTCATCCCTGGGCAGTGCAGTAACTTGTACCTTCCTCCACGACGAGAGCCTCTCTTCCTTTGCTGGATCTCCCAAACTGCAGGAACTGCCAGGAACTACCGCCACTGCAGGAGCCTCTTCCACTTTAAAGGTACATTGTTCCGCCAGGCCTCCCGTTTCGTTGGGTATCGCTAAAGGTGTTTTAAATCCTTTACTTACCTACCGGGTTGGCCGCCCCTATTGTCTAACATTGTCTTTTACCTTCTGCAATCACTTTTTCCAATCGTTAAACAAAGACTTGACTGCAGCTTCTAGAACAGTTTGATCCTGGGCACATTGCCTTGTCCCATTGACTCTGGCACAGGCCTATTGACTCTGGCTAAATCTGTTACAATTGCCTTCTCTAGATTGCTTCTCACTTAGAAATGTGTTGGTGCACCTAACTCTTTTAACCAACTTTTTCTTCTCCTTCTTTTAATATTGTGAAGTGCCATTTTGCTCAGTTTTCACTTAAGAATTCCTTATGTTAAAGTGCTGCCTTGCCTAACTTGTTCACAATCTGCTAGGGAAGTGTTGCTGGTGTGTTACAGAGTCTAAACCTAAATAACGTGTCCTTTCCCTCCCTTTTGAAAAATTGTTAGAGTGCCCGTTCTGCTTGGTTTACACTGTGCCGTTTTGCTCAGTTTTCACTCTTGCTCAAACCTGTCTACAATTTAAATAGGGAGTTGTGTCTACTTTGCTTGACTGTTTTAACTTGCTTTGATAATAGTGATTTGTGTGTTGAACTGAAGAGTGTGTAAAATAAATATATATTCTTTTAATACAAAGCTTTGGTCAGTGTTTCCTTGTCCCATAGTATTGAGGCCCTATTGTGTGAACCCTGAATACTGCTCATCTCCCTTGACTTGAGATAAGTCTGACTGCTCAGCCACAGCTACCAACTAAATTTGTGTGGTACAGACTGATACCAAAGGGGATTTATTGCATATACCTGTAGTCCTAAACTTCTGTAGTGCTCCTTAAGGGTACTGCTTAGGATTCTGCCTAACACCTTTATACTGCAAATCCTCAATTTGTTAAAGCTGAATCATTGCCCACTACATGTCACCATACTGTCGCTCCCACATTGCCATCCATATATGCCATCCATTGCCATCTAGCATACATATCACACTCTTCAACTATGGCATATATAATGGTCATTGCCATGACTAACAAACAAAGGATACACTGCAACATGCAGAGAGCATACAGTCCCACGTTGCAGATGCGCTGCGCCTCTCCCTGCCTGCCGTCCGACCAGATGGCAGATGCCTTTAACAGGCTGGAACAGCTCCTCAGTTCCACGTTGCTGATGCGCTGCACCTCTCCCTGCCTGCCGTCCGACCAGATGCCTTTAGGAGGCTGGAGCAGCTCCTCAGTTCCTACAAACTCATCTGTCACCCATCCAGTAAATGTTTGCTAGTCTGCACGTCCTGTATCCATCGTCGAACACCATCCTCTATCTAATCAGCACTGTGCCATTACATTTTCCACGACTCTCCATAACCGTGACTTGATCGTAGACGGATACCAACCGTTATGAGGAAACATTGCACCCGCGTTATCTAGGTGCTCATTCTGGCGTCTCTGAATTCCGAAACCAAACTCACCCCAAGCCGACATCACTTCACTTCCTGATCACATTGGACGACATCCTTGGGTTCCTTACACTAAAGTTGCTGTTTCTTTTACTGAAGCAACGCAGCACCCATTGCATTCAATGATGGCAGGTAAGAGGATCTGGAATTCCGTGGGCATTCCATGCCTTCACCAACTCCCTTGATAGCATACTGACACCACCATTTGTGAACGGACCTTGAGCTTGTTAGGGAGAATTCTCTGTAAGGCTAATTTCCCAAACCTAGTGAGTCCCCCAGCAGCTTTGCTGGATTTTTGGGGTTTATTTTTTTCTCTCCTGCTAAGAGTGAGATTCTTTTGCTCCCACTCTTAGACATGATTTGAGGTGTTCCTTTAACTTTCCATGTGTTTTATGGGCTATGGGGTCTTTTACTCCATAGGGTCTTGTGTTTTTTGATGTGGGTTACACAGCACCCTCCGTGCCGTAACCCAGGGGTGTTGTAGCGACCCCCCAACATAGACTCCATACCCTGGGACTGACTACTGTCTCCCAGGGCATGTAAAGTCACCATTGGCTTTACTAGTCCAAAATTATGAACAGAAACCAGTACAAACCATCATATTGTGGACGTACTGGTCGGGGCAATTCGATTGCCCCGGGGTCTGTTGTTCGAGGGGGCACGTCTCCGTCCCCCCTGATTGAGTTTTGGCTGGTGGCAGTGGATACTACTTTTTATATTCGACCGCAAATATATCTCTATGGGATTTTCCCATTGTTCGAGGCTACCAACTTTAATTATTTAATTCTTATAGCCTCGGACATACCGCTGGTTTATTTATTTAATATTAATTCACCGGTTGTTTTTTTTTGCCAGAACTCGATTCTAAAATGGCGTTTGTGTTCTCTTCTGTCACTCCAACCCAAGCCGAGCCCTTTGTTCCACTTTTTGGCAGGCTTCTCCACAGAAGCCTCCAAAAGTGGTGCCACTCTGTCTGGGTACCACAGGGGGTGTGGGAGGGGGTTTAGGCACCCTGGACTGAGTTACCTTGGTAACTCAAGTCGCACTCTTGTGTGATTGGCCCAAGTGGTGAGCCGGCCGGCTCACCACTTAGCATATTTTGATTGACAGCTAGGCTGAGTGAATGGGGGTGTGCTGCATAAAAGCAGGGCTTTGGGGACTGGAACTTCAGAAGTCGCCACAGGACCTAAGAATCCGAGGAGGGAGAAGCTGAGCCGACCTGCAACGACGACACCACCGGTGGAGCCCTGCTGAACCGTCTCACCACTTTTCCCGACGACAGAGGAGATCTCCAGTCCGGAGAGTCTTCTTCCTTTGACTGGTGGGGATAACCAGTTTCGCCTTCTTTTCACCTTCCTGGAGCATCTCGTGGCCACCTTGCCCGTGATAAGCACCCCGGCAACCGGAATACCACGGTTTACCACTACCGCGAAGAGAAGGGTAGTGCCTTTTAACCGGAGAACTTCGCGGCTGGTTTCTTCCCTGGCAGTGCAACGACCTTCATCTTTCCTCCACGGCGAGACCTCTTCTTCCTATGGATGAAACACCGACTTGCACCTGCTGCCAGGAACAACTGCCCCCGCTGGAGCTTCCTTCACACTTAAGGTACTGTGTCCCGCCTGGCTTCCCTTGCGACAGATCGTTCGGGGTGACAGTAAAGCCTCGACTTTCTAACCTGGGCTAGCCTGGGACAACCTAGCTAACGTTTCCTGACTTTAATTTCATCCTTTTTGTGTGAACTATCTACAAAGACTCTTTGGGCATAACCCCACTGTGTGAACCTGGACCCCTTCTGCTTGCTCTCTCCAAGAGTGGGCCTTGCAATTGACTTCCTTACTCTCCAGTAGAACTCTGCCTATCCTGCCTTACTGTGGTTCTTTGAAAAAGTATTGAAACTTGTGTGCTTCTTTAACTCTGCCTTTTTCCCTCCCTTTCTTTACAACTTATTAGAGTGTCATCTTACGTTAAGCGCTCACCTCTGTCTGAAAATAAGTGGTGTTTCTCACTAAGACTTGTCTAATAAGTGAATAGGGTTGTATGTATATGATAGTAACTGTGTGCTGAAATTACTTAACTCTTTTTTGGCTAGTGTAATTTACAAGTGTGTTTTTAAATACATAATTATATACTTTTACACCAAAGCTCTGGTCAGTGTTTGCTTGTGCTACTGTGTCTCTGTACCTATTGTGTATACTCTGCATACTGCCTAACTCTTCTTGAGGGAAGTCTGACTGCTCAGCCACAGCTACCAAGTGAATCTGTGTGGTACAGACTGCTACCAAGTGGGTTTACTGCCAAACACCTGTAGTCCTAAATCTTTTGCAGTGATCCCTAAGGGAACTGCACAGGTTTCTGCCTAACAGAGCTATCATAGACTACGCCTCCCCAACCATCAACCAGTGCTGTGCTACACGCCCATAGCATTGAGCACCACCAGCCCCAACCTACTATATATCCGGGGAGCGTTATGATCCTCTGGAAGCGCTGTCATTCCATTCTACACATTCTCCTTACTGTTGCTCCAGACTCATTCACGAGCGATATAGCCATTAAATTACAACCAAACACTCAGTTTTCCACCCTCTTGCGTCTTCCAGCTCACGTATGCTGTGTCCACAGCTTCATCTTCACCAGCATATAGGACAGCTTTCCCTCCTTAATTTCCGGGCATAGCTTCCCTTTTTCCAGCTTCTTTCCTCCTCCGCTAAAGGGACACTCACCATTTCAGCCCCTGGACTCCGATCATGGAGAGCCTATCCCTCCAAAAATGGGGATCTCTTCATCCCCCTTTTGCCGCCCTGGGTGATGGGTCTTACTTGTTTTGGGGGCAGTGTTGTCCTTCTCCTTCTTCCTGCACACCCGCAGCAGGTTCACCAGCTTTCCTTCTGTTTCGCGCGTAGGTTCTTCTTGTTACGACCAGCTTGTCGCCATTGTTACAAAGTGACCTTAAGCCTTCTTAGGATAACTTGTAAGGTATATTACCGGCTTCACATGATACATTTACAAGCAGTTACATAGATTATAAGTAAGTTACAAGAATAGGACAAGCACTGGCTCCCATCACCCAGGCAGGAGGGCTTCAAACTCCCTGGGCTAGAACCCTCACTCACACATTCTCACACTCGGGAATCCACATTCCAGGTGACATCACAAAAGTCTGAGATAACTTTAGTACTCTCTTCCATAAGAAACCTTCAAAGTGATAGACATCTTCATCTAGCAAACTATGGTGGATTTCAAGGTCGATAAGTCAACATCGGCACAATTTTTGCTTTATAAAATATTCAACACAAGGTCATTATTTGTACAGTACTGGGAAAAACCACTCAACAGTCTTTGGATTGCCACCTTTGTACAATCCAACAGGATAATATCATCTGCATAAGGTACCTAGAAAACTTGGGTTCCCAAAACATTTGGAGCAATAAATGAGGCCAGCTTAAGATGTTCCCCCAAATCTGCCATGTATGCATTAAATTGAAATGGAGCCAATATGCATCCTTGGCGAAGACCACTACTAGCTGGAATACTTGATGACAGTGCTCCCTCTAAATTCAGCCTGATCTTTAGTTCTGAATGTTCATGCAGGTCGATTAAGAGTGCCAATAACCCCTTAGGAATACCCCAAGTTGATAATTTTCTCCACAATGCATTTCTGTTGACACGATGAAAAGCCAAGTATAAGTCTGCTGATACAATATACACTTCCCAATAGACTCCTTCCTAAGCTGACTGTGGTATGTGGTTTTATCAGTCTGTAATTTTCTGGAGCGTCCCGCGCTCCTTTCTTATAAATGGGAAAAATATGTGCCTCCTTCTACGTCTCAGGAGTTTACTTTAGATGAAACATCGATAGGAAAACGTTGTACAGGACCCTTGGCCGCAAAACGGGTTCTGCTTTAAATACCCATTAAAGAGCCCATTAGGGCCAGGGGCCCTGGAATTACTACTACGTTGAATAATGGTTTTGATTTGCGTGACCAAGAGTTCTAGATTCGACTCTTCTAGCTTAAGACTCCCCCAGCTCACTAAGCAGCCTATTGGTTGATTATATAACTTTATATAATGGGATGTTCATGCTATTTCCGGAATGGGATTTGTTTGAACTACGCTCTGTTTGTCATCAATCGATTCAATTAGTTTCCAATCATTTGTTTAGCCTTTCAAGATACAAGATACAAATATGCAAGATAGCATTTTTCCCCGTCCTTTTGGTAGGCTATTGCCTTTACAGCCTTAATTATGTTCTCACAGCGCTGTTTTCATTTTATGAGCTCCCCAGCACGTGTGGGGGTTGTATTCCCATCCAGATAAGTTTCTTAACATGTAGTCCCTTTTAGTTGATTGAATAACAGGGCTACAATTTGACCTGTTGGAGTACTCTTTTGGTTTTCTCGGCTTTAACGTGTTTTTCATAAATATAGGTAGATATGACACGGAGGGGCGTGGCCTGATGTCCGAGGAGTGAGGACGCAGGCTCCCTGAGCTCCGGCTAAGCCACAGCAGTCCGATCCTTTTCTGGGTGCTTCCGCCCACAGACACCATATACACTGCAAACCACCGACGACCGAGGCGAAGAACCGCGCTTTCCACCCTACTCCGACAAAAATCGGAGCCTGAGAAGCCTCTGCCGCGATCCGGCCCGGCTCCCCCTCCTCCCCGTGCGAGGCGCACAAGATGGCGGCCGCCTCGCGCTGACGGACCCGTGGCGCATATCGGGGCCGGGAACCAGCGACCACAGACCCAGGCAGACCCAGGCTGCTTTCGAGTGCCCCCCTGCTGATGTCCTTCCCTGGGGGCACGGGGTGAACCCACGGGCCGGCCGCTAGAGCCCACAAGGACGCCATCGGGAACCGGAGGGAGCCCCTCCCCCCACGACCCGAGCGCCCCAGATAACGGCCGAGGGCCCGCGCTACGGAAGATCATTGTGCGGCTGGCACATACAAAGACGACGGAGCCGGCGGCGCCTGGGGACCCATTCAGACAGACCACACCGACTGCGCGCCGAGGAGCGGCGCCGACCCCCATCCAGGAGGCGGCGCCCCACCAAAGCATCTGGTGAGTGTCCCCCCCGATCCACGACCCGAGAGCACGGTGCACCTGTTGGGGGGGGGGGGGGACGCCGCTCCGCGCCAAGGCGGCGCGTGAACACACGGTGACGGACCCCACCAGGACCACTCACCCCACCATCCGACAGCCACCTCAACATCGGGGAGCCGCTCCCCGGGACGGAGCCTCCTCCATCAGCGGTGCAAGTGGCCGTCGACCAGCTGCCTCACGTCACTGCATCATGATACCGGGCTCCAGGACGGTCACCTCGGCATAGGGGAGCCGAGCATCCGCTCCCTGAAGAAGATCCTGCTTCACCGACGGGGCCGGGGTCACCATCCAACCACCCAGCCCCACAGCACCAGAACATTGGAGCCCATCCGCGGCACTCACAGACAATCCCCCTTGGGGCCTGCGCAGGTCCCATTGCCAATCCCCTCTCCCTGCCAAGTGAGCCCACAGCCGTCAAGGATTACGGCCACTCCATAGAGGACGAATTAATCAACCGGACCCCGTGGACCCACGCTAAGGAGCCCCCCACCACCGCTCCAACCGTATATCACACCACTTGAACAGTGTCATTCCAAGAGCCCCCACAGAGGCCCTTCAGCATCATACACCACCCCAGAAGGGGCATGTCCATGGTCCCTGATGCCGCACCTGCCACTGACGCAAGACGCTACCGCGCCTTAAGGCCCAGACCATCACGGTGAACGGCAGAACCACACAATCGTACACTGGGCCGAAACAAGCTCTGAGAGTCCACACACGCTACTTCTCTCAAGGGGAGCTACAGACACGACGCATTACCTAGCGCGACCAGGCAAAGGAGAGATGGCCGCCGCAAGGAACAAAGCCAAGAACGCCACCCTAGACCCCTTCATAACAGCCAAGCCTCACCCCACTGCCCAATCCACCCCGAAGAGCTCAGCAAATCACGATGGCCCAGAGGAAGAGGTCAGGCATAACCAACTGCTTGAGGCGATTGCAGCCCTGAGAACATTCATCGACACGAAAATAGGGGAGGTTAAGGCCGATATCCAACTCATAAGGCAAGACGCCCGCAACTTAACCGAGCGCGTCACCATCATTGAATCCTCCCAGAAAGACATTTCGGACGAGACGTCGTCGCTGCAGAAAGAGGTTGCAGACCTCAAATGTAAAGTGAGCTCCCTGGAGGCGAGGTCCGAGGAAGCAGAAGGTCGGGCCAGACGAAATAATATTAGGATTCTGGGCGTACCGGAGGGGACAGAGAATATGGACCCGACAGCCTATGTAGAATCCCTAATACAGCAGGAATAGGGGCATCGAACCTCTCACAGGGTTTTGCCATAGAGAGAGCTCACAGATCTCTTCAGAAGAGGCCCCCTCCTGGATCCTATCCCCGCCCCATCATCGCTAAGGTCCTCAATTTCCGTGACCGCGAGGTGATCCTGAAATTCTCAAGAGATGGAGGAGAAATAGAGCGGGGCAACTCAAAGATCACCATATACCCTGACTATACCCAATCGGTGCAGAGAGCAAGAAATTCCTTCGTCCCCATCAAGGCTAGGTTGAGGAAACTAAACCTGAAATACATGCTCCTATACCCCTCACGATTGAAAATAATCCACAAAGGGCGTGCAATATTCTTAGAGTCACCAAAAGCAGCTACCATGTGGATGGAACACAACAACCTGGCTGAGGTCCCCACAGAATCCACATCTGAGAAACATAACGAAAGCAGCCAAGGTTGATCGCTTACTAACATGGCTAGGGCACCCATGCCCCTTGCATCGCACCCTAAACCAGATTGAAGCTACACTTCTACTGAAGCAAAACTACTACGTGAGAATGCTAAATGACTGCAGGGCTCACCTGACCTCCCACCCATGGACACAGACCACGGACCCGCCGATGACCAGTGCAGGCCAGTTGCCTGCACGCAACCACTCGCGCCAGAGACCCGGACTAGGTCAGACAGCGCGAGAGCCCCCGAGCACTGCACCCCGGTGACAGAAGCTGGGTGCGTTAGTTATAGTTACTTTTCTCAAGTTGTTATTGTTTGGACTGTCCCACCTCAGATGAACAGTAGATGGTCTGGTCTGGACTTCGGACCAGAGGCTAGGTCTGCCCATCCCACACAGGCGGAACAACATGTATCATATGATGCGACACATGTAACACAGGAGGAAGGGGAGGCGCTCCCCGCAACAAGAAACCCACTCATGCAATGGCAGCAAGACTCAAGTTAATCACATGGAATGTCAGAGGGATGGGAACATACATACGGAGAAACCGAATATATTCATACCTGAAGAGAAAAAGAATATCACTGGCCCTCCTTCAAGAAACACACCTCACCACGGAGGCCACAGACCAGATGGTGAACTACTGGGGGGGCCAGGGCAACGGCGCATCCTTCTCAAAGTACGCAAGAGGAGTCTACACGTGGGTGAGTCCGGAAACACCGTTTCAACAAATGGGGGCAGAACTGGACAAAGAGGGCAGGTATGTAATAGTGTGGGGCATGCTTGAGAACTCCCCCCTGTGCATAGTAAACTCATACTTCCCTCAACACAACATACCCTCTCACATCAAGGAGCTATGCGCCAGATTGCTGCACTACAGAGAATACACGTTTATATGGGGTGGAGACTACAATTCCGTCATGAATGCTGAACTAGACAGATCAGTAACGCCACGCATACCTAACAGCGCTTCCCCAGGGCCCCTCTCTAGGATGGTGGCAGACCTACACTTAACCGACATTTGGAGAGACCTCCACCCCTTCGACAGATCATACTCATTCTACTCGGCTCCCCATAACCTCCACACCAGGCTAGACTATTTCTTCATCGCCAATGAGCTAACTCCGCAAGTAGAATCGGCAGAATACATGTGCAGATCAATATCGGACCACTCCCCCTTACTGCTGCAGCTCTGCTTCAAGGGCCCTCGCCCACCTATCCCGATGTGGCGCATGCCAGTAGACGCCCTGACCGGCCCCGCATTCAAGGAAACCTTGGGAGAAAAGCTAGAAGAATACTTAATGATAAACAAGGGCTCGGTCGGGAAGTGGAGTACACTCTGGGAGGCGTTGAAAGTAGTGACAAGGGGAGAGATAATCGCCGAAGCAGGCGGGATCAGGAGGCACCTAAGAAGGGAACTGGAGGCAGTGGAGGAGAAAATCAAACAACTCGAAAGCGACGGTCCATTGACCACTGAAAAGGAATCAGAACTGAAATCGATCAGGGAAGACTGCAGGGCGGCATGGGAAAGACTCTCAAAGTTCGACTTCTCTGTGCGCACCCTGAAGGCCCACAGGGAAGCAGACAAGCCGGGCAGAATACTCGCATGGTTATGCAGAAAGGAACACCCGAGACAAGCCCTCAAGGAGATCAAAGACAGGAACGATATGACCCGCAGGACACAACAAGAGATCATTGATACCTTCACGGATTTCTATAATGAGCTATACACTCACAAGATCGAGATTCCCACGGCAGATATAAAAGACACGCTGGCCGAAGTAGGACTACCCTGGCTGAATCAAGAACAACGGGACAAACTGGGAGAACCCATCACGGTTGAGGACATCACGGATGCAATCAGATCCCTCTCCACAGGCAAGTCCCCTGGGACAGATGGCCTCATCCCAGAATTCTACAAGGCCTATGAGGAGACCTTGTCCCCTGTTCTACATGCAGTATACACGGAGGCATACGAGTCGGGCACTCTCCCCAATACCATGAGAGAAACCCTCATCGTCCCAATGCTCAAGCCAGGCAAACCAGCCGACAAGTGCGATTCGTATCGCCCACTGGCGCTCCTAAACTACGACGGCAAAATATTAACAACCATATTGGCCAAGAGGCTCTCGAGGGTGATCGGATCTCTGGTGCACGAAGATCAGAATGGTTTCGTTCCGGGACGAAACACCTCTGCCAACCTCAGGAGGCTCCAACACATAATTGCACAGACGACCGAAAGCGAGGAAGACCTAGCAGTACTCTCACTGGATGCCATAAAAGCCTTTGATTCTATTTATTGGGAATGGCTGATTGAGACTCTGAGGGAGTTCGGGCTCGGAGAACACTTCATCCGTTGGATCAAGGTCCTCTATAGCGACCCAGTAGCAAGAGTAAAAACAGGCGCTGTGGTATCGAGGGCCTGGCCCATTCAGAGGGGTACCAGACAGGGATGTCCGCTCTCACCAATGCTATATATCCTAGGTCTGGAACCAGTGGCAATATACTTTAGGAAGCAGTTTTCCGACGCTGGCATTAGCATTGGTGGGTCGGACAACATTATCTCTCTATACGCAGATGACGTCCTCCTATATCTGCGTGACCCCCTGGAAAACGCCCCGATTGTACTTGATGTCTTAGATAACTTCGCGAAATACTCGGGGATAAGATTCAGTAGGCAGAAGTCATGCTCTTTCCCACTTGCAAGACTAAGGGGAAACCTGTGGAGGAGCTCCCTAAGATCAGGATCCGTTAGCAGGTGGACGCCTTTCGATACCTAGGCCTTGACATCACACACACACCAATATCCACCCACAAGTCCAACACGGAGGCTGAAATGAGCGGAGTGCGTAGATCCATACAATTGTGGTCAAAGCTCCCGCTCTCCATGATGGGCAGAGCTGCAATATCCAAAATGATAATTCTCCCCAGGTTCCTCTACTACTTCACCAACGTGACATACTACATTCCTCCATCCTTCTTCAGGAAGCTGGAATCCCTGATTAGAGACTTTCTCTGGGGATGAGCTAGGCACAGACTCACACTAAATGTCCTCACACTCACCCACGCCGAGGGTGGCATCCAACTCCCAGATTTCCAGAGGTACTTCTTGGCGGCTCAATCGTAAAATGGCTTTCAGACGAACCCACAGCAGAGTTGAATCTTCTATCCCAATTCTCCGCACCGCTACACCCCAAAGAGTTAATTTGGAACACCCGAGTAGGGCCGCCCAACCCACCCATGATACTAGAGGTGGGGAGACGGGTATGGAGCAAGGTGAGATCCATAGTCGGACTGCAGCACTCATACACACCCGACATTCCTATGCTGGCGGACGTTTGCAAAACCCCAAGCGACCTAGCAACAATGAGGAGATGGGAGAGTCATGGCCTCTACACATGGGGGGACATGTTCTGCGACGGACTCTTCAGGGACTTTGAATCACTCCAAGAAAGGGACGGACTTCCACCGGGCCAATTCCTCTGGTACCAAAAAGTGAAACATGTAGCCAAAGAGAACTGGGTCGAATGGCCCGAGGAGCCAGAGACACATCCCCTCCTGAGGGAAACATATGAACTCAGCGACGGATGGAGACCGACATCAAGGTTGTACCCCCAAATAAACAACAGACCCAACCCAAGGAGCGCACGAATGGTCGAGAGCCCTGATATACCCAAAGGAGATGTCTAGGAATGCCAGGTTTAGACTGATCCAACTGATCATACTCTACAGAACATACATGGCCCCACACAGGATATCCACGTTAACACAGCCGACCCAAAATGTCCCTGGTGCTCCTCAGACCTGGCAGACATGATCCACATGTTCTGGACCTGTCCCAAATCTCAGAAACTCTGGCAGGCCGCTGAACAAACCTGCAGGAACGCTAGCCTAGAGACATACGAGTGGACACCCAAGGAGTGCCTATTGGGCACCTACCCAAGACTAAGTAAAATCAAGCACCTGGCGAAGCTTATGGACATGGCCTGCGTGTTAACCAAGAGGACAATTGCCATGGCCTGGAAATCCCCAGCAGGCCCCAGGTATGAGCCCTGGATTAAAACGGCTGAAACCAGAGCCTGGGAGGAGGGGAACAGACGGGGAGGCGACAACGTGAGCAACGCGCTAGAGGTTTGGAGGGCCCTTCTGAGAAACATGATCTTTTCAACGAGCTATAAACATCCCTGAACCTGTCCCCCCCGAACCCTAGAAGACAACAAGCAGCAGAGAGCAGCCCGTCACACCCACGTGCTCCACTATGTCACCGCCCTGGGTGGGCAAACGCAGAGAACTGGCTCCGGACCCGCGCCCCTAACCTGGAAACATGTAACACGAGGCCCTAGTAAATGGTGGGACAGTCAATGTTGTTACTTTGTTTATTTATGTGTTATTACTTTTTTTTTTTTTCTTGCAAGTTAATTGGCACACAATATGTGCATCAGATGATACAACCTAAGGTAGTTGCCCAACAGTTTTTTCTGTATATGCATATTTATAAATGCCAATAAAAACATTTAAAAATAAAAAATCAAGAACTCCCCGATCACCATACATTTCCATTTCCAACTTTTGATTAAGTTCCCAGATATCGTACTGTCCCCAACTCAAATGATTCGTGCCCCTATTTACAATAACATCCTGCATTTTTTCCTTAGGTCCCAGGCTGTTAAGGAGACTAAGTTCCAGTGTCAATTTAGAATGATCGCTGGGAAAACCATTTCTTATCTTAAGAATATTTTCAGCAGCCCACAATTCCTCAGATAGAAATATATAATCAATCATGGATGATTTAGAGCTCCTCTTCCAAGTGTCCTAAGTCACTTTCTCGTGCTTGCCTGTTATACTGAAAAAGTAATCACATAGCCGAATGATACATATAATATGTTGGCCAGAAGCGAATAGCATCATGTGACAAACATCACAATCCGAGAAACCTGAATGTAACCATAGGGAGTCCATTTTTTTGAAATGCCAGCCATTTACTTTTTTGTAACGCTTTGCAAATGTATTATATGCTTTAGATCCGCACACGGTGCGAGGCCACGGCTTGAACTCTCAAATGCTAACGCAGACAGGAATGCAGAACTGTGCAGAAATACATTGTTTTCCCTCTCACTAAGTCCTTGAAGCCGTGCAGAAGCCGCACCTAATCAGTAGTACAGGTGCCGGTGTGTCTTGCAAGCACTGTTGTAAAAGGCAGTTAAACATGAATTATATTCTTCTAGCGGTGCTCCTTCATGGAGGACGGTATTTTCTGCTTCAGAACTGTCTGACCCTTAGCTCATGAGCCGTAGCAAACAGATAATGTAGTATGGAATGTTTCTCTGCTAAGAACAAGATATCCTTTCAGACCGAGCCAGAGGTCCATGTTCCTCATAACAGAAAACAGTCTCTGCAGCCTTTGCTAGAATAACTAATGTTTAGACTGAATGAAGACTTGTCATAATGTGTCATAATTGTCAATCACTGAATCCTAGCCTGTATGACATGTATGAGGGCGGGCCGAATAGCATTAGCAAAGGATGATGTATATATATTGCTGCTTGAGCGCTGTTCGCTCTCTCTCGCATCTCACGGTATCTGGGAACAGACGTCGTGAGGCGTTGAGACCCAGTCGGCCGAATGAGATACTCTTGAATAAAACCAGACTTGTTTGGAAAACGAACCTTGCGACTGACGTGTCATTGGGTATATAGTTATTGTGCCTTATTTCATTGTATGGTCATTTATGGCCTAGCATGCCATCAACACACACAGACACCAACTGTCAAGGAAGTCCCACTATCTCTTCCCTTTTGTGTCTTGAAGAATTTTTTTTGACTGGCAGTCCAACAACTCATTATACTTTGTAGGATTGAGGCAGTTAGCATTAAAATTGCCTGCGACACAATCAAGCCGGACGTTTGTTCTTCCCTCCAGTTGTCAACATACCATCTATGTGTTCAATCAGTGCCATTTGGCACACATTAGCATAACTACAGTAAACATATATAATAAGCATGTTAATGAGTACATCCTTCATCACAACTTGGGTTGTCAGAACACCATATGTTGAGACATTTAGAATATTTACACTAAAGATGGCCTTTATCTGAAACCTGTCAAAAGGCTGCCTGTTGGGTGGCCCACCACATCTTTAAGTGCCATTTGTTGTCAAACAGAATAATCATCCATAATGACCTTCTCAGTCAGGAATGTTTCTATAACATTGCAAGTGAGTATCTACTTAAATTAACACTAGGGTCCACAGAACTAAGCAAATATTGGAAGTCCTCAGTATTCCATCGGCAAAGGCTAAAAACACGGCCTAAAGCCTTTATCATCCCTCAATGTGTTTTCCACCAGCTTACCTAGCCAAAACCAATCTCGTCCAGGGCTACCATTCATACTCTCATATTTCTCCATTCTACCCTTAGCAGGGTTTCCTCCATATTTGGTGTTAGAATTACTCCAGGCCACCTGCTGAGTAACTTTTGGTTCTTCCATAAAGTGTTGTGCACCCGGGATATCATGTTATAGGCCCAATCTAGTATGGACGGGGTTAGGCAGAAACCTGTGCAGTTCCCTTAGGGACCACTGCAAAAAGTTTAGGACTGCAGGTGTTAGCAGTAAACCTGATTGGTAGCAGTCGGCACCACCCAGATTTACCTGGTAGCTGTGGCTAAGCAGTCAGACTTCTCTCAAGAAGAGTTAGGCAGTATATAGAGTATACACATTAGGTACCAAAATACAGTAGCACAAGCAAACACTGACCAGAGCTTTGGTATAAAAGTATATAATTATTCATTTAAAAACACACTTGTAAAAATACACTGGCACTAATATGTCAAGCAAGTTCAAACACAGTCACTAGAAATATATACACCTCCCTGATTAATTATTCGACAAGCCTTAGGAAAAGAACACCACTTATTATCAACTCAGAGGTCAGCGCTTAACCAAGATGGCACTCCAATAATTATTTAAAAAGGGAGAGAAAAGGCAGAAATAGGAAAATACACAATACCAACACTTTTAAAGAACCACAGCAAGTCAAGAAAGGCAGGGTCTACTGTAGAGCAAGAAAGTTCATAGGCCAAGCCCACTCTTGGAGAGAGCAAGGCGGAATGTGCCCAAGATCACACAGTTGAAGTACACTTTAAAAGTCTTTGCAGATAGTTCAAAAAGGAGTTAGATCAGTTCAGAAATGTTAGTTAACAGGTCCGAGGTCACCCCAGGATAGAGAGTCAAGGATTTACGGGACACCTTGGACGGTCTGTTGCAAGGGAGACCAGGCGGGACACAGTACCTGAAATGGTGAGAAAGCTCCAGCAGGGGCAGTTGTTCCTGGCAGCGGGTGCAAGTCGGTGCTTCTTTCAGGGGAAGAGAAGATCTCGACGTGGAGTAAAGCTGGAGGTCGTTGCACTGCCAGGGAAGAAACCAGCCGCGGAGTTTCCCAGTTAAAAGGTACTACCCTTTTATTTGCGGTAGTGGTGAAGCGTGGCTATCCGGCCGCCGGGGTGCTTGGCTGTTACTCACCGGTGAGATGCGTGCGTGAAACCGGGGAGTAGATCCAAAAACCAGGAAGTTGCTTGAAGAGCTTTGGGTAGAGCCTCCACCCAAGCCTCCTCTCTGTGAGGGAATAAGACCTTCAAAATGATATGACCTCTTGCTGTAATTAACCAGGCAAGTGGACTGATCACCCAGAAGGGCGGGGAGAACGCACCGCCACGAACCAGGCTGTAAAGGAAAGAACAACAAGTAAGTAATACGAAGGTAACACTTGTCCCCTGTAAGTCTTACTAATCGATGGAATACCTGAGCTTTTTCCCCCCGTAGTATGGAAGTATGGCACAAAACCGGGAATCACCTAGGAATATAACAAGACTTAGAACCTAACTGATTTAAACTATGACACAATTCAGGAGGTGGGCAGGATCTTACCAGTGGAGAAGGACTGAAGGATTTGAGGAGTTCAGAACACGACGACAGGGATAAAATAAGAAAAAGGGAAATGTTAGTAGGATACTAATACCCGGGCGGCACGAGGGTCGCACTGGATTCGGGATGGTGCACAGCTGCAGAGCGTCTGTAAGTGCACAGGAAAAACAAAGTTCAATCCAAAAGTTCCATTCGTATGGCAGAAAAGTCTTACCACTGGTGACTGAAGAATGAAGATAACAACCAGTCGGGATGGCAGTTCTAAAGTAAGATAAGTCGAAGGCAGGCAAGGTCTGGCACACTAGCGGACAGCGACTGTGGCAAAAGCGTGTAGAAGAGAAGTCCGGGAGAAAACAGGGTTCCGGTACACGTGCAGGCGAAAACAAAGACAAAACCTTTTCTAGCGGGGTCCGTGGAAGCAAAACAGAGGTTCGGTACACAGGAAGACAAGTCAACAAGGGAATTCCAATAGCGGGTCCAGTAACAATCCGAGTCGATACCGTAAAGAGACAAAGGGTTTGGCACTCGAAGGAGGAACTTCTAAATGCCGGGAGTAGCTGTAAACAGAAGCGGCGTCCTGGCTGCAACCACGGACTACATCAGTGAGGGAGGCGGGGCAAGCCAATGCGAGGTTCTGCAACCGAACTACCGCACGGAGCTAGGTTATCTGGGAAGTGTAGTTTTCGAGTTGCTAACTTCCACGGCAGCTGCCATCGTGCATAGAATGGAGCAGCATTATGCCGTATCCTTTTGGGGAGCGCCACAAACCTCCTGACCTTCCTGGTAGCTGCACTGGGAAACCGAAGTGCTAGGGACGCAGGTGGCCGGGTTTTCCGCACAGGACGAGGTGAACGTCGACCCATAACATTGGCACGGGCGATTCGACCACAAGATGATCCAGGAAGGTGAAAAAGGGGCGAACTGGTTAACCCCACCTGCTCAAAGGAAGAAGACTCTCCTGGAAGAAGATCTTCTCTGTCGTTGGGAAGTGGTGAGTCGGTTCAGCAGGGCTCCACCGGTGGTGTCGTCGTTGCAGGTCGGCTCAGCTTCTCCCTCTTCGGATTCTTTAGGTCCTGTGGCGACTTCTGAAGTTCCAGTCCCCAAAGCCCTTCTTTTATGCAGAAAACCCCCATTCACCAGTCCTAGCTGTCACTCAAACATGCTAAGTGGTGAGCCGGGCGGCTCACCACTGGGCCAATCACACAAGAGTGCGACTTGAGTTGCCGAGGCAACTTAGTCCAGGGTGCCTATTCCCCCCTCCCACACATCCTGTAGACCCAGACAGAGTGGCACCACTTTTGGAGGCTTCTGTGCAGAAGCCCGCCAAAAGTGGAACAAAGGGCTCGACTTGGGTTGGAGTTACAGAGGCGAACACAAACGCCATTTTAAAACCGAGTCCTGGCAAAAAGACACAATCGGGGGAATAAATATTAAGTAAATAACCCGGCGGTATCTTTAACATTGCACCAAAAAAGTGGTGTGTTTAAAATTAATGGGAAAATCCCATAGGAAATATTCCAGAGGAATATTTCACGTGGTAACCACTGCCATCAGCCAAAAACTCGACAAGGGGGGACTGGACAGTGCCCCCTTGGAAAACAGACCCAGGGGTAATCGAATTACCCCTACCACTACTTCCACAATATGATGGTTTGTACTGGTTCTGTTCACAATTTAAGACTAGTAAAGTCAATGGGGACTTTACATGCCCTGGGAGACAGTAGTCAGTCCCAGGGTATGGAGTCTATGTTTGGGGGTTACTATGACACCCCTGTGTTACTGCACTGAGGGTGCTGTGTAACACACATACCAAAAACACATGAAGCCCTATGGAGTAAAAGACCCCATAGCCCATAAAACACATTACAAAGTCAAAGGACATTCTCAAATCATGCCTAAGAGTGGGAGAAAAAGAGTCTCACTCTTAGCAGGAGAAAAAAATAAACCCTGAAAATCCAGCAAAGCTGCTGGGGGACTCACTAGGTTTGGGAAATTAGCCTTTACAGAGAATTCTCCCCTACAGATGGCAAAACCTCTCTGGTTGATCTTGTCCATTGAAGAGAGAATCAGTTCCCTTACTATACGAGAGGATACTGTTACTTTTTCCACGTCCCACCTTTCCCAATCACAGAACTCAATTCTATCAATGTCTCTAGATCCGATCCCCTTCAAACTAGATACTTCATGTAGAATTGCCAGAATCGTGGATTCGAAACTTGAATTCAGGATCAGGAACGATTGCTTCCATGACAAAACTTTCAGAAGGACACTTTGGTACGTTAGTAAATTTTTTCGTACTTAGTTCAACATCCTTCATTTCCATACATTCCTAAAGATAGTTCCGATTGGGCCTGTTCTCAGAAGTACTATCTCTCGTCCACCTTCCATTCAGACTAGTGCTTTCCAAGCTACCTTTAATAACGGAGGAAGCAGCTATGAGATCTGCCAAACTTTCGCCTTTACTCTGGTTCTTAAGGTCTTTTGTAGAGGCATCAGCCCAGTATCTCGTACACTGCGAGGATGCTGTCTGTGTCTCAGGAGCACAAGGGATAGGTGTAGTGATAGTTGTGGTATTAGAGTACCCAGATGGGTACTCTAATACCACAATTGTCACTATCGACCCATTGGCCTAGTTCACCACAAGGGCCTTTAAGTGCTCTAATACCACCACTCTCCCTGTCTGGGCTTGCTCAGAAGTCCCCTTCAGCGGGCAAGTGGAAACCCCCAGGGGGAATTTGTTTACAAGGTCACTCCGGTTCTGCAGGAATAACACAACCGGAAATCTGAGGCGCCCTGCCACTTTCTTCCATATCCTTACCCAGTTCGTACTCAGTATTCATTCCCTGAACAGTATTATGAGTGTGGACCTCAGAGGTAAGACGAAATAAGGTAGCACCCACCAAATTATTGTTGTTACTTCCTGACCATGCTTCCCCATCATTACAAAACAATCTTGGGCCTTCAATGTCATTCATATTGAATATTGAGAAGCCATCTCAGACTTACTCATGGACTTAACTTGACCACCTTGCTTTAGAAATATAAGGGCAATCTTTGGTGTATTTTCAAAGCTGATGACTTATCATTAGGATCCTCAATCAAATGTGGTTTTAATGATCTCACAAAAGACAGAGAGGAGCTACTGTTTACCTTTTTACAAGTTTGATTTTTGCCCAGCACTCTGTTTAGTTTACTTTTCCTTAGCTCTATTTTCTTTTGGGTCTTTGCCTGCCCCTTGAGTCCATCTCTAGGTCTGCAGTGCATACAAGCAGGTCAGAACCATTCCAAACTATTCTTCCATCACAGATTGTCTTACCGATAAACACAAAAATTGATTGATCGATTTATTTATTTATATAGCGCTTTACACCAAGGCACTGTACAGTGGAACAACAAAATACAAAATAACAACAACATTTAACAATGAGAGCAAGCATTCCACAAAACAGTGCAAAGAGCAATTAACTTAGGTGGGCGGGTGGAAAGGGGAGAGGGAAGAGGTGGGGGGAGTAGGAGATGGACAGGGCGAGGGAGAATGGAAGGGGAAAGAGAGGAGTAGGAGAGGGGAGAGAGGAATCGGATGAGGGTAAAAAGAGGGGGGTGGGGGGAAGTGAAGAGGGCAGAGGAGAAGTTTTCAAGGAGGAGAATGGAGGAGGAGGGATTTAAGGGAATTGCGAAATGAGGTGAAGGTTGTGGTAGAGCGGATTGTAAGAGGGAGCGAGTTCCAATGCAGGGGTGCAAGGAGTTGGAATGAGCGGAAACGGGAGGAAGCGCAAGGGGAAGGAGGAACAGTGAGAAGGAAATGGTCAGCGGAGCGAAGGGAGCGGGAGGGGGAGTAGAAGGGGAGGAGGGAGGAGAGATAAGGAGGAGCAAGACCATGAAGGGATTTGAAGACAAGGCAGAGAAAGTAGAACTTTTGTTGTGAGTGGAAAGGTAGCCAGCCAAGGTGAGAGAGCAAGGAAGAGATGGAGTCACGGGAGTAAGGAGACAAAGGGTACGGACAGCAGAGTGGTATATGGATTTTAGAGGGGCAAGCTGAGATGCGGGAAGTCCAATGATTAGAGAGGAGCAGTAGAAGAGGCGGGAAAAGATGAGAGAGGAAATTAGGAGTTTGGTGGCGTGGAATGTGAGGGAGGGACGTATTTTGCGTATATTGTAGAGGTGGTATCGGCAGGAGCGGGAGGTGAGTGAAATGTGTTGTGAGAAGGTGAGAGAGGAGTCAAAGAGTACACCTAGATTACGAACTTGGGGGGAGATAGGGAGATTGGAGGGAGGAAAGTGAATGAAAGGAGGAGGGGAGGGAGGGGGAAGAGAGTTAGAGGGGAAGAAAAGGACTTCGGTTTTATCGGTGTTAAGAGAGAGAAAGCGGGAGGACATCCAGTTCTTGATAGCAGTGAGACAGGAGGAGAGTTTAAGGTGGAGGTCAGGCGAGAAGGAGGAGAAAGAAAGAAAGAGTCGAGTATCGTCAGCATAAAAGTGGTGAGAAATGCCAAACGAAGAGATGACAGGGGCAATGAGAGAGGTGTAAAGAGAGAAAAGGAAAGGACCAAGTACAGAGCCTTGAGGAACACCGTAGATAAGAGGGAAGGAAGGAGAGGACTGGCCTCCCCACGATACAGCAGAGGAACGGGAGGAGAGGTAGGAGGATAGCCATTTTAGAACAGGGCCGTTAAACCCGAAGGAGGAAAGAGTATGGCGCAGGAGTGGGTGATCGACAGTGTCAAAAGCTGCGGAGAGATCAAGTAGAATAAGGCGCAGAGAGAAGTGAGTTAAGGACAGAGGTGAGAGCAGTTTCAGTGGAATGTGTGGGACCGAAGCCAGATTGGAAGGGAGGAAGGAGAGAGGAAGAAGTAACAAAGGATGAGAGTTGAGAGTAGGCAAGGCGCTCAAGAAGCTTAGAGAGGAAAGGTAGAAGAGAAATAGGTCTGTAGTTAGCAGTGAGCAGTGGATCAGCAGAGGGCTTCTTTAGAATATGAATAATCGTTGCATGTTTGAACGCAGAGGGAAAGATTGATGAGGAGAGGCAAGAGTTGAAGAAGGTGTTAAGGTAAGGGATAAGAAGAGGGTAGATCTTGGGGATAAGAACAGAGGGGAGAGGGTCAGAGGGGGCGGATGTGGGGTGGGCTTTGGAAAGAAGGGAGGAGACTTCAGAAGGGGAAACAGGAGAGAAGATGGACATAGTAGAAGAGGGAGGAGAGGGGGGAGGAGGAGAGGGGGAGTCAGAAAGGGAGTTAATTTTTTGCCGGAGAGTGAGGATTTTGGAGGAGAAGAAGTTGGCAAAGTCAGAAGGAGAGAGTGTGGAATTGGTTGAGGGATCAGGAGTAGGAGGAGAGAGAAGACGGGAGAGAGTTTGGAAAATCCGAAGAGGGTGGGAGGCTTGAGACTGGAGAAGGTTAGAGTAGTAGGAGGATTTGGCTGCTGCAAGACAGGAGTTGTAAAGTGCATGTTAAGAAAAGTAAGAGGTTTGATTAGATAGCGAGGGAGATTTGAGCCAGAGTCTCTCTAACCGCCAGAGAAGGCGCCGCATAGAAGAGAGATGGGAGGTAAGCCAGGGTTGAGAAGGCTTCTGAGTAGGACAAAAGAGAGAAAGAGGGGAGAGTTGATCTAGGGCAGTGGAGATGGAAGAGGAAAGGGAAGAGAGAGCATCATCCGTAGAGAGTTGAGCAAAGTCATGGGGAGATGGCAGAGAAGCTGAACAGGTGTCAGAAAAGAGGGTAGCATCGAAGTCCCGAAGGTCACGACGCGAGTAAACTGGAGGGGAGGGATTAGCAGTAGTGGAGTGTGAGAGAGGGGATAGGGAGAATGAGAGTAAGGCATGGTCTGAGAGATAAACAGGAAGAAAAGAGACCGAGGAGGAGGGATATGAGGAATTGAAGATGAGGTCAAGAGTGGAGCCAGAGGAGTGAGTGGGGGAAGAGGGAAGGGGGGAGAGGAGGTAGAGGTCGAGGATGGAGAGGAGGGGGGAAGATTGAGGGGGAGGAGGAAGATGGATATTAAAGTCACCAAGTACAGTAAGAGGAGAGGGGGAGGGAGAGATAAGTGAGAGGAGGTGATCAAGGTCTTCATAGAAGGAAGAGAGAGGGCCAGGGAGGCGATAAATGATCAGGAAGGAGATAGGGTGAGGAGAGGAGAAAGACTTGTACAGGAATTCAAAGGAAGGGAAAGAGGGGAGAGTTGGAGAAGAAGAGGAGGAGATATATTTGGGGTGTTACAGGAGACCAACGCCTCCACCACGGCCAGGGGGTGTGAATGAAGGAGGAAGAAGAGGTCGTCAAGGATGCGGGGACAGAGGTGTTGTGAGGGGGAATCCAGGTTTCAGTAAGACAGAGGAAATGAAGGTTGAGGCGAAAGAATACATCAAGGGTAGCTGCAGTTTTATTACAGATGGATCTGGCGTTCCAGAGAGCAGTGTTCAAAAGGGCAGAGTGGTTGGTACTGGGGGGGGTAAAGAAGGTTAGGGCGGTGAGTGAAGGAAGGAGGGTTACTGGAGGAGTAGGGGTGATGATGGTGAAGAGGATTGGGCATCTGGACTAGGAGGAGAGAGGAGAGAAGGAGGGAAAGGTGGAAGGGTGGAGAGAGGGGGGAGAGTGAGGCAGAAGGGGGTTATGGAGGATCGAATACCAATGGACGTGGAGAAGGACAAGTAGAGAAGAGCTGAAGTTGTAGGAATTAGGAATGTGTGAGGTAGAGACCAGTGTGACAGTTACAGAAGGGGGTCGGTGGGCAATGTAGGAGTAGGAGTAGAAGGGGGGAGTGGAAAATGACAGGAGGGGGTTACTTGGAATAGAAGTTGGAGTAGTCCATGCACAGGATGGTGCTAGAGGTGGGCTCGGGGCCAGTGATGAGAGGTAGCCTGGAAGGAGCTGAAAGCGTCAGAGGGATCAGGCACTAGAGACTGCAGTTGGAGGGGTCTAGGTGCTTGAGGCAGGAAAATGGGGTGGAAATATTGGGCTGCTCCCGGGTGGTAGCGGGACCAGTGTTGAGAGATGACCTGCAGGAACCGCTAGAGTCAGAGGGAGTAGGTACTCACAGATGGGGTTGGAGGAGACCAAGCACGTTGTTGAGCAAACCTTCAGGCGGGCCGGACCGTTGTAGGTGGCACCAGGGTAGTATGGAGGAATCCCAAGCTGATCCAACTCACAGGGACTGCAGGTTCACTGGTTGATAAGGTGGCTTAAGCTGGAAGCAGCGTTCAGTCCGACAGTACCTCTACCTCACAGTACCTCACAGTGCCGGGTGAACCGAGGACTGTGGGAGCAGAGGTGGAGCAGGAGAGTGAGGCAGGCTGGGACCGCACTTGTGCGAGGAGGGGTGGCAGAGGGCAAGAAGAAAATGGTTGGACTCAGGGCGTTGTGAGATGGCGATGAAAAATGCTGAACTGCAACAGCTTAAATGGGATACAACTGACCAAGCCGGTTTCAACACTTAAAATCATATCCTTTGCAGTGCCCGGTATTGAAAGTGACCAACTTCACTAAGGAATTAATCCTTCAAACAGATTCCTCAAAGGTTGGCCTAGGAGCTGTTATCCCAGAAATATGAGGGAATAGAGCGCCCAATAGTTTACATCAGTAGAATGTTCTTCCCTAGGGATATGAATTATGTGACAATTGAATTGGAGGCTTTAGCCATAAAATGGGCGGCCAAATACTTAAATTATTACCTCACTTATGGGAGGTTCAAGCTATTGAGCAATCATTTTCCCCTCATTTGAATGAGCCTCCATAAAAACACCAAGCCCAGATATTATGTGCTGGTTTCTTGATCTCTAACCATATTGCTTCCGTGTAGAACATCGGAAAGGTAAAGAGCAGAGTGATGTAGACTTTTTGTCCCGTTTCCCGATTGGAGATGAAGAAGCCAGCAGCATAAGGGGAAAGACATGTGACAAATCTGAGGCTATCCCCTATTCTTCTTCCCTAGGGGGAGACCTTTCCCATGGGGACAGAGTGGTGCTTCCACAGTACAATAATCCCCTTGGGGGTGGTGCACAGAGGGAGGATCGCATGGGAAGGAAGCCCCCTATAGAATTGGGGACAATTATTCTCATAAACCGCTTAGAAACTGGTCTCCGGTATCAAGCGTGTTATAAAAGAACAGTTATAACAATTATAATGCAATATTCTTCCGCCTTAATACACCCAGTCCCATCTCAGATACCAAATCCTTCCCCCTCCTTTGTAAGAAGAACAAATACACTCTGTTGCAAGGTTAGCAACTCTAATATACTTCAAAATTTAACTTATTAGAGAATACTGAGTGTCCTGCCTCAGAGTGGAAAACCAGTTCTGGGACGAGAAAGATCACTCTGAGGAAACAAAGTGAGCGGCCTAGTCTTTTTCGCAATGTCAAGTGCCTGAATGAACACAGCTGGTGCAGGAGTTGAAAAGGAGCTCAGCTGTGAAGCTCGGGGAGAACGATCCTCCAAGGAGGAACAGTGATACGCCTGCACCGGGCAGGCAGAGGGAAGCCGAACGGGAAGCCACAAAGTGAGGGGAAGCAAAAGCCAATGAAGGCCCGAGCAGGAAGGACCAACACTGTTGTTGCCTGTACCTACCTCCTGGCGTCCCTGGTACCCACAAGCCACTTGCAAGGCAGAACGTGCATCCAAAGAAAGACACCTGCAGAACCGCTGCAGACCCCGCCACTCACCAGGGAGTTGCCGGAGATTCGACGAGCAACATAAGAGCTGGGGAAACGCTGGTACCAGTCAACAGAGAGAGAACAGGTACGCATGTTTATCAGAACGTGCTGGAGATCCGGAGAAGCTCGCGAGTGAATATAAGAGTTGGAAGAAGAGGGTCTGGGACCCAAAAGTGACTGAAAGAGAGTTGCATACCTGGCAACCGAGTGAACCAAGGGCCCGCAAACCTGTGCGAGTCTTGGACCCACACCCAAATAAGCAAATGAGAAGCAAAGGGTCTGGGACCCTGTAGTTGCATACTTGGAAGGGGAGTGAACCAAGGGCGAGCGAACCTGTGCCAATCTGGGACCCGCACCCATATAAGAAACCAAAGTCTAAAGCAAGGAGGGTCTGAATCACCTTTGCGACTCTGGGACTCGCTCCTACCTAGAAGACTGGAAACCAGGGGAACAAAGACTCTGGAATTGAAAAAGCGAAACCTATACTTGTCAAAGAAGTATGGCAAGTTAGGATGATTGATGGATTGGGAATACAAGAGATAATTCTTTGTGTGCTATTCAGTGTCTTGGAAGAATAATAAACCTAGGGGAAAGGAGCATCGACCCAGCTTTAGGACCTGCTATTTTCTAACATCGTTTTGCATCACTTTATTACAAGCAAACCTAGAGACTTTTCTGTTTACTGAGAATACCAAGAACACTGTTTATTTTAAGTAATGACATTCCTTGCACAGTTAAAGCAGTATATTAGTGTCAGGGACAGAAGTAGGCTTATTTTTGGACACGACAGGGACTATTTTAGTTCCGGACTTCCTGACATTTTCATTCATTTTTTAGAGGCAGGGAAACCCCTCTTAGTTTTAGGGAGGTATTTTTCTTACCCTTTTTATTTAATAACATTCTTTACCCAAAATCATGCCACCCTTGTGTCCAAGTGGGACTTCTGCACCCTTACAACTCCTTAGCTGCGCCCCAATTCTGCCCGGGCTGGTCACTGCGTGTTTTTGTTTTTCTCAGTAGTCTTGTCAATGCACATTGCTCTCCTATTTGACTTGCTCGCTCTAGATTTTGTGACAGACAATTAGCACCAATTGATCTGGGCAGAGGAGGGTGAGAAGGGGGTTTCTGATCCGATTCACTAACAGGGATTTCCTATTACATCATCTTTTCTACCAAGCCTGCTTCCATCCGTTGCAACGTTGTATTCGAGCCATCTGCAACAGTTTTTTTGTTTATATACCACAAGGCATTTATCTCAAAGACAATGTCCTTCCTTAGAGGAGCCCCTCTGGTGTCAAAGTGCCAGATCAACTTTCTGACTGGAACCTGACAAAAGGTTCCTTGAGTGAGAGAGCTGTTGATTATTGCCAGGTAAGGGCTGCGTGTTTCACTCGGATGGTTATTGAGTATGGAGGCAGGGCAGATGTCGTTTGCGTACAATGTAGTCTTGAGGGGTGTTAAGGTGGAAATGTGGTCCTCCATAGTGAGTGTCTTTAAGGTTCTGCAGGTAGTGTTGATTTGGAGAGATGGGATATGTGGTATGCTGTCCGTTGTGTCTAAGTGCAGGCGGATCATGCAGCTCTTATTGATGAAGAAAGAGTTGATTTCTTAATGGAGTGCTGTACCGGTGGGTAGGACAGAGGGTTGATGCAATGCTTGTGGCTTTGAAAAGGGCTCTTCTTTCATCGTTGGCCTTGGCTAAGGACTTCAAAGGAGTAGGCCTTTTCAGTGGTGATCAGTCAGCTGTGTGTAGCACAGAGTTCCATGAGCAGGGCAATGTAAGATGTGCTGCTGTATTGTCGCAAAGTCTTTTCTTGTTTTCTAAAAGATCTTTTGTTGAGGCTATGTTCCAAAATGTATCAGGGTGTGGAAGGTTTAGGCTTGAGGGTGTGTTGTTTCACAGGGGCATGGGGTTTGATGTTGGTTGTGCGGGTGATGTTGAGTTCTTGGGGAAGCAAGTCACAGACCTGGAGCATCAGAGAAAGATCAGCCCATGTTAGGTGTAGGGTGGCAAGATCTTCTGTGTGAGTTTCCACTGAGAAGTTCTTGAATGATCCAAAGCCTTTTTGATGTCTTGTCGTAGGGTGTGCTTGACTTGTGTGGTGTAACTAATGCCAAGGGGATTACCAGATAGTCCAACCAGTGAAGGAGAATTGGAGAGATGTGACTGAGTGTGGGGAGGGTGGTGATTATGAGGTTGAGGACATTACCTTTCCTGTGCGTTGGGTCTTTCATGTGCTGTGTGAGATTCATAGTGTCAAAAAGGCAGTGGAGATATTCCTTCATGGACTTGGTTGCTTTGTTGCCAAGGGTTTTGAAGAAGCTGCGGAGTATGATGGTTTTGTTAGGATGTCAATGGAGGCAATTTAATACTAATACTACTACTACTACTACTAATAATAATAATAATAATAATAATAACAACAACAACAACAATGCTGACACCTAATGCCAGCAATTGGTATGACTGACGTTTTTGGTAGATTGTGTGGCATGTAGTGCACTATAGTAAGTGCAAATATCTGGGTGTTAGGGGCCTAAAAAAAGAAAGCTATCCATTTAAGTGGAGGGGCACACTTTCGCATTGTACAGTAAGGGGAGAGCAAGCAGCGTGAAGGAAATGTGTTGAGTGTCAGATACAAACTTTTTTTTTCCTTGGAGTGAATATATATATATATATATATACACATATATATATATACATATATATTCACTGAAGAAACTTTGTTAGAGGGACATTATGGTTAAGTTGCACTAATAAAAAGCTATGAAATCCATGAAAAAACCTTGTTAAAGGGACTCTTGTATATACCGCAACAAACCACTCTGCAGGGGGAGCAATTCCAAAGTGCTTTTGAAGCTGTAATCAAGGAGCATTATAAACACTGCCCTCTACCTAAGGGTTAACACACACACACAACATCTTCCCCTATCCACCTGCCCCTCCATATGTGTGGTTGGTGCCCCTTCCCTCATTTCCATCCTTTTCCCCCCACCTTACTTTCTGGGCTCTCCTGGATTTATTTTTTTTAAACATTAAAAAAGATTCCTTTAGGAACCACCTTTCATAGTAAAAAAAAAAAATAGAAGTAAATAAAAAAATAAGCTTAAAGACTCCATCTATTTTACATTTTTCAGCAAAGTAGTTTGATTCAATAAGATTGTCCAACATTCCATTGGCAGTTTCTGCTATGCTAATGGAAATAATGGTCAATTGTATACTATAGAAAAAGAATAAAAGCACTGAAATTAGTATAGAGTAAACACAATTAATTGCCGTTTATAACTAACCACAGTCTCTGCATTCCCCTGACTAGCCAATGCGTTATTAGAAAACCCAGATTGCACATGCACACCATCACACAAACCAGCCCTTCTACTCTTTTTACTGTTATGTTTGTATCACTCCTCATTGTTTTAAACCATTCACAAATATATCCACTAATCACTTAAATAAACTCTACATATAGCCTATCAACATATTAAACTTTCACCCACCAACTCCCACTTAATGTTCTACGCATCTACATTTCCCTTACTTATATCACACAATGTTACATAGTCACTGCACATATGCATTGTGCAATGACAGAAGTGCATAAGTAAAAGGGGCAGTACAGAGGGGCTCATTTGAGCCTAGGAGGGAAGTAGCAAAGGATTCCAGTGTGGGAGGCCACTAGCTAACTGCTGGGGCAGAAGAGTGCCCATTGTGGGGTACATATTAACCGTAACGTCCCTTTAACCACATTTTGTCTGTCAATTGAATACATTTTCATGCGTGAAAATGTTCCATAAGGTTACTTCACTGCATATAAGTTATTAATAATTCCTCTTTTAAAATATGAAACAACTATAAACCTCCTTTCACAAACATCGTTTTTGCAAAGCATGCTAATGTGAGTCGGTATCAGCAGCGCATACCCCAATAGTCAAATCAGAGTAGACATTTGTCCTTGCCGCACGCCAGGCCCTATGCCCACGGCAGAAAAGTTATATCACTATTTTTTGTACTTATGTTTCGACAATTTCAAAAAAGGAAAACACAGAACAGATTTCAAAAAGCATAATTTCAGGTCCTTGCTGATGCTCCTCGCACAGCTTTGCTGCAATCCCCTCCAGCACTTCGGGCTGCAGCCGCAAGCAGATTTTCTTTTCCCATTTAAACCTACAGCTTCAGCCATGGCGCATGCCCCAATAAGTAAATCAAAGTAGGCATTTGTCCTTACCGAGGGCCAGGCCCATTGTCCATGCACCAAACTCATATCACTATTTTTTGTGCTTACATTTGGACACTTTAGAAAAATAAAACACAAAACAGATTTCAGCTCCTTGCTGATGCTCCTCACGCAGGTTTGTTGTCATTCAGTACAGCACTTCAGGCTGTAGTCAGGCTATAGCCACAAGCAAAACATGTCTTCCCATTCAAACCTAGGGTTCAGCCATGCAGTATGCCTCAATCATCAAATCAGAGTACACGATTATCAAGTAATTGCAGGGCGGTAGAATGTGTAGATCACTTTGCTTCATCTAGTACTTTAAACAGATTACCCTGCTGCTGGTAATGGGGTTCTTTTGTGAAGGTGCCGTACCCTCTTCAAGTGTGAGGTTTAGAGAGTGAGCCCTGTTCACCTCAGCACTGGGTTATTCAATAAGTAACTGTTGTCGTAATGAAACAGTCTTCAAAACCATTCTTGATACTATATTTATTGTTAGAACTCAGCCGACACGTAATTCGACTCTCTAGAGTCTTTCTCAATGCATGTGGATTGTCGGCCAATCATTGCTGTGAGGTTGTGGAAATGAGTCCAGCATCCAATCCCAATATCTTGTTCCACTATGGTCGCAAGTAAGGATGGGTAATGATTTCAAGGGGTGACATGGTGAACACGTGTGCGCCTGGTTCGGCGTGCTTGGTAATTATCTGATTAGCATTGTCTCGGAGTGTATGCAGCGATAGTCACAGCAATCTATTGATGCAATCCTGTGCAGCACTTCGGGCTCTAGCCACAGACATAATTTTAGCCACAAGCAGAATTCATTTTGCCACTCAAACCTATCCCAATTTTGAAAACCTTCACCACATATCCAGTCCCTGGTGGCCACAGACCATTACTCTGACAATCTGCCCACAACCACCTACAAAGTTATGGCTATACCTCAGTCACCAATGGTATATCACTATTTTTTGTACCTATATTATGACACTTTTCAAAATATAAAACACAGTCATTTGCAAAACCATGCTTTCAAGTCCTTGCATGCCCTTCCTGCAAATCCGTGCATGTTTAATTTTACTGAAAAGGGTCAAAATGTACGTACATAAAACAGTTGACAAAATCCATTCAGACTTTGCAGAAAAATTCAATGTTTGGTCTGTAATCTTCCTAAAATCGTTTGTGCACATTTGTCAAACGACAACAAAGTTATAACCCATCTAAAAATGGTGAAACCCCCATTTAATGTTGCCCCCTCTTCACAGAATACCACCACACTTTGCAAAAACATTCAAAAATGGGTATTAAATCTTTTTGCACACTTTTGTGCAGATTCGTGAAACGCCACCACATTTATAAGCCTTTCAAGTATTTTGGAACCCCCCCTCTAATTGGCAAAACAGCACCAAACTTTGTAGAACTATTTCTAGAATAACATCACAACATTCCATACAGTTTCATTGAGTGGTGCCAAAGTTATACTCCATCCCAAAACTGCTTTTCACCAATCCTGTAATGCAAAAATATGGATGGATGCCCCGAACATCTGAGATGTTCGTGAACATCACAGGGATGTCCCGAACTGTTCACGAACTTCAAAGGTGGAAACCGTCAATGTTTGGGCTTTTTATGGCAATATACCATTGCAATATACCATTGTTTCATTAGTTTGACAAGTTCAAATGTTGTGTTTTTGTATATATTTTTACCGCAATGTTCACTGACAACGGGCACTGTCCGCAAATCCAACATGGCGGGCTTTTCTAAAAATATGACACAAATCACGATTTTCATCCAATCAGCGCGCGCATCCGATGTTCGCAGGCCTCGCGCGTCCCCTGGACCAATCAGAGGCTCGTTCTCTGACCGAACTGGTGAGTCTGCAGACCGAACACAGATATCACTCATTTTATTAAACCTACTTTTTGGCCCTTTTAAAAAAAAATACTGAACAGATTTACACCAAATCTACGCTTTCAGGACCAAGCTGCCGCTCCTGGCACAATTTGGTGGAAATCCGTCCAGCAGTTTCGGCTGTAGGCATGAGCACATTTCTTTTCCATTGCTTCTATGGGAAAAACACACACATATTGGGACCCCCTATAACTTTGCCCCCCCTTTACACGAAACCTCACCAAACTTTGCAGAATCAATCTGACGGGGCCATATACTTTTTCTGCAATGTTTTGTGAGTATTCATCCAGGGGGTGCTAAGTTATAAGCCACCCAAAAAGTGTTCTTCCTTTGGGTTGAGCGACTTTACCATAACTACACAACTGCTACTGTAGGCCATGTAATATATATATATAGAGAGAGAGAGAGAGAGAGACAGACAGACAGACACAGCATGACTGGTGGAGGGTGAAATATGTACAAAGTAAGTACAGATATTACAAGTGCCTAACAGTTAAAATATAACAAGACAAACACTCTCAATCATAAATACCTGAAGGTCCTTGCACCCCTGGTGGGCCTGGTGGGCCCGGTGCTCCAGGGGGTCCAGGAGGCCCAATTGGTGTAGTGCCTGGAATTCCAGGGATGCCGGGGAATCCAGGGGGGCCCTGAGGCCCAGGAGGACCAGGGGGGCCAGGAGGTCCAGGTGGCCCTGTTGGTCCGGTTGGCCCAGGTGGTCCAGTCTTTTTCCCTGTTGAATATAAATGGTTGTTGAAAACGTTTATATATCAAAGACTTCAAGAACAGATTTAATTCTTCAAACATATAATAAACCAATACCTTTGAAGCCATAAAAGGAATCAATGTTGTGTATCTTTAAGAGTTTGGAGTCTGTGGGACTGTTTAACAAACAAGTAATTCAAAATGTCTGATTGATCATTGATAAAATGAACATGAAACTTACTGCACACAGTCTTTGCTGGATATGTTAGGGCACAGAGTCTCCATTTACTGAATCATTTCCTCATATTATAAACATGTGAAGACTGCTGCCGCCGCTGCTGGGATTGGTTGGTCTCAGGACTACACATGGGCATATTTTCTCTAACAATATTTGCAACGGGCATTATACCCTTCACTGCAATCTAGAAATGCTTCCAATTTCGCCTACATGCATATTTTCTTTTGTGAAGCTTGATTTTAACCCTTCCAATCCATTACGACAGGTGTCTATATATATTTTAAAAAGGTGACCAGAGTGGCTTACACCGTGTGAACAAGCTCCAAGTTGGGAGTGAAACACTTTCCGTAGAAAAACAAACAGATCAAAAATAGATTACTTAGGGCATCTTTACAAGTCCGGTGGTAACCCATAAAAGTGGTGGTAAAAGAATTAGCATTGCCAATACCGCTCAGCCGGATCATGAGCCACCGCAATTAAAGCAGGCGCAATTACAGCCGGCCACAATAGGCACAAACACAGCCGCATCACAAGTCCATGTCCGGCAGTATTAGCAGTGAAAACAGCACAGTTACCTCCAGCTGGAGGTAAATGCACACAGGTACCTGAAATGAAGCCACAGGTGATCCCAATCCACCCAGAGGGATACAAAAGACACACCCCTACCCCAAACACTCTTTCCAACATCATGCTGCCACTAGCCACTGTGAGCTGGGACAGGCAGCTGCTCCCGCTGTGCCTGGATGTAGAGAGGCAGGACAACCAGGCCACGGCACAGGGAGTAAGGGGGTTGGGGAGGAGGAGAGCGCAAGCAAGGCATGCACCGAACCCCAGGGGCAGGCAACAGGGTGACCCTAACTGAGTTGCTCACCACAATACAGGATGACATAAGAAGCAGGATCAAAATCCGGACAGCTGTGCCCCCACTACTGAAGCTAGTGTCTGTCCTACAATTCCTTGGAACTAGTACCTCGCATCACTCCGTGGCCATAATGCATGGCATGGTACAGTCCACATTCTCTGCAGTTATGGCCCAAATGCTTGAATCCCTCCTGCGGCAAGTGCAACACCACATCTTACAGCCTACCACCCCAGCCCAGGTCAATGCCATGAAGGCTCAGTTCTTTGCTGTTGCCCAAATGCCAAATGTCATTGCTGCCCTGGTCTATACTCATGTTGCACTGGTGGCCCCCATGCCCACAAAGCAGTGTAACTTAATTGCAAGCACTACCACTCCCTGAAAGTGCAGGTGACCTGCGACCCCAACCTGTGCATCACCCACAGCTGTGCCCGCTACCCTGGCTCCACCAACAATGCCATGGTCCTACTGAACAGCACATTGCCAGGATACATGGAGAGGCACAGAGGACAACAGACCTGGATAGTGGGTGAGTAGAAAAGCCAGCACACATGCGCTGTGAAGCACATGCACAAATGGGGAGGGAGGAGATGTGAATAACTACACAAAGGATGTCATGACAAACAAATGCGAAATCTGTACTTGATCACCTCCCACACCAACGTCAAAGTACAGGCTACGGAGCATGCACGTGTTATACTTACCTGCGTAGAGAAGCTGAGGTAAACATACAGTAGCAACAATAAGCACCAACATAACTACAGGCAACATAATTCAACATGCACTTA